>NC_068355.1:52789940-53104940 GCF_020536995.1 Dreissena polymorpha | reverse complement strand
CTTGTCAAAATTCAATTTACGGATTTTTCATTTTTTAGTTCGTTTTAGCCCGTGTGTTATGTATTGGTGTGCAATTTTGTTTGTTTTTTCATAAATTATTCAGATAGATCTATAATCTATATAATGAATAATCTTTTTCTATGTTTTCCTTTACTTTTTCTTTGTTTGAGTTTGAGCAAGACAGTGGGTTATCATCAGCATAATTGTATATATTGCCCTCAGTTACAAATTGAAAAATGTAATTAATAAATATAATAAAAAGTACAGGGCCTAATATTGAACCTTGTGGAACTCCTTTTATAATGTCTCTGAAACTACTTTTACTGGTCCCTAATTTAACACATTGTTTTCGATTTAAAGCGTAACGTGATTATAAAGATATAGCATTTTTGGAAACACCATATGATTGAAGATTTTATAAGAAGATCATGTGGAAGACAGTCAAACGCCATGGACAGGTCCATTAACACTGTAGCTGTATATTTATTTTGGTCTCAAGCTTATTTCCAATCCTCGATTACTTTTAAGAGTGTAGTTTGGCAGCCACGTCCTGGTCTGAATGCTGAAAGGTAAATGTTGAAATGTTTGTTAAAAAATTCTAGTATTTGTGTATTAATTAATATCATGGTGCAAACACAGTTAACAAACATGTTGCACTCATATAATAATACATAAAAATACACACATGAGCATGTCACGCAACACAGTTCCAAGGATAGCACAAAAAAGAGAGTGATCTCTTATCTCCAGTGTGGTCCTTGTTGATGGTGGCATGACAAAGAAAGACATGAATTGTTGCTTAATAATATATCACAGATTTAAACTGAAAATTAATTATACTTGAATTGGTGGACATTTTTGTAGGAATATCACAATTAAAAAATGAGCAAATACAACATGAAGTTAATAAATTACTTAAGTAATTAAAAAAGTTATAGCAAATACAAAACTATCACAGATAATTCCAACATTAACATCACAAACTGACTAGTAAAATGTAATTAAGAAGCGGAATGTATATAGAAAAATTACACATGCTACCGATTACTTAGTAAAAGAATATTATAAAATCTGACTTAAAAAGTGGGTTTTGATGGCAACCTTGAACCTATGGGACTCAGATATACTAGTAATAGAAGGAGGTAACCCATTCCATAGTTTACAACCCACAAACGCAAAGGATTTGATACCAAAACATTTAATCTTCGGAATTGTGAAAGAACCTTTTTCACGGAACCTTGTATTGTGACCATGTGTTTCCTTAACCGGAATAAAATGCTCACCCATATAATCCGGGGCTGTACCAGCAACAATCTTAAAAACTTGAATATTCTGTAGTATAGTATACTCGTTTGGATACTGGGAGCCAATTTAATAATTTAAATTACTCAGGACCAATGTGTGACCGTGGGTCTGGATTCAAAACAAATTGCCCTTTCATACAGTCTTTAGATTATTGGAAGAATGCTGACTGGCCTATAATTGCTTTTATCTAATGTACTGTTTTTCGGCGTAAGCTGTATTAAGCCAGCTTTTCACCCTGACTTGACCTTTGTAATTGTCCAATAATACTCAAATAAAATTTCCCGCGGCTAGGTACGAATGAATACACTTCATTTATTCCATTGGCTGATTTGAGTATAACACCAGAACATTGGAAACATATCCGCGTCTTTGTAACACTGTTTTACTGCATGAAACAATTTTATCTCTAATGAAAAGGCTCAATAGATAGAACAGTTTTACAATCAATTTTCGACATAAATACAGTTTGTGCGTTCACCTTTTATTTTCAGAGAATTACCAGCGCAAAAGCGTTTATACTAAAGGCTATGTTGTCATATTTAGTACTTACTTGCATTGCATTTCAACTCGCGAGGTTTCGGGTCAATTCGCGGCCATTTGTGAAAGTCAGAGTTTATATACAGTTCATCTGCGGAGTTCGCAGAAGGGGTTGCGAAGTGTTACACCGGTCGTACTGACAATAACGTAGTGACTGTAATGCATTGCATTCCAATCCGCAAGGTATCAAGGTCAGTTTGCGGTTAGTTGCAGAAATAAACGCCGTCTCGTAAACTTTGTGCACTTGAAGTCTGTTTTGATCAGAAAGATACTAAATAAAGATATTCGGCGATATTATTGTGGTATGTCAATCATCGATTTTTAATATGGTTTCAACATTTGCATGATAAGGACCAATTTTGATAAAATTAATTAGAAATATTTATCCATTTAGACCAGTTAATTTATGAGCACAATAATTCACTATACTATAATTATGCAATTAAATAAGATTCGAGTATTGCCGGCTGACCTATATGCACTCGTTTATTTTCATGTTTCTTGTGTTTTTCTATTCTGTAAATATAGATATCTGAGTAATAATATCACATAAAGCAAAATAAGCCACGAAATCTGGCGCAACACCCCGTAATTGATTTGCTTATGATGTAGCTAAGAACTGCGCAGAAAAAAGGCATCCGCTACTTTTTATCTCATAGAGATTACTTTTGATCGTTCATAAACATCGACCACAATCAACGCCGTATATCTTTTTTTAAAGATATTTCTTGTTTCTTATGTAGGGGACTTACCAGCGCTATTTTTAGATTATCTGGAAATGTTGCTGTGGAAAATGATTTATTTATTAACTTTGTAATTGGTTAAGTTGTTGACGGTTTGGCAAGTGTAACTATATTAGAAGGGGTGCGGTCATGGCATGTAGCTTTTTTAGTACCTAGTTTGTCTATTTGCTTTTTAATGAATTCTTCATTTACAGGTTTATAATCAAATTTTACTGAAGATAATACATTTTCTTCTAGTTTAGTTATATACTAGGATGTGAGAAATCTATTTGAACTGAGTCATCACCAATGTTTTTCGCAACATTAGAGAAGAAGTCTTTAAAAATTTCGCCTAACTCGGTTTGATCATTTACTAAATTGGCATCTTTATATAAAATAGTATCTGTATGTGTTATTGTGCCTTTATTTGTTAAAAATGGTTTTACTGGTGTCTAGGAATTTTTTATTTACATCCGCCAATACATCGGTCCAGAAAATATTTGTTTATAGATTTTCTCCTTGAGATTTTACGATTTTTAAATATGTTAAATTGTAATATATTGATAACAAGAGATGTTTTTTTTCAGAAACACAATGCCCCCTATTGTGCCGCTTTGAAATAAAAATTCAATATATCATTAGGCAGATTTGCAAAATTATCTCAATTTAAAGCTTATTACTTCCCTTGGATGCTATTTTTTTACTTATGACCTTAAAGGATGACCTTGACCTTTCACCACTTAAAATGTGCAGCTTTATGAGATACACATGCATGCCAAATATCAAGTTGCTATCTTCAATATTGCAAAAGTTAGACAGACAGACAGACAGACAGACAGACAGACAGACAGACAGACAGACAGACAGACAGACAGACAGACAGACAGACAGACAGACAGACAGACAGAGAGACAGACAGACAGACAGACAGACCGACCGGCAGGCAGGCAGGCAGGCAGGCAGGCAGGCAGGCAGGCAGGCAGGCAGGCAGGCAGGCAGGCAGGCAGGCAGGCAGGCAGGCAGGCAGGCAGGCAGGCAGGCAGGCAGGCAGACAGACAGACAGACAGACAGACAGACAGACAGACAGACAGACAGACAGACAGACAGACAGACAGACAGGCAGGCAGGCAGGCAGGCAGACAGACAGGCAGGCAGGCAGGCCGGTCGGCAGGATGGCAGGCCGGTCGGAAGGCAGGAAGGCAGACAGACAGACAGACAGACAGTTCAACTGCTATATGCCACCCTACCCGGGGCATAAAAATATGTTACAATAACACAAAATAGGCAAGAAAAAGTATACATTGAAGACGAATTTCATAAAATTCAGCAAAGATAAATTAGCGCCCCGAGCCGATTGTGACTAAGATATTTCGTACATATTTTCCTACAATAATCGAAGCATTCGTATTTTTATTAGGATCGGAGTAAGTGTTCGTGTGTCTTATGAATAGATATCGTTACAGGAAATTAAAATTATCCGTAAACTAAGTTTAGATTCACATCGAACATGCATGGTATACATGCTGGCGAATTTGACTGTACAGACATTTTCGATTTCAGAATTAAATACCTGTCTTATTTCGCATTTTTCGACACAAGTTCTTCTTCACTTTTATTTTAATTTATATCGGATATATATGTATAATACGTTTTTTTACACATTTTATATAAATTCATAAATATTTGACTAAATCGTGCATACTCGCTTTAAGCAAGTAACTAGATTTCTTTGTTTTCTATATTTATCCCAGTTGTTTGCATTCTTGTACTTGTATTTATTTAACAGCATTCGTTTTTTATGTATAGCTTGTTTTAATGTCTTATTCATATAAGGTACTGGTTTATGGAGCATCTTTTTCTGTTTTAAAGGAGCATGTTTATCTGTTATATTTAGAAGTACATTGCTGAATTATTCATAGTCAGTATTTAAATCTCCATTTATATCAAGAGTAGACATTTTATTATTTCATACATGATTAAACTTATCAACATCAAAGTTTTTTAACTTATATAATAACAGAATTTAGTTTTATTTGTCTGATTTTCAAGTTCATGTTGACAACCATTAATGTTTTGAACATCGTAAAGACCACATAAAAAAAATCATGATTTAAAAACTAAAGATTTACAGTTTGTTAAAATGACATCTAAAAGTGATGGTTTTCCATTTACAATAAAACATGTAGGATTGTTGACAATATTATCTTAATCAAAAGTATCACAGACATTTTTTAGTGGTTGCACGTTCCTAGCTTAGACAAAAAATAATGTTGTCGCTTCCACCGCGTGTAAATGTAATACAGACTTTACATCTGTGCAAATGTAAACTTGTAAAATTGCAAGATGTATAGGTACGCGTTGACCAATCTAGACGCATTTACATGCTTACAGTGGAAATTGGCAGTTCGTAAAAGTTACTGTTTCAAATTTGTATACTTAAGTAGATCTATTCACCTTTGTAAAGACGCGTTAGAGTTGTTACTAATTTTTGTGCGTTGTGTATGCGATTAGAAAAAACAAGTTAATGTATATTTTACATTTTGAACATTTATTTTTTTATTCATTGAACAGTTTTAATTGGACATTGCACAATATGAACATATGAGATTTCTCCATCTTCAAAACTAACATTGCTGAAAATTGAAACATAAAATATCAAACCTTGTTTATTTGAACGAATATTTTTTGACATGTATGTATAATCAATAATTGCAACATGGAACATATCAGCTGAATACTCAACACGTGCAACATTTCTGGTGATATATATTATTGGCGGCCTTTCCCTTCCATAATCAGATAGGTACAATATATCGGCATGTCTTGATTTTATCATTAATACAATCTTAGGCTCTCACAATAGACATTTTGATCCAGGATAAATGATAAACCTAATGACTTCGAGTTAAACAAGAACTTTATTTCAAATATTTACATTTTACTGTACAGAACTTCATTGTTATCAATTAATAATAGTTGCAAGCATTATTTCGCAAAATGTTTTCGTAAAGTTTGACTTAAATATAGCAAAGTTATAGTTGCAATAATCCAACTCCCAGCTATTGACCCTCCGGGTTCTGGGAGTTGCAACTGGTTTCACGATTTACAATAGCAATTTTACCGCCTGGATTTCGGGCGCTGATTTATTGGTAAAATTAGCAACATCAAATATTTTCTGGCATGAATTAACACAAATAGATCGTCAATATATCTATAATGAGCAAATTAAGATAACTTACATGATATTGTGTGCTCGCAGAAGAAAGATTTTAATCAAAGTTTCAAACACGTCAACCGTAAATGTAAATGTCAACTTGTTTGCATATGGAACAGTTTTTATTAACCAAAAGAAAAATTAAAGGAACGCACGCGCTGTGTTTACAACATGTACCAATAAACGGTTTACCTATGCTTTTCTCCGAACATACAATTTGTGTTTTTAAGAAAGGTTATTTTCAAATATTAAATAATTGTTTTAAATGGACAGAAATTTTATATATAATTTGTTCAAATTTTAATTAATACTTATGTTAATTGTATATGGATAGCGGTCAGACAACAGACATTAGGAAGAAACAAAAGGAACGATGACCCTTAGATCTGCCGCAAGGGAATTATAATACAACATATACAGCAGCAACATGTATAGCTCTAAAGCATACAATTGCTTTTAGCCATATACAAAATAAAAAATAACAAAAGTGTAATGCATGGATTATAAGAATTATGATTTCCCCAGGCGATTTTAGCCCAGCGGGCTAAAATGCGTGCACTTGAAATTCTCACAAGCGCTTGCTGTCTGCATTCGGCCAATGTTCAATCAAAACATGCACGCTCTTATCAGCGGTGTGTGCATAAGGGGCTTAGATAACACGTATGAACGATTTACGGGTCGTTCATGGGGATCAATTATGGTGTTTGTCCCCTAATAATGGCCGATAATGATCTATTATTACCGGTACATGTGGAGTAAGAGCAATTACAGATATGCTCAAATTTTTTGTTTTACTTTAATTAGTTTAAACCTATTTATTGTAGCTCGATTGCATCGAAAGCAGTAGGCTTATATAAACGCTTTCGAGTCCGTTTCCTGACACTAGAACCAGTACTTAGTGTCTTTTGGGGGAGATCAAAGGAACGCTCCCAGTGGGTTCGAACCCGTGGCCTCCCGATCTCTAGGCGGACACCATATCCACTACGTCACAGCGATCTTTTATAAATTTTAATTGTTTACGTAATTGCAGAAAATAAAAAAGTATAAAGAACTTGCTTCAAAAATAAACCGTAACTGATGTGTGTTGCGGTTGTGCGTAATTTAAGTTATAAATACAATTAATTGGAATCAAACGTCTTATTTGATTGCTACCGACAATTTAAAGTAACATTACTACTCAAAATCAAAGAACATTTCATACAATTGTTCGTAAAATAAACTTAACCAATTAAAAATTAGTGTTCCTTATGGCAATTGCCGAAATTTCAATGCCTGATGTGGACTGGTAAAATAGATGTTTGTAGATACAAAATGCTCGTTTTCATTATTGTTTTGCATATCTATTCATACGACACATGGACACTAAAATGGTAATCGTGTGTCGTATGAATGGATATATTCGCGGGAAATAATTGTGGCCACAAATAAATAAACACGAGCATTTTGTATCTACAAAAATCTATGTAATCATACCACATCTTGCGTTGATATGTTGGATATTGCTATAAGGAACACTGATTGTTAAGGTGTTAACTTTATTTTACGAAATACTTAACGAAATTTTCGTTGATTTTGAGCGTTATAGAGACTTAAAAATTTGTTCACATTATTTTCTTAACGGCGACTATAACTTAACAGTACCAATATTTAATATATTCAGATCCAATAGATATATAGTTTCTTTCATATTTACGAAATTCGCTATATACCTGCAACAAATTTTTCTTTAGTCTTTGTGCATGACAGAATACAATCTAATAAACGACCAGTAGTTGGAAGCAAAATTTTCCATAGGTCACAGAATGTTTTTCAATATTTTTTTTTGCTTTCTGTTTATTTTGGTTGTTATTTATATATATATATATATATATTTATATATATATATATATATATATATATATATATATATATATATATATATATATATATATATATATATATATATATATATATATATATATATATATATATATATATATATATATTATTCGCTTGTTATTTTTGTCTGTTTATCATAACATTTTAATCAGTGACAATAATCAAATGAAAAAACTCACCAAAACACCAGCACATCCGCATTTTGCACAGCACCTCGAACAACACTGACAAAGATCACACTCACATACAGAACAATTTTTTAAAACGCATCCTTCCCTACGCATAACACACTTTCACCCATCTCTTTAGTCAACAAAGTCTTTAATACAGACAGCCTCAAGCACTCAACACTCTTAAACGTCTCTCTCAGTCCACTGTCTTCCACTAACGAACGACCATACGGATAGACAACTGCAAGGGAAGGGTTCTATATGCTTTTATTTTAATATGTATTTCAATATTTAAACACATTATCAAAGCTTTACAATATGTACACTAGGAGACATACAAATATGCATTTTTATTTTAATATTTATTTCATAATCACACACAGTATCAAGCTTTACAATATGTACATAAGTAGACATATATCTATATACGTTTATACATTTATTTATTGTATTCCGTTAATTAATTAAATACTAAATTGTATAGTATGAAAAAATAAAATATTTATTAAGTATTCCATACTACAGCCTTATATCTAGGCATGTAAGAACACCCGACACTACATCCAGTTTTTTTCCGGATTTTTAGTTCAATTAGTATACAGCGCAATAACTGTTTCTACAATGCCGTATCTAAAAGCACGGACTCTACCACTTATCCGATCGCAGCGAGAATAATAATAAGAATGTGTCCTAATTCAAACTACACTGTTATACGCAATACAATTTCAACTGCTACCATAAGACCAGATCGTCAGATACTACGGTGAAACAATTTGTGCAGTGTAACCTTTTCTTTCGCTTTGCACTAATCGACAATTCACAACTTCCGCCATAAACGATTTGTTATCAAGTTTATGTTTTGAGCATTTCTCAACAAAATATACGCAAACGGGTGTCGATGGTAACATTTATTGTGTTTGTTACGATGTATTAGGTTGATTGAACTCGATTTTATGGACATATGTGAGACATTCTTTTTTATATTGAATTAGCCCTTATCAAGAAGAACTATGAGCTGTACGTATGTACTCATAAAAGCTCAGAGCATTCAAGAAGAACTAAGCAAAGTTAGTATTATGAGTATATAAGGTAAAACGTAATATTAAACCAGGTTTTCTTGGAAAAAAAGAACACAATAAATTGCAGTTATTCATACAAGTAATGAATGTGTGAACTTGCCTAATATACATTAAATGTAAATGTGACATTGCGGGGTTATGTTTATCGATGAGATATTGCATTTAACAGTATTTGTATACAGTATTTGAACATTACGACAATGTATGCATGCACTCTAGCTAAAAATTACCAATAAAGGTATGATTATTGATACTACAAACCATCATTAGTCATGTCCAGGCCATACAGCCAAGGGGGTAATGAAGCTTTCCAAAGCGGGACCCGGATTAAACATAATTAATGAGCCAAGTATGACCAGCCAATAGCTGATATAATGCATAATTAACTACAAAACAATTCATATGAATGCTGTGACAGGATGCAAACAACTTTCACTATGCATATTGACCTATTCTGGCAATGAGCACGTTCATATTCAGCTTGCAGTGATCCTTACAAAAAAAACTTGCTGTCAAATATATGAGCCGTGCTCTATTAAAAAAGGGGTTTAATGCATGTGCCTTAAGTTTAAAGATTAGCCTGTGCAGTCCGCAAAGGATAATGATGGGCCACACTTTCCGCTTTTATGATATTTTCTGTTTAAATACATACTCTACTTAGCAAAAATCCAGTTTAGGCAAAAAGTATTGTCATTGATAAGCCTGTGGGTACTGCATAGGCTTATCTGGGACCACACTTTACTCACATGCATTAAACACCCTTTTCACAGAGCATGGCTCGTATATGTGTGGCCTCTGTTTACTGTTTACTGCAGAAAGGCTATCTATTATAAAATCGCTTAAGAATTCATTCATTGGAAATTTGTAACGCTAGGTTTTGTGTGAAGAGGGTAATAATACCTTCTTTTTTAAATAATCTTAGTCGATTTGTTAGCTCTTATTGAATCATGCACCCACTTAAATTTTCAATATTTTCTTTGCTTAGGTCGTCATTCCTATATCACTAAATGTTTGTATCGGTGGGTTGTTATTTATGGTTTCTTGTTAGATAAAGTGGCTGTGTGCGATACTTGTGGTGAAGATAAGTTTGTTTATTTTTATAGAAGGATTGGCATTCCCTATTCAGGTGTGAAAAACGTTCAATGAGATATGTAGATGGCGTAGACATAAAATTTGGTTATGTGTTTCTTGATCAACCAGGCATGAAGTCAGTGTCCCAAAAATTCTTATTGCAGTATTCATCTTTTAGGAAACGCATTTATATACACATTTATTATAATAACGCAACGACCTACATTGCAATAACTTTCAATATTTCTTTCACCATAAATGGTAAACAGTTTTGATCTCTTTATCAAGGTCTGTTTACAGGCATTAATATTTTATAAAAACAAACTACAACAACACTTGAATATATTATTGTAATGGAGTAACATACCAACACTTTATAAATGTATTAAGTTATTACATCATGTTTATTATTAGATTCACTATGTACATAATATAAATTGCATTTTGATTATAAGCGCATTAATTGTATATGCTCTTTTTCATATAAATGTTTCATATTTTAACTAATGTACCTTTTTCTTCTTTTTACTGTTTTTATTAAAATCTCATTTGTACAGAGTAAAATGAATATTGTTTGAAATAGCCATTTAAATAATGTTAGCTGTAATATGTATACAGGTGTCTCTGCATATCAGCCATGAAAACATTAAAGCCAATATAGGTATGCAGGCTCAGTAGGTACTGTTTAACCCTATCCCACTCAGAAGCAAAGTGAAAATGGCTATGTACAAAAAGCATAAAACCAGAATAGGTTCAGGTTTTATGCTGTTTGCTGCTCAGCAGTATATAAGGGTTGGAAATGAAGCCTATAAACTTGAATCTAGTAAGAAAGTCTTAATTAAATTGAACTTTCAAAGGGATAACAATTACGTCAAAATACGTATCTAAGTGGTAAAGTGGTATGTATTTCGCCACCATTAAGTCACATGAGGGTCAAGCCTCAATGGATCTCACCTCTTGAGACTTGGGAGGGAGAAGGAATACCCATAACAATCCGACCACCATTCATACACAATATGATTTAACCTTTGAAACCTTTCAACATTGGTTGTTATTGATGGATCTCACCTCTTGAGAATTGGGAGAAGGATTACCCATTGGCAAATCTTTTAATTGCGATGATAAGTCATTGAAACTGTTCAATACTTGTAATTGTGAACGTATTGTTTATATGGTTGTTGATTCCGGAAGTGAAACGGATTTGTTGGTTTCGCCCACGTGGTAATTTTACAACTACCAAATTCCATTTGTTTGTACACTCGAAGCTCACTTTAATAGTGAACCGGGTTCGATCCCCGTTCTGGAAAGCATGTGTGTTTAGTAGGTTTTCACAATATCGTACAGGTGGGGTTTTCTATTGGTAACCCGGTCACCCCACTCCAACAAAACAAGACTGCACTTTATTCGAAAATCCTTCAACTAAGCAACTAAATAGCCGGAATTTGCAGATATAATCGAAAAAAATGCCACCCATGCAACTCTTGTGAGTTTAGTAATTGATTAGGTAGGAATTACGGGACACATTCCGGACATTTATGTCATGCAGCTTTATGCATTGGAGTACCAAATAAAATTCGAAATACACACACCCTGGCGACACTTTAATCTTCTTAAAAGATAACGTTCAAATGACACAATCAAGGATTTCGGAACGTTGATAATAGGCATCTATTTGCTCTTAATTCGTTGATAAGGAAGTGAACCGTCAACTGACTCGAGTGGTTGAATATATACATGCGTTGGATCAAGAAACAAATTACTCTCAAAATATATTTTTTCACCATAGAATAAATCAATTAACTATAAAGGCAACTCATCAACGACCATGTTTTGAATGTATTTTCATTTCTATCTTAGTGTTTGCCGTAGTACTATTATGTCAACATTAATATTACAATTTCATTTGTTTGTAATATATTATACACTATTTTAGAAATCACCAGTTTGTCAACTGGTGAAAAGGTGTCTTTAATATGTGATACTCAAGAACTTTCAACATTTTTGTTCCTTTTGCATCAGGAAGTCTCAATCTACTTAGCGTTTAAATTCAGTTAGGTCGTGGTCTTTACAGACCAAGTTTTTGTGAGATCATACAAACTTAAAAAGATGATTGGATTTTTTTGGTAAACGTTTTTGTTTGAGATTTACATTACCAATTATTGTATTTAAACTCGCACAATGCTCTTGTAATATTCAGTTACTTCTGTTTTTATTTGAAACAAAAGTACTCTATGTTTAGAATAAGATCGTAGTGGAGATACTATTCTCACATCAGATTCCCCGATTTTGAATAGACACAGGATACATATAAAATTGTGTATATATTAATTTACAAAATTCCTCAAATGACCATTAAACAAATATATTTCTCTTTTCAATTGCACTAAAATGTAACGTCATGTAATATTCGCAATAGTTTTCTTATTATCGTTAGTTACAGGTAAATAAACATCTCAGTGTCTTTGATACACCCAGCCCTCGTAAAATATGTTAAGTCGGTAAGTCAATAGCTGATTACTTAAATAACTTGAACTTAAAACTTTTTGTTCGTCCATAAATTAAAACCGTGTAAGATGTTGAATTTAAGAATAGTAATCTTAACCTGGGCATCACACAAAGGCTGACAACAAAGCCGACTTGTAGGTGAGTAGTATAGGTCTAACTAATTGATGAATAGTCAAGTTATATACGGTCATTTTCATGCCTGTTTTCTGCCAGCGATAGAAAATGAAAGCGAGCTTTATAAAAACAAACGTGGACCAGCCTGATAAATTAAACGTTTTTATATTTGCCTAGCTAGATATTTGGGCTGGTGGCCTTATAGAAGTTTATCGCGCAAGGTATACACGAGTTGAGCAGTGGCATAAAAAAACACATCTAGACACGATAAAGTTTGATAAATAACACTCAATATGTAAGCACGCTATGACAGGATAATGCCACAAGCAGTGTTTCATTGATGGACAATTGGCAAATAAATCAGAAAAACTCTTCACTTGTATGCTGTAATTCGGCACGTTGGTTTGTTGGTTTATACTTGTTCACTCTGTATCATTTTCAAAATAACAGAAGAAATCACAATCCTACGTTTGCTTTTACATCAGCGTAAACTATGATGACTTTGTATTTTAATATTGAACAATCACCAAGTAGTCCAAGCTTAATTACTCACTCGTGTGCATGTTTTAGATAGTTTTATGTTTATTTGATAATACAATAGGCAATAAGCCCACGAGTATACATGAGATGCCACATACAATATACATAAAACAAAGTCACTGGCCATTCAAATTATAAATATTAACCGTTACATTTAAAAAAAAAGTATTGGGTATTTAAGAGAAGACAATATACAGCGAGAGGCTGTGCATAAATATATACATAAATCCTACCCTTATCGTAATATGTATTGTAAGTATTTCTTATTTCCCATGCTTTATAAATAAACATAGCTTAAGTTTTAACAATATTACTATTTTGAGAGGTCAATAAATATATAAACTTTAACATATTTGGTCTTACGTAATAACATGACATTAAATAAGCTTCTTTCATCAGTATATAATTTACAATCCATAACAAAATTGTTTTCATCTTCTAAAACATTGCAATAAGGACATTTTCTTTCTTCATAAGGAATATATATTGTGTTTTGCCATATACCCGTTTTAACTTCAAGAATATGTGCAGAGACTCTTAATCTAGAGAGAGCCATTCTGTACTTTGGAATATTAACATCAATCAAATACGATTTAAATTTAAAATCGGATATTTATATGCATGTATTTCTATAGTTGATTTATTCAATTTGGTTTTCCAATGTTGTATAAACATATATGTTACTCTTTCTCTAATTTTTTTTAAGTTTGTCTACATCCCCTACCCTCTGATTCAGCCACACATCGTTAAAACCATAATTACCTAATAGACGTTTTACCATGTAGACCAAAGATCTGTTATTGGGGTATGTTTCTAATTCTCGGAACATTATATTATAAACTAAACAATATCGTCGGCATATAACATTATGAATAGTTTTATAGTGTCTAAATTTATTCCATTCAAATACATCGCAAATAAAAATAGAGACAATGATTCACTTTGACGTACCCCTAGCAGGCATGTAAAACTATCGCTAACCTCATTATCATATTTTACCATTGACTTAACAATACTATACATGGAACGGATAATGTTAAATATATTCCCTCTAAGACCTAACCTTATCAGTTTTTACCACATAATATCTTTATGTAATCAAATGCTTTTTTTAAATCTATAAATGCAACGAACAGTTTCGTTTTCTTACAAATAAATGCTTTATTACATTATGCAGTACGAAAATATTTTCTATTGTGCCCATGTTTGTCTTTATCCTGACTGAGCCTCAATGTAAAAATTATACATGTCCGCCCAAATCGTTAGCCGGTCATTGTAAACTTTCGTAAATAATTTGCCTAGTGCACTCAGTAAAGTAGTACCCCTGTAGTTATTCGTATTATTAATATCACCTTTCTTATGCAATTTGACCACATAACCCTCTGACCATGTTTGAGGGAAGTAACCCATATCAAAAAAAAATTAAATAACGTGCAAAGAGCCGTCGCAAACATGTCTATTTTACATTCATACTTAAAAAATTCGTTAAGAACATTAACTGGACCACCCGATTTACCATTTTTATACGCCCGTTTAAAAAAAAAGGGACGTATTATAGTTTCACATTGGCGTCGGGCGGGCGGTTTGGCGGCGTCCACAGCAGTTTCCGCTCTCTAATTCAAATAGTTGTTATCCGATCTTCACCAAACTTAATCAGAAGTTGTATCTATACAATATCTAGGTCAAGTTCAAATATGGGTTATGCCGGGTCAAAAACTAGGTCACAGGGTCACTTAGTGCATTTCAAGCATTTAGCATGGTGTCCGCTCTCTAATTGAAGTAGCTTTCATCCGATCTTCACCAAACTTGGTCATAAGTTGTATCTAGACAATATTTAGGACAAGTTCGAATATGGGTCATGCCGGGTCAAAAATTAGTTCACAGGGTCACTTAAACCATTTCAAGCATTAAGCATGGTGTCCGTTCTATAATTGAAGAAGTTTTCATCCGATCTTCACCAGATTTGGTCAGAAGTTGTGCCTAGATAATATCCACATGTAGGTAAAGTTCAAATATGGGTCATGCCAGGTTAAAAACTAGGTTTAGAGGTCACTTAGTGCATTTCAAGCATTAAGCATGGTGTCCGCTCTCTAATTGAAGTAGTTTTCATCAGATCTTTACCAACTTTGGTCAGAAGTTGTGTCTAGATGATATGTATTCCAAGTTCAAATAATGGTCATGGTAAAGTTATCAAGTTTTTCAAAGCCTTAAAACGGGCGTATCTTGTGACAGTTTGGCACTCTTGTTTAGTTTTGTACAACATTTTTGTTTATATATGTGTGGTAATAATATTAAGAATATAAATATCTCATTTAGAACAAACGCAGTTCACATAAATGCTTCTATACACTTAATTATTTATATATTTATTATGTTTGTTGATTTTTACACTTCGGGTTTTGACAGGATGGTAACACCATAGCTATTCAATGCATTTACTGGAGCTGAATTGGTTAAGGTACCCCCGGTGATTACTTTCCCGTACCCAGGGTACTTTGAAGTATACCGGAAACTTCATATGCAGACACATGTAACTGAAGAGTTCAACTACAAGAAATGTGTAGCTCTTTCGATAATTCTGAATTAAACATTTGTGACGGCGTCTACTTACATATAGTTATGTGTTAGTTTGTTTCTAAAATTGTGTATCATTTTGATTTTAGTAACTGTGGTTTTGATGTATTTAAATTCGGTAAAATGCACTTTGTAGCTTCTTACGTGATACAATTTTAGTCTGTTCTATTTATTACTTTTTATCAGTTGTTTTTGGTTGAATCAGCACGAAGGCGGTTTTCATTGTCCTACGTCATAGTGGCCAAGAAAAGGAATATGTCCTCAAGCAAGTGAATATATATACGTGACGTGATATAATAAATTGACGGGATAAATGTAATTACGGGCTTCAATGTAATGGCGGGATACAACGTAATGACTGGATACAACGTGATGAATTGATATAATAAAATGACGGGATACAGTCAATGAGGCCATCAATCCGTTGCAATGTATGCTTAACTATAAAGGCACGCTATACATCGCGTTCGACTAAAGATGCAAGTTCTACGCTTTAAAACGTAATCAGAAATTCTCAAACTAATCTGCATTCATTAAATAAGTCTATACGTACTTGTGTTGTGCAGAAATATGAATTTTAATAGGATACCAACAATTAAAAACAATACGCGCAGCACATCCCTATGAATCAATCTTTGATGCGCGATCTGGTAAACTATAGTTGCGAATACAAGTCAGCAGGATTTTAATTTAAAAAATTAAATAAAGCTTTTTATGAACATAGGTTTTAAATAATATATTTAAGCACTATTGCATCGAAAGCCATAGGCTTATTGAAGCGCTCTGGAGTTCGTTTTCTAGAAAGAAACAGTACTAGATGTCTTTTGGGGAGATCTTTGCGGTATGAGTTTGTGCTAAATTTGATTTTTTATTTACTCCTCTGCACGAGCTGAACCAAAAATGTATAAACTTTTAAAAATAATATTAACGTTATAAAATGTACCATTGATTTTCAAATCAAAAGCCATACGTAACCATGGTAGACATGATGAGACAGAGAGTCGCGCGCAAGAACAAGGTCAATGGGCTCAAGGTTATAATTCAGTACATAGGTCAAGTTTGGGTATTTTTCACAGCATTGATGCATTTTCATTTAATTTGCAATAAGTGATAAGCTTATGAACAAAGCCACCAGGAACTATGGATGTTTAAGGGTTTTATTCTCGGGAAAAAAACTAATTCAATCTTGACTATTATGATTTGACAAACACACGTTACAAAGCTACGACGTCATTATGCAATAACAACTGTAGTTTATTATTTATACTGTAAAATTCATCATAGACACAAAGATTGTATTATACATAATATTTGTATAACGCATTTCAGCCGACATACTTTCAAAAACATTAAAAGACCTTTTGAGAAACGTAAACTGTATATACTATTATACTAATCAATCACTCTCAAACCCCCACTAAATCGCATATGTCGATGCATTTAAAACCGCAACCGGATTACTTGTCAACGAAAATCTGACGTCAAGCGGAGACCCGATACCAATACGATAACGCCTAAACTTAGATCTGCTAAAAAAGCTATTTAATTCATCATATTGATTAAACTTGTTTAGTAGGCTAAATAGGCTTAACCGGGATCTTAATACAAAAAAAGGCTTATTATTTTACCCATTTAAATAAACAAGCTTAATAGGCTAGATAGGCTAGATAGGGTGCTAAAACGATAATCGGCTTTTTATTTCATCATAAAAAGGTAATATACCAAATAAGCGACTTTTGGAAATTGGCTAGATGCCGTGACCTCACAAACAGTTTGATATGTCAATAAGCATTTCATGCATGTTGCATTACAATCAAGAACTTTATTTTGCGTGTGATGATATTGATATGAACGCACAAAATTACCTTCCCTGATTTAAGGCTGCGCTGCTCGTCCCAGGCATGCTGTTCCCTTGTGAGGTGCATGACACAGTGGAAATGCATTTTGGAGGTAATGAGAACCACAACGAAATGAATAGTTGCCCTTCTGGTACAAACTGTGGGATGGACTGCTTGTCTGATAACAAGCCTAAAACCCTTACCTTACGAAACAGAAATGAACTTCTCTTAGTCAATAAAGATAGCAATGTCTCAAATACTGAGGTAAATACATGTAATTGTAAAACCTTAACATATAGGTGCACAGCAACATACTGCTGCACTCATAGTATTTCTGTAATTGGTTGTAATCATCAGTAAGGGGCTTTAAACCAGTATTTAAAGGTTCCACTTGAGCCGAAATAACAAGCTAAACTAAAACATCCCATCCTAGCAATATTCTTCAAAAGACCAAAACGATATAGACCTAAATTGAAATATCATGAGAACATAAATTATGAGCAGTTTTAATGCAGATTGGGCAAAAGATGTGACATAAGAGCATACATTGTTTCAATGTAGCCATTGTAAGAAAAACTTACTCACCCCCTAGCAGCCATTCATTTTAACAGAATGGAATAATTGTTGTTCTCGGCCCAGAAATCATTCGAACAAATCTACTGATATAATAATAGTACAACTATTTACCATATTTTTCCATGGACCGGAACCATTTTAGAACTTTGCTGATATTTCTAGAGGACAAATGCTCTGACCAATTTTCAGGAAAATTGGACTAAAAATGTGACTTCTAGAGTGTTAATTAATTTTTCTTTTTTTATTTGACCACATGACCTAGTTTTGTATACCTCACCCCAGTTTTAAATGAGGGGACATTTAATTGGGACAAATTTATTTACCAATTTTCACGGTGATAGGACATTAACAAGGTTTCATTTTAGCAATAAATTGACACCGCCCCAACCCCTGGCAATGTTTTTCAACATACAAAAACCATTTTCAAACTAAGCCTACACATTATTTAACCAAATATAACAATGAAAATATATAAAAAGGAACAGAGAAGAAATATATACATCCAAATGTTGATGACTGTCAAATGACATCTTACAAAAGCCATCACTTAAGATCACTATTAAAATCTGGTGCTCAGTTGAGCTGAAAACTTTAATTTCACTTTTTATTTAATTAAGTTCTGTGCATACTACTGCTTCTACCTCAACGTTTAATAAAACCACACATCATTGGTTAATACATTTTTTTAATGAGCAACAATAAAAACCAAGATAATTTGTAAATACAAAGATTTTCTCTACATCAAACATCATGAAATACAAACCAACAACATGATCATATTTTGATATAAAATGTATACTTAAAACGCCAAGTACATTTTGTTTCCTAACACAAACATGATGACTAAAATATACCAGATTTTATATTGACCTGATTACACTGTTAACAATAAAAAATTATCCAAACATCTTTATAATTGTAAAAATTCAAAATGCAAAATTCTTCATGTAAAATACATTTTAAAGCACCTTTTTCAACCTTTACTTTACTTCACATGTGTTATTCCAAATCCAAGATTACTTAATTTGATCCAAGTACAAATTATTGCAATCTATTTATCAACCATAATGACAACTCTTTTTGTTTTGTTATTATTACATCAATCCTCCAAACCAAGGTAAAAATATAGAATATTTGGTTGTTGACTTTAGACATCATTTAATATCAGTCTTGTATGGCATAGGAAAAGGTGAGGCTTGCTGAGTCTTTTCACACACCCTATAAGAAGACCACATGATATTACAAGGGCTGTTTGTAAAACATGCAACTGGGCTGTCAGTTGTAGTGGCAGCCATTGTGTGAATACGTTTTTTGTCACTGTGACCTTGACCTTTGACCTAGTGACCTGAAAATCAATAGGGGTCATCTGTGAGTAAAGATCAATGTACCTATGAAGTTTCATGATCCTGGGCATAATCTTTCTTGAGTTATTATCCGGAAACCATTTTACTGTGTCAAGTCACCGCGACCTTAACCTTTGACCTAGTGACCTGAAAATCAAGAAGGGTCATCTTCCAGTCATGATCAATTGACCTATGAAGTTTCATGATCTTAGGCGTAAGCGTTCTAGAGTTATCAGCCGGAAACCATTTTACTGGTTCGAGTCACCGTGACCTTGACCTTTGACCTAGTGACCTGAAAATCAATAGGGGTCATCTGCGAGTCATGATCAATTAAACCTTTGAAGTTTCATGATCCTAGGCATAAGCGTTCTTGAGTTATCAGCCAGAAACCATTTTACTGGTTTGAGTCACCGTGACCTTGACTTTTGACCTAGTGACCTGAAAATCAATAGGGGTCATCTGCGAGTCATGATCAATGTACCTATGAAGTTTCATGATCCTAGGCGTAAGCGTTCTTGGGTTATCATCCGGAAACCATTTTACTGGTTCGAGTCACCTTGACCTTTGACCTAGTGACTTGAAAATCAAGAGGGGTCATCTGCGAGTCATGATCTATGTACATATGAAGTTTCATGATCCTAGGCGTAAGCGTTCTAGAGTTATCATCCAGAAACCATTTTTCTGTGTCAAGTCACTTTGACCTTGACCTTTGAACTAGTGACCTGAAAATCAAGAGGGGTCATCTGCAAGTCATGATCAATGTACCTATGAAGTTTTATGAACCTAGGCGTAAGCCTTCTTGAGTTATCATCCGGAAACCATTTTACTGGTTCTAGTCACCATGATCTTGACCTTTGACCTAGTGACCTGAAAATCAATAGGGGTCATCTGCGAGTCATGATCAATGTACCTATGAAGTTTCATGATCCTAGGCGTAAGTGTTCTTGAGTTATCATCCGGAAACCATTCGGTGGACGGACAGACGGACGGATCGACATGTGCAAAACAATATACCCCCTCTTATTCAAAGGGGGGCATAAAAAGTGACAAACCATAAATTTATTTATTGCACCATTATTTTTTACTTTTTTAATTGTTTATTACTAAACTGTAGATAAGTTGAATTAAAACAAAACAAACATATAAAGCGATTTATTTCTAAACTGTAAATATGTTGAAATAAAACAGAACGCACATATAAAGCAATTCATTACTAAGCTGTTAATAAGTTGAAATAAAACAGAACTCACATATAAAGCGATTCATTACTAAACTGTTAATAATTTGAAATAAAACAGAACGCACATATAAAGTGATTAACAGTACAGCAAAATATGCAAATGAAACAGCTTAAGGATGTCAACATCAAGAAATTTGTATTCATTATAACAAACGCAAACAAAAGATGTGTTTGTTAGAAACACAATGCCCTCTTCTGTGCCGCTTTGAAGCCATATATTTGACCTTTGACCTTGAAGGATGACCTTGACCTTTTACCACTCAAAATGTGCAGCTCCATGAGATACACATGCATGCCAAATATCAAGTTGCTATCTTCAATATTGCAAAAGTTATGACCAATGTTTAAGTTTTCGGACTGACACACGGACTTACAGACGGACAGTTCAACTGCTATATGCCACCTTACCAATGTGTTATAAAATAATGCTTGAATTTCCATGCAATTATTTATGCCAACACAATTTGGGTTGCCTTATCTCCCACACTCAACCATGCATAGCACATGTGAGTGACTGGGTTCTGACGATGGCATACAACACAAATTGACAATGCTAAATAAGAGCTCATAGAAAAGTGTGCAGGTCACACCTTTGTGTAGCTTAGAGGCTTCAACGGACTTCCATTCGGGTATTCATGGTGTTCCTCTTGGAACTGAGTGGCTCTAGTACTACCATTATATCTAACATACTCTACATCTCTTTCCTTTGTGTCAGAAGTCATTATGGTTGTTTCTTCTTCACTCACAGGTTTTAATGCGTTCAAGAATTTCTGGAGAAGCAAAACATAATTCAATGGTTCATACAATACCTTAAATAAAGTTATAACACCTACTTAATCACATATTTAAAAGTCAAAGTATGAATACTATAAACCCTCAAATCCACATGAACATTTTATTAACATTATCAATTACAAAAATTGCTTACAAATAACACGGAATGTAATTGCAACAGGCATTCAGATAGCAAACATGAATTTCATGGATATTTCCACCAACCTGCCAGAGTGACTGCCCCTTACTGTTGAGGACAGCATGTATCATGCCTGCTGGGATGCAGACAATGGAGAGAGCAGCCAGGAACCATCCTAGACCAATAGCCCAGCCTGGATACTCGTAACCAGCCATAGAGAAGGGTGTGTATTGTACCAGGCTGAATATCCAGATACCCTGCATTTGGAATAGCAAAATAATGATTGCAAAAGAATACAAATCCAGATCCCTTGGCAGGTTGCCATAGGAATGGGCAAATACTGAAAGCAACAGACTATATTCAGAAATGGGAATGGGGCAAATACCATACCATACTGGACATCCAGATACGATGCAATCTGAATGGGGAAATACTTAGCACGAAAACTAAGCACAATCCTGGGAAAAATCATATGTGAAATTATTGAAAAACAAGAGCTTGTCACAGTAGTGCCAAATCCCCGCCAAAATGTGTTTGCTTGTATGACAACATTTGTTTTAGAGAGTAGAATAATATTTGTAAATCATGGCACCTGAAAAGCTTAAATATTTACTATCAAATGAAAATAAAATAATCAAATTCTAAATAAATAAAATATAAATAAAATAAAGAAAGATAATTAAAAAACTACTGCCAAAAGAGTTATGGTTCATGTTCACTGAACTTCTCCTAGTTGCCATCAGTTTATATTTGTAGTTTCAAGTAAATCCCTTCAGTAGATTTAAAGTTATGCTTCAGACAAAAATTTACTTTGAAATTTAATAAAGGGAGATAATTAAACAAGAGGTCCATGATGGCCCTGAATCGCTCACCTGACTAACCAAATACAATCCCAACCCAGATTTCATCTACCTTAATAACTCTATGTTTTCGGACACTTAAAAATAATTAATTTTGTTCGTGTCCGAAAACTTAGATACGAAAAATATTCACAAAATACAGGTGTCCGAAAACTTAGAGTCGACAATTGAAGTGTCCGAAAATAGCGTCAATTGTATCAACGACTACCGGTAATAGCACGCGCTTGTAAAATACCATGCCATATAGTATATATTACAGTTATTTATGTTTGCACTGCATTTTAAATAATTTTAAATGCTTAATTTATTTGACAAAGTTACTACAATGTTGTACTTTGACCAACGAGTTCAAAGATAAGCATGTGATGTACCGATACTCGCTTGTATGAACCTGCAATTGACGCAATAAAAAAGCAAACTATGAATTCTTTGTTTGTTCATTTCCAATAGTTGTCTAACACATTCCATTGTTCGTGAAACTTGCAATAGGCAGCATCGTACTTTGAAGCTTTTAATATTTGTCACAGTTATTTTACTGAGAAGGGGTAGTACCATTGCGGTAGATAATTGAACGGTTAATTGACACTACCCTGGTAATTGTCATAACGCTTATGTTATCGCGCGAAAACATTGTTTAATACCGGTTTAAAAGCTTATTTACCCAATAACGCAAATGTTATGATACGTTGCCCTCAGGCATGCACCTGCGATGTTTTATTATGTTAATCTGGTTGTAAAACCCCACGATCGAAGTGTCATTAGATATCGAAAACAGGACCGAAATTTGGTAAAATAGCGCTGTACAATATACTGTCAGAAAACTTAGAGACATTAATTATGGACGAAAACTCGTGTGTCCGAAAATTAAGAGTCACGAAAAATAATTATTTTTGCTAAAAAAATAGGGGTGTCCGAAAACTTAGAGTGTCCGAAAACATAGAGTAATTACGGTAGATAAACATTCTGACCAAATTTCATAAAGATTAGATGAAAGCTGTGACCTCTATTGTCTACACAATGTTTTTCTACTGTTTGACCTAGTTTTTGACCTAGTGACCTAGTTTTTTACCACAGATGATCCAAATACAATCCCAACCCAGATTTCATTAAGATAAACATTCTGACCAAATTTCATAAAGATTGGATGAAAACTGTGACCTCTACTGTCTACACAAGGTTTTTCTATTATTTGACCTAGTTTTTGACCTAGTGACCTAGTTTTTGACCCCAGATGACCCAAAAAAAATCCCGACCCAGATTTAATCAAGATAAATATTCTGACTAAATTTCATAAAGATTGGATGAAAACTGCGACTTCTATTGTCTACACAAGGTTTTTCTATTATTTGACCTAGTGACCTAGTTTTTGACCTAGTGACCTATTTTTTGACCCCAGATGACCCAAATACAATCCCAACCCAGATTTTATCAAGATAAACCTTCTGACCAATTTTCATAAAGGTTGGATGAAAACTGTGACCTCTACTGTCTACACAAACAAATTGTTGACGGACACACGCACACACACACACACATACGGACGCCAGCATCACACGGTCAAATAAGCTCACCATGTCAATTCGTGACAGGTGAGCTAAAAACTAAGCGAGATATAGTTATGGTTCTTAGTCATTGCACTTCTCCTACTTGCCATCTGTTTATATTTCAAGTTTCAAGTAAATCCCTTCAGTAGATTTAGAAATATGCTCCGGACAAAGTTAAGGACTGACCGACAGACGGACGAACGGAAAGGACCAATTACTATATCCGCTCCGAAAAAAAAAATCGGCGGGGATAATAAACAATCTAAGAATAGATGGCTTTTAAATGATGGAATGAACATATGTACATAATAAATGCTGAATTTTTTTCTATGCCTTAATTATTATTTCACATATATACATATATATAAATGGAAACACTGGTAGATGAAGAAAAGCTGATAATAACATATGCAAGTCTTACTGGATAATGGTTATTGATCCTTTTTGCAATAATTACAAAAGCATCGCTTAAATTGACACTTTTTAAAACATACTGTTGGATTCGTAAAAGAAAAAAAAATATATAATACAATTTTAAGACTGTTATACAAATAATTGATAAGTAAGTAACTTACCAGTATGAGAAGAGGTGAGAAGACATACCAGCAAACAACAAAGAAAATGTTTGGCCTTACACCAGTCATCATCTCAACATCTTTTGCCAAACGACGTGCTCCTGAATTAAACAAGAAACCGTCGGAGACGGGTGATGCTCCCCAAAGTTGTTTTTTTTTCACAATATTGCACTATATATTCAGATAAAAGGAAACGTCTTGAGGGCACAGTAGTTGGGGGGACAATAATTTTTTTATAGAAAATTTCAAAGGGCCATAACTCTGTGAAAAATCATCCGACCAGAACCCACTGATAACATGCAAATCTCCTCTTGGTAGTGAAGCTTCCCATAAAGTTTCATTGAATTCCGGTCATTAGTTGCTGAGAAATAGCCCGGACAAAAATTGTGCATGGACAAACAGACGCACACACGGACAGACAAAGCGGCGACTATATGCTCCCCCCAAAATTTAGGGGGAGCACAAAAAAACATCCTTTGAAGAAATTAACAAAAACCATAGTGCTTCAACAGCTATAAGTAAGTACTCTTTACCTTGTGATATTCTGTCAGTTTAATCTCTTTAATCAATAAGAAAACATCATGCATTCATAAAAGTACAGCAAACTTATTTAAGTCAAGAATCCACATACTTTTGTTTCAATTTCAATATTTGAATGCATATTCTTATTGCATAACAGTTTTTCATCCATATTTCATGCAATATCTCGCGTGTTCAGAAATGCGTTTCTATATTTGAAACAAAACATAGCAACTAAGGTTTTCCAAGACTTCCATATCTAGCTTATAGTAAGTATGGCTCTATTGGTCATAATTGGCTCCGTTACTACTTAAATGTAAGCCGGGTACTCTTTAGTATTCTTAAATATACCCGGGTAAGGTAAATATACACGTACCCAGAAATTCTAATCATGCTTAATTGGTCATTGTCGGCTTTTATTAACATTTAATTATGTTCATATTTATGTCATTATTCTGTCAAAAAAAGCCTCTATAATATCAAAACTCCTACTCAATACGCATGTTGAGGATTTTTTTTTCAGAGAGAATTTTGTTTTGTATTTCGTAGTGTGTTTTACCACACATACTTTCTGTACCCGGGATACATAAAAGTATACTTTAGAGTACCCGGGGTACATTTACCCGAGCCGACAATGACCAATCACGCGTAAGTATGCATTCGTGTGTATTTAAATGTGAATAAAGAATCAAGAAAGCCAACAGAAAAAAGGGCTTTTCAAAACTAGTTTGCCCCCTTAAGTCTGGTGTCACAATTTCTTGAATATATTTTAGATATAAGACTTTGGACATAAAATTTTGTATGGCATTTGGGTCTAAAGACCCATACAATTCCACAAAAGTTATTGTCACATTTTTGAAGAGGTTCAGATTACAGTTACTTCAAACATTGTTTATCATGGGCATAAATTTCCGGTCACCTGCCACAGCCAGAGAACTTTGCCATAAGGTGAGCTCAATTTGTCTAATTCTACTATGTGGGGGGAAATGGGTAATTGTAACATGCAATAATAATAATAATAAATGTCAACTCAACAGCGCCATTTCTTTTTTCATAAAAATCTTGAGAAAACCAGTTATATTAAACAGAAAATGCAGAAAGTGAAACTTGCCTGCTACTTGTCAACTAACCCATGTTCAATTTAAACTGTACAAAGATAACAAAGTGACTATGAAGGGCGACATTTCTTTAACCATCCCAGCTTGTGCACTTACATAACTCGTTTTTGAAAATGCAAAGAGACCCAAGTGCTTTACAATTTAAATAATTGTTTTATTGATACAATAAAAGAAATCAATTTCAGGGGATGTTAAACAAGATGTGTTTGTGTCCCCATATATTTGATATTTGACCTTGACCTTTCAACACTCAAAATGTGCAGCTTCATGAGATACACATGCATGCTAAATATCAAGTTGCTATCTTCAATATTACAAAAGTGTACATTAAATGAGCGATTTTGACCCATATATTTGACCTTTGACCTTGAAGGATGACCTTGACCTTTCACCACTCAAAATTTGCAGCTCCATGAGATACACATGCATGCCTAAAAGCCCAGTCACACCGGACTGGCGTCCTTACAGCGACCTAAGACTGTGTTTCTGGAAAAAATTTATTGTCGTAGTAAGGACGCCAATGACTTTTTCTGTAAAAATGCTGTATTTCACTTTCCCGTTACACCAGCGTCCTGGTTTATGGTGTTCTGCGCTTCCTCACGGCGTCCTTAATACATCCCTAAAGACGCACTGGGGTTGCAGTAGGAACGCCATAGTCGTAGTAGGGTTGCAATAGACGCCATAGAACGCAATGAATTCGCGGTAAGGATGCTATAGTCATTCTGAGGATGCAATTGACGTACAAAGGACGTACTAAAGTCGCAAAAAGGTCGTCGTACGGTCGCCTTGCAGTCAATTATCATTTTCTTTGGGTTTGAGCGGCAACCACACGACGTCCATGGCAACCTTACAGCGACCCTACCACGTTCCTACTACGACTATTGTGTCCTTAACAGAACGCCGTAAAAACGCCGGACTTCGGCAACCACTTTGAAAGTGTTCAAAGTGGTCGCCGTGGGCTTGCATTTTGAGCAACTTTCGGCGTCTTCACTGCGTCATCTTGCGTCCTTACTGCGTTCTTCCGGCGTTTATGGCGTCCTCACTGCGACCTGGGACGCCGTAAGGACGCCAGTCTGGTGTGACGGGGGTATAATATGAAATTGCTATCTTCAATATGGCAAAAGTTATGGCAAATGTTGAAGTTGGCACAAACAAACAAAGCAACAAACCAACAGACAGGGCAAAAACAATATGTCCCCCACTATAAATGGGATATTTTGTTAATTGTCTGCGTGTTCTTGGTCAGGTATTTTGTATCTTCTACTGTACAATATGAAGAACAAGAGCACCGCATAACGGGTGCCACGCTCGGCTGTGAAAGTTTGTCAGAATTTATTTTTTTATTCTTTTTAGAGGTCACTGTAACCTTGACCTTTGACCTAGTGACCCAAAATGGTTGTGGCATGTATAACTCATCAAGGTGCATCAACATATGAAGTTTGCGTGTAGAACTTATCAAGGTGGATCTACATATTAAGTTTCAAAGTTGTAGGTGGAAGCACTTTGATTTTAGAGCCAATCTAAAGGTTTTAGCACGACGCCGGCGGACGTCGGACAGGGGACGACGAGCAGGCTATGACAATACCTCGGGTTTTCTCCGAAAACAGCCTCGCTAAAAATGAACATATCATTATGATTTAAAGTAATATCAAAATAATAAATGTACTTTTGAGCAAACTACAAAGAAACATTGATTTCCTAAGGTTCCATTAAATTTTGTAATTTACAGATTACCTAAGAGCTTGTTAAGATTTTCAATCACTAGTCTTACAATACAGAAGCAATTTTGTCTTTTTTTATTTCAAATATCAAGCATCATATGTGGAATATTAGAGATAATGGCAGCCTTACCGTAGATCCATGTGATAGCTATGACCTCGAAGAATGCCAGATACATGAGAGACATGGCTGACGAAAAGTTGTCAATGAGTTGGAAGAAATATATACCACCCTGAAACATAATGGAGTTATACGTAATAAATTACATTTAGAACATCACCTTCCATAATCTGATGCATATAATTCACTTTTTCCCCTTCAAATCTGAAATAGGGCATGCATTTTGTACTTAGTATGCCATTTATTGATTTAAACCTGAATCTTTTAGTCGAAATATTTGCAAAACCCTTATCGCCATAGATACTAATAAACCTGATAAAATTGATAACTTGAAACAAACATGGTTATTCCCTACCTGATAATCCAGTTCATACAGATTAATCATATCTAAAAGCAATTTCTAGTCATTATTAATACTAAATAAGACAACTTTTAAGACTTACATACATTCATGTTCTGGCTATCATAACTTAAAATATTTTTACTAGCACAGCATAAATTGAAAGAGCAGCCCTAACACATAGTCTATATGAATTTCTTAACAATTTACCAGTTTATTAACTTTACAATTAACTACTGAGTTAAAGAGGCCTTTTCACATTTGGGTAAATTGATAAAATTAAAAAAGTTGTTTCAGATTCGCAAATTTTCGTTTTAGTTATGATATTTGTGAGGAAAAGTAATATTGAACATTTACCATGCTCTAAAACATTTTTTTTTAAATAAAATTCATTTTAATTATTAACTACTTACCTGTTATCTCATGCTTCTCCTTTCCAAGGGGAATTAACTCATCCGGAATTTTAACTGGGAATCCGCCACCTCAATACCGTAATACAGGCCAGGTTAAACATAGTGCAATGCAACCTAGCCAAAAATCGGTAACCAACCCTCAATATTCTTTCAATATATATACAAAAATATTAATCGAATAGCGGGGTGGTAGGTGGGACTTACCGATAACAGGTAAGTATTTAATAATTAAAATGAATTTTACTTAAAAAAAATTGTTTTAATGTCATAAATACTGACCTGTTATCTCATGCTGATTTTGCAGCTGCGGTGGGAAGGTTCGTATATATTTTCCCAACACAGTAGAACCCATAAACAGGGTTATCAGCTAATGATAGCAAAACCCTAAACAAGGGTTATCAAGTAATCTTCGTTAAAACGGTATTAATTATGACTTCTCGGACAAAGTAATATGTCTATGTCGTAAAGAAGACACTACCGTTAGTAAAACCACAACAAGACCAAACATATACAAATTGTATTGTTGGCACTTCAGAAAACGAAGATAAAAAGATGACAAAGGTGGTCGGATTCCTCCAGAAAACAGCTTAGAGCACGTCAAAAAGTGGGGTGTGATTAATATATGCCCACAAAACAGACAGAGCTCTTAATTCATGCGGTCAGATCCTTAAAAGGAATGAATCCTTAAATAGAGATAAGAGTAACTTTCCTTAGTCGAGGTCTAACCCCGAGAAATAGAAGCCGCAGACACATCTCCCCCCCTTTTTAGGGAAAAGAAGAGTGTCTTTTGAGATCCTCGAATGGACTTCAAAATAACACTGCTGAGATAGAACTTCAAAGCCCTGATTGCCCATAGAAGTTTATCCTCATCTTCATGACTACCAGTTTAAGAAAAACTTGGAAACTTGAAGGTAGAAGCCATATAGAGGACTTGATATTAAGCAAGGAATCCTTGCTGACACAACAAAGTGAAGACAACATTAGATCCAACTGGAATTGGTCGTATTCAACAGAAAAAGCATGAATTTTACTTCTCCGTATGGTAAAAGCCATAATAAGAAGGAAAACCGTCTTAAAATTATATTGGAACTGTTAATAAGCCTGATGAAAAAGGTTCATAGGAAGCTCATTAAGCATCCCAACATGTAACACAAGTCAAAACCGCTTAAGAAGGTAAAGGAACGAAAAACATCGTGTTGACGTTCCATAGTTTGGATCAGTTCCAAAATAGGCAAGACAGCACAGAGTTGCGATGACTTACACAAAACAAGGTATATGAAAGCATAATCTCTATCCTTTGATGAAGAAAAGAAAAAATTTCTTATCATCAAGAAAAAGATGAGAAAAACCTCTATGTATCTAGCAGAGTGATTAAGGTAATAACTATGCTCTCGAATACCCAATCAAAAAATAATTTCCATAGAACCTTTATACAGTTCTGATGGAATTATCCTTGCACAAGTAACAAAGATTGAACTTCTAACAGAAAAACGTTCTTCTGTAGAGATCACTTAAAGTAAATAATGGCCAGACATGTAGTGGCACATGTTCGGATCAGTAAAAATATGTCTCTCTGAGATACGATATTTGACCTGTGAAGAAGTTTCCTGAAAATAATTGTACAGGAGACTTAAAAGGTCGTAGAACCATAATCCCATGTTTCATTAAGTATATTGCATGAAATTATGGCAAAAACTCAGTTATTGCAAAAACTCACCAAGAAGGCAAGATATTGCAGTTTATGTCAATGGACGAATGTATAACAATCGCACACCCTGCTGGATCGATTTCTGTGAACTGCATTATTGACGTTGTTCAGCATACCGTTATATACTGCGATGTACGATCGCATAACACTAATTACTAGCGTTTGATGATAAACAACATTCTTCGATATACTATGCATCAATTTTTGTACGCCATGCAAATTCAGTGCCGCGCATGCGCAATTACATTATTTGAACCCAACGGAAAAATAATTCGACAGAAAGAACTGCAGGACAAAACGTCCAACAGGGCGTTGAGACGACCTGGTATGAGTAAGACGATATAGAGAAAATTTGTTGTTCTTGAAAAGAACGAATAAGTTCCTGATTTCCAGATACAAGGAGTGATAATATGATCACCTCCGTGTCTGTAAGTAAACCACGACCGTTGTGTGATAGTTGAAACCATCACAAAGGAATCGTGAAAATGTGTTGTAAATGAAAAACAGTTAAAAAGAATTTTTGCTTTTCAAGATGTAGATGTGCAGGTGATATTCATTAGGATACCACATAATTGAGAAAATCAAGATACGCTGTTCTCTGTGATCGTCCCTAACCTTCTAATCTCACATCTGTATAAGATGTAAGGAAGGTTGTGGTAGAATAAACTATATTCTTGCCAAGATAATCTTCTAGTCTAGACACCACTGAATAGTGGTAAATAATGACAAAAAGATGGAAATCTGTGTCATTGAATAATCCCGAGATTAATACAATTAACTTAAAAATAAAGCTGAAACGGACATAAGAAAAGACGTCTCAGCAGAAAGACCGATAAATACCGACCGGTGACCGGAACCATTTGTCAAGGATGGGTGGGCAAAGAAATCACAGCAAGCCGAACTTTCCCACTCCAAACGCACTTGAAAATTGGTAGAATAGGACAGTGTTTAACACTTATAAGTTTATGACCTATCTACAGAATATAGCCTCTTCTTAAACCAATAACAGGCGCCTTTAAAATCCTGGATAATACAGGTCGTGAAGTCATCGATTTGAGAAGTACGGAAATATGATTGACTGTGGTACCTCCGGAATCGGAGGGGTGATGGCAGAAAAAGGTGAAAAACCCTAGGAGTAACCTTAAGGGGGTCCACTCTTGCCGGTAGAATGCATGGAAGTCTTAAATTCTGACTTGATTAATCCATTTACTTCAAGACTCCTAACCGGGACGAATTCCGAAAGGAATACGAACAGTTATAGGAAGACGGCCTGTTATGGCCAGAAGTGTAATAGAAGAATAACTTTAAAATGAGTCCCTCCAGATCCTAGGATCTAAGATCTGAGTTCAATAGCTCTCAAGACATCTACAAGACTGTAGCCGCTATGCGGTCAATCTGATAGGCAATCCTATGTATCCGAACTCTTGTTGATTCCAGTAGCTTGAAAATATGCACTGTCGTAGGAGCAATAGAAAAGCAGAAGTCGATACGAAATGTCGTCTTGATAATCCTGCTAGCATCATTTATGTGTCCCAACTGTTCCGTGACACTGACTGCAAAGTCTGTAGCCGACAGGTAAAGGCGGTTAAAACAATTCATCCTTCGGGTCTCGAACATAAATTAATAGAGGTCAAATAGTAATGTTCGACCTCAATGCTAGTCTCCGAGCCCACTTCAGCCGATCTAACTGCAAGACCAGTAGTCTGCATGTAGCCGGTTGAGATAGAAGTAGAAATAACAGATATAGGTATTTCATAATCTTCTAGTATTAGTAGGTCATAACCAGCACCAGAATGGATGGTCAGGAAAATCAACCATAGACCAAGCCAGCGGAGATGATTTGGTAACCATCACCAGTAGAACATCAGTATTGAAAAACACAAAAAGTCATGTAGATTGTTGAATCCATAAAATATAGTATTCAATACAATCATAGCCAGGGGTATACAACTAGGTAATGTAGACGATACCTGTGATACTAAAAAATTGACCGATGATTATAACGAAGAAGAGGAGGATGATGAACGACTACTTATTCTGGCCGGTGACCAGTGATCGGTGATATGACCGATGAATGGTGACCAATGTCCGGTGATCGGGACCGGTATAATATAACTGCGTCAGAATGGAAATATCTGGTGCAGAAGAATGACCATCCAAGAAGTCATCTGATAATGTTAACCGGAAAACAACGGTAGATTATCAGTATTAATAGGCATAAGTGTCCTTGTAGTCGTAGTGGAGAAAAGAACAGCTTATCCCGAAGCCTGAAAGTTAAACGAACTAGTGTTCGTATACAACTCGGTGACTGCAACATGTGTGGATGCCATAAGAAAAACCATCACACGTGGAATGGAGACATGATATTCCTAAAGGAACAAGAGCACCGCCTTGAGGGTGCAGACCGCTCATCTATTTTTCTTTTTAAAGGTGAAGGGACCTATCTCAATTTCAATTACAAAGAAGGGAGGGGTGGAGTGGAGAGGGGCCTATAGTGTGGGGGTGTGGTCATTTATTACATTATCTTCCAAAAGTGCAAAAAAAAAAAAAAAAAAATTGGGGGGGGGGGGGAGATTCTTGGGTAGGATAATTAGACAGTATTTCAAAAATAAAATAATAAAAATAAATATTTGTGTTTTTTAACCGTGTTTAAAAAAAAATTAGGGGGGGGGGGTTGGGGGGTATAGTGTAAGGGTGTGGTGGTCATTTATTAGATGATCTTTCACAAAAAATAATTTTTTTGGGGGGGGGGGATTCGGGGGGAGGGGGCGTGGGGGATGGTTTGGGTGGAGTCTATTGTGGTATGTCAGGTAAGAGTTGTTTCGTCAAAGTATCAATCAAATCTAATCATAAATAAAGAAGTTTTGGCAATTTTAGCAAAATTTAATAATTTGACCTTGAGAGTCAAGGTCATTCAAAGGTCAAGGTAAAATTCAACTTGCCAGGTACAGTACCCTCATGAAAGCATAAAAGTATTTGAAGTTTGAAAGCAATAGCCTTGATACTTTAGAAGTAAAGTGGATCTAAACACAAAATTTAACCATATATTCAAAGTTACTAAGTAAAAAAAGGGCCATAATTCCGTAAAAATGACAACCAGCGTTATGCAACTTGTCCGTTACTTTCCCCTTATGATAGTTTGCGAGTGTTCCAAGTATGAAAGCAATATCTATGATACTTTAGGGGTAAAGTGGACCAAAACACAAAACTTAACCAAATTTTCAATTTTCTTAGTATAAAGCACCCATAATTTTGTCAAAATGCCAGTCAGAGTTACATAACTTTGCCTGCACAGTCCCCTTATGATAGTTAATAAGTGTTGCAAGTATGAAAGCAATAGCTTTGATACTGTAGGAATTAAGTGGACCTAAACACAAAACTTAACCAAATTTTCAATTTTCTAAGTATAAAAAGGGCACATAATTCTGTCAAAATGCCAGTCAGAGTTACATATCTTTGCCTGCACAGTCCCCTTATGATAGTTAGTAAGTGTTGCAAGTATGAAAGCAATAGCTTTGATACTTAAGGAATTAAATGGACCTAAACACAAAACTTAACCAAATTTTTCAATTTTCTAAGTATAAAAAGGGCATTTAATTCTGTCAAAATGCACGCCAGAGTTATCTAACTTTGCCTGCCCAGTCCCCTCATGATAGTAAGTAAGTGTACCAAGTTTGAATGCAATAGCATTGATACTTTATGAGAAAAGTGGACCTAAACGAAAAACTTAACCGGACGCCGACGCCAAGGTGATGACAATAGCTCATAATTTTTTTTCAAAAAATAGATGAGCTAATAAAATGGAGAACGTCGATATGACCAGTAGGTTCATTAACGCCTACGTGAGAAGTGGCGACATCCATATAACTGCGATGCCGAAATATTGTTCGGCTACGCTGGAAATATTGTCTTCTACAATATTGTCTCCGTGAGCATTGACGTGATCGCTTACGAGCGTATCAACGCCGAGAACTGCTCAATGAAGGAGAGGTATGTTCGATAACTATCCTGTTGTGCTCAATGTGAAGGTTGACGACGTCCTCGTTTCCTGCGATGTCGAGATCTGGATCGGCTGCGCTGTCGAGATGTGGATCGGCTGCGATGAGACCTAGATCTTCTAGAATACCGTCTCTGTAAGTGACGAGGTGATCGCTTACGAGAGCCGCGACGATAAGAACTGCTCGACGAAGAAGAGCGTGTCCGATGTCTACTCCTTGATGAAGACGATGTATCTGACGACAATTAGGAGAATAATCCAATGATGAAGACCGAGTTCTTCTTCTTGACTGGTGACTGGTGTTATCGGTGGCAGGCCTAACTGATGACTGTTGACCGGTGACCGGACCGGACCGGTGACATGACCGAACCGGACCAGTGACCGGACCGGTGACATGACCGCTGACCGGACTGGTGACATGACCGGTGATCAATGACCGGACCGGTCCGGTGGTCAATGACCGGACCGGACCGGCCGGTCAGACGTCGATCAAAGGTCCCTGATCAACGTCCCTGGTGACGTACCGGTCATATCATGACCAGTGTTGTCACCGGATAATGACCGTATGGCGGATGCCAAATGGTCCGGCATTGGTCGATGTCCTTGACCAATGCCATCGGGCAAAGACCGGCTGACGGGTGTCGCCATATGGTCTGATGTTGACCGACTGTCTAAGAGACTTAGCATAGTACGGTCGCCTTTGTTCCCAATACCCGGTGACTGATGCTGCAACTATCATCCATGGTCTGCGAAGTCACCAGGTATTTATCCACTCTTGTTCTGCGACATTCGTGTAGTCGAATATATGAAAAACAAGAGCAAAACATATTCAACCATAAACTGGTCACAGACCAGATTATCATACGGCACATAAAATCATTATTTGACCATAATGAAAATTATAATAATACTGCCGTAGATCATAAATTAAACAAAAGTTTAATTCAAAACAGATGAAAAATAAAATGACGATCAATTAGATCGTCATACGGAACTTTAAAATCATTATTGCACACAATGGCAAATGATAAACAATCTGTCAATAGAAGAACACGCTTTGCACAATCTCGTAACACATTAGAAGTACATGCTTTGCACGTTCTAGCAATGTATTAGAAGAGCACGTTTTGCACGTGGTCGTTTGCGCCTGAAAATACCCAGCATGATAGAAATAAACCATTGTTCGATAAAAACCAGCATGGCTTACCTTTTACAAATGAAACAATTCCATTAAATCCACACAAATTAATCCGAATGAGAAATAAAAAGATAAATAACACAATTTATCTATTCAAAACCCCAATCAACCAAGTGAAATAAATCGAAAAACAATATTTAAATTCAGAGCCGTAAAAGACACGTATACACCTGGTCGATCCGGAAAGAATATTGAGGGTTGGTTACCGATTTTTGGCTAGGTTGCATTGCACTATGTTTAACCTGGCCTTTATTACGGTATTGAGGTGGCGGATTCCCAGTTAAAATTCCGGATGAGTTAATTCCCCTTGGAAAGGAGACGCATGAGATAACAGGTCAGTATTTATGACATTAAAATAGCCATTATATGCATCTTTTGACGATTAAAAACCTGAAAATTAAAAAGCGTTGCAACGCGAAACGAATTAATAATTTGGTGAGTTCTGTTGTTGTCATTATATTTTGTGAAACTACGAGGATTGGTTATATGTAGTATAACATACACCTGTCATTGTATTCGGAATGATGGCTGAGTGGTCTTAGTGGGAGACTTTTTACCCCAGGACTCCAGGGGTCAGTGGTTCGACCCCTGCTGAGGGTTACCTTTTTTTTCTTTTTATTCTTGATTTTTTTATTGGAGCTTTTTATATCCAATGTTAACATTTATCAATATAAAGCATGTAATGACAATCTTCAAAACATGCCAAAATCTGTGAAAAGGCCCCTTTAACAAGGTTTTACTATAGCCATATAAATCCATATAAGGAAATATGCCCAGCCCCCTAGCATCCTTGTTTTTGGACCAACCAGAACCATTTTCAAACTTATCCAAGATATCATTGGGACAAATATTCTTACAAAGTTTCAGAAAGATCAGACAATATGGGCTCTAGAATGATAACCAGGTTTTACTATAGCCACATTAGAAAAAATGCCCCACCCCCTGGCGGCCACATTTTTCAACCAACTGGAACCATTTTCAAAATCTTTCAAGATATCATTGAGACAAATTTTCTGATTAAGTTTCATGAAGATAGGACAATAAATGTGGCCTCTAGAGAGTAAACAAGGCAAATGTTGATGTCTCACAACACACAATGGACAAAAGGTGATCATAAAAGCTCACTATGAGCACATTGTGCTCAGGTGACCTAAACATATAATTGTTGTCATACATTAAAGTGATCCTAAAACTAAAATTTATGCTGACAACACTTTATATTATTAAATATTATGAATTGTCAGAAAACATATAATTCCTTCTGTTAAGAGCTTTTAGGCTAAGATTTAATAATGTTTAAAATAATAAATATTTTATGAATGTTATCTTAAGGTGGCAAGTCCAACAAGGAATTGTGTTCAATAAATTACCTTTATTTTTTTTTTAATGGCAAAATTTGGAGGAGACAACTTGTCATTGGGAACCCAGAATGGAATACATATACAAATCTTTTTCTAAAATTGCTTTGCATGATATATGATATATTGTTTGCATTTAAATAGTCTAATTGAGTTACTGCAGTCACTTTTAGTGTGAGACATTGATTTTCATTGATTTGGTGAATAAACCAATCAACAAATGTAAGATTTGAACAAACAATTAGTTTATATAACATTACACTCTGATCTTAGCTGACATTTATTATTTCATGTTAACCCTAATGCAGTACAGCTTATCATTAAATTGTTAAGGTAGATTTGTAAGTATAAGCACAAATTGTTAACACAGTTTATGCCACATTGTGTATTTTGTTTTTCATGGTTTTTGTATTTTAATTAGCTGGCATGCTGATGTAGAAGAAAATAAATGCAATTAAAGAAAACAATTTTTTGTTCAAATCCTACATGGAATAGTTTGTATGCTTATATTCCAGAGAAAATAAAACACATTGATTTGTATTAGGATTTCCATCATATACCTGACTTGTTTACCTGAGTAACATTTGGCAGGCCGCAAAGAAATGAGATCAAACAGACTAACAGTACGAGGAATTCCTTCCTCTTGAGGTACTTCCTCACTTGAAGGCTGAAATGGTCTTGTATGGTTGTAACAATCACTTCAACTGAGGCAAACTGAAAACAAGACACAATACAAAACATAAAATATCATAAGCTGTTGAGGGGTATAGTCATTAATGCAACCCCCCCCCCCCCACCCCCCTAAACAGTCATGTCAACAGAATCTAAATATGCAGATTATATTATTTTTTTATCAAAACCGTTAACAATATACATGTAGAAGAACTACAAGCATATCTCAGCTGAAAATAAAGCAATCATCTACATACATTTTTTGCATACCTTTCAGTAAAATTGTATCGAGTTTTAAAACCAGTGTTAATATTTTTAGACCCATCGGAAGAGTGCATTAAGAACTATAACCCCATCAGGAATATATATTATAACTCCATGTTTTGGTGTGCTTAAATTATGCGAGAATATGTAAGTTGATTTAACAATAGGAAAAGGAAGTGAGATAAAATCAAAATGTGGCAGAGCACAATTATGTCTATAAAAGTTGAAAAGAAGCATGTCAACTATTTAGAAAGATATACACAGATCAAATCCCAATCGTCTTTTTTCAATATATTTCAGACTTATAATAATAACCATAAGGCATATAAATAATTTACACATTTTACTCTTAGGTTGCCCCCATAATTTTGATGAGTATTAAGGATTAAAATGATAGAAGAAATATTTGTTTAAACATCAAATATTTAAGGAACATTAATACTAAAAGTGAACAAATATTTCGCAAAAAATTTCGAAAAAAAATGAAGTTAACCAATAAAAAAATCACTGTTCCTTATTTGTTAATGCAAGATGTGGTCTGGTTACATAGATATGACAAGAAACAAAATGCTTGTTTTTATTTTTGTGCGAGAATATATTCCATGTTTATTTCCCGCCTCGATATCCAAACTATACGTTTGAACGCGAGACTTGCTTCTGGCAGCGTCAGAACAACGATGTATTCATGAGAACTAGGCTGAGCTTGTGAAGCTGCCCAAAGCCAATCTCACGCTCCCTAGTGAATGTTCGGATATCTTAGCCAGAAATTCACATGGAATATATTGTGACACACAAAAATAATAAAGAGCATTTTGTATCGCATTAAATCTATGTTTCCACACAACATCAAGTGTTGAAATTTTAGCTATTGGTATAAGGAACATTGATTTTGTATCTGTTAACTGTATTTTTTCAAATATTGTATGAAATATTCATTGATATTGAGTGTTTATGGGATTTTAAATGTTGTGCTCAACAGAAAGCATGGTCAAAAAGAAACATCTGGAACATCGAGTGTTTCACCTCAACATCAAACAATGGTATTCTAGACTGCCAACCATCAATACCATGCCAACAACACATAATTATAAATCATCAACAACACTTAGACATTTATAACCAAGACCAAACCCACCTGACTATCTATTCCAAGGGTGATGAGCATGAGGAAGAAAAGTACTGATATCAATGGAGACACAGGCATGCTGGTGAACGCCTCAGGGTAGATGATAAACACAAGACCTGGCCCTGAAAATAAAAACGTTACTTGCAGAGGCAAACATAGTAAAACATAATATTATGTAAATATTCAAAAGATTAAACATGTATTCTAGAAAACAAAACACAAAATGCTGTTTTCTTGTGTATCCATGGACATGGCTTGTGGTCTTCTTCATTAAAGCATGCAAAAAATCTAATTGTCAAATAAGCCAAAAAAGAAAAAAACACACACTGTTTTCTTATCAATACAGACAACTAAATTACTGACTCTTTATTAAACAGACCTTCTTTGACAACATCATGGACATCTTTGCCCTGGTTGTGTGCCAGGTACCCAAGGATAGAGAATATTGCAAAGCCTGCCAGCACACATGTGAACACATCCAGCAGCCCTATCGCAAGTACATCCCTGCAGTGCACAACAATAAATTCAGACATTATGGTAAAACGCCCTACAATGCTTACCTGAGGCCCTTAACTTATCCAAACAAGTAGCAGTCACAAGATTTCATTACAGGCATACATGGAAAAACTGCACTTTAACCTCTCTGGTAACCATGGACTAAAACCATTTTTAAACACAAAGATATAATTGAAACATGCACATGTACATGAGCACGAATTATGATGATTGGACTTAAAATAGCATTTTTAGGTCATTCACAAGGCTTCACTTTAGCCAAATAAGGAAATCTGCCCCCCCCCCCCTCTCAGGGGCTATGATTTTCAATAGACTAGAACTTTTTCAAATATGGCTTTATGATTGGAACAAAAAATCAGAGCAAGTTTCGTGATAATTTGGCAAAAATATGACATCTGGACTATCTACAAGATTTCACTATAACCATAAGGAAATCTGCCTTGCTCCCTGTTTGCCATCTTTCCCATGGACAATTTTCCCCTCAATACATCAATAAAGCATGTTTCATCATGACTAGGCAAAAAATGTGACTGTTAGAGAGTTCACCCCCATGTGCCATTTTTTTCAACTGTTGCGAACAATTTTTACACTTATCCAAGATATCTTTAGAAAAAATGTTATTGGCAAGTTAAATGATAAATGGACTACAAATATGACTTCTAAGGCCCTCATGTTGTTTTATTATAGCCATACAAGGAACACGGCAAACAATTAATGTTTATCCATCATAATTTTCAAACAAGAGCAGCAAAATTTAATTGCATCTTTGCACAAATTAGTAAGCCTACTGGCTCTGCAGCTGACCTTATCAGTTTGTCACTAACTGGCATCAGACAAAAAGTTATCACCAAGGGCAACATAAATATATAGAAGGGCACTGGCAATACATAGCTTTTGTTTGGGCATGGTGGCAAATCAATAAAGACACGGCTTGTAGCCCCACTGACTATGACTTGATAAAAACTTGGAAAAACAGACATGGGTCCATGATGTGTTCTGTATAACCTTCTCAATTGTGTAGCAAGGGGTTTGATAATTGTTCATGTGTATTTATATGCTCATATAATGTCTTGGTAAATAAAATTTATTGTGATCAGGTGAGCAAAAAAAAAGGTTTCCTGAGTAATTATCAGTTTATATTATATCACATATTGATGCCTCACAAAATCCATGCTAATCAGCAAACAATTATGGTATTTTTTGTGATGTCAAATGTTACAAATACTTAACACTTGTTACATGGTCAAGTTTTCTCTTGATAAGTCATAGTTTGCTTTTAAAGCCTCTACTGTTTGTTATTGTCAAATTTAAATTTGACTTGAAATACTTGGGACACATAGAAGCCTTAAAAATAACATGTTTCAAGTATTATGCATACTAAGAACCTATATTGTCTTATAATAAACATTTCTGACCAATGTTCATTCACATCAGCTTATATGCAAAACCTGCAAATTAAAAAATATTACTGGTAAGTTCAAGTACCTTTCCCAGTTCTTCTTTCAAGCCTTAACTAACGATATTCACAAAATAAAACTAACATTACTACGAAGGAAAACAATCAATACAGACGTTACACCAAAGATCAACAATAAACCAATCAATTTAACATGGCCATACTTAAGTATCCTATTGTTACGCTTGTTGTAACTGGACATGGTGATGATGCCTCCAAACGCAATACCAAGTGAGTTAAAGGTCTGAGCAGCGGCATTCACCCACACCTGTGAACAAGTTCCAACATAAAAGATCTTTGGGTACAATTGTGCAGTTTGTTTGCAAGTATATAATGATCTAAAATATGTAATCAGGCAACAAAGCTTAAAATCATGTTCCGTTATGAATTCTCATTTCTTAATAACACCATCTACCATCAACTTGAATAAAAAACATTATCTTCCAATATCAAGGATTGTTTTCTGCTTTCAGACCAAGACTTAGTCTAGTTCACCAATGACTTACATTTGCATTCAGGAGGAGTTCCCAACGTGGCACAATGAAATAGAGGATGCCGTTGACAGCCCCAGGCAGTGTCAAACCTCGTATCAGGAGAACCAGCAGCACCACGTATGGGAATGTGACAGTGAAATACACAACCTAGAGTGTAACAACACACCTCAAGATTATAAAGAGAAACAAGGGACAAAATTGTCACAAAACCAGGTTTTCATTGTGAAAAAAAAATCTGATTAAGGGAGAAAACTCAAACTGAACTTTTGAAATGAACAAACAAAATTAACCCCCTTTGTAAGTTTGTTTTAAAAAAAAATCTATTTTTAGTCGTGGCGACCTTGACATTGGAGATATTGACGTGATTCTTTTGTGCGACACACGTCCCATGATGGTGAACAAATGTGCCAAATGATTTTAAAATCTCACAATGAATGACATAGTTATGGCCAGGACAAGCTCATTTATGGCCATTTTTGACCTTTGAACTCAAAGTGTGACCTTGACCTTGGAGATATCGACGTAATTATTTCGCGCGACACACCGTCCAATGATGGTGAACAAATGTGCCAAATGATTTTAAAATCTGACAATGAACGACATAGTTATGGCCCGGACAAGCTTGTTCCGCCAGCCCGCCAGCCAGCCCGCCAGCCAGCCAGCCAGCCCGCCCGCCCGCATTCGCCAATCTAATAACCAGTTTTTTCCTTCGGAAAACCTGGTTAAAAACATAAATATACATTTAAACAAATGAGACAAATACCTTTGTCAGAGGAACAGCAGCTATTGCTGATGTAAAGGGTACATAACTCAGAAATGAAAGCATCAGTGCATGTGAAAATAAAGTCATGCGCGTCTGCACTTTATAATTTCATGATTTTCAACATTTCAAGATTTATTAGATATCATGTAAATAAAGGCCTCCGGCCACAAATACAGCATTCATTTACAGAAACATTATAAACTGATATATGCCACCTTGTATAAATTGTGGTTTTACACTTTTGTTTTGACAAATACACACTATTATACAACAATAAATATTACATAACAAAGTTTGTAATCAAGGTAAATTTATAGTCCCAATGACATTCATTTATTTCGTAAGATTGAATGTTAATTGTTTTATAACAGAAATATCAGTGCTGCTCATTACAATATTAAATGACGTTTTGTTTCTTTGGCCGTTATACCAATTATACAAATAATTTGTTCGTATATCAGTGTACTGTGGACACTCAAAGAACGCATGAAATTCGTTCTCCAATACAGGTACGTCAAATCTTGTTAAACAAAATAAGCATGTTCGCCGGTTTTCGCACTGTACGTTAAAATGCCTGCCAAGTTCAATGTTCAATTTATGATTAGAACACCTAAAACAAGCATAGGGTACATAACTCATAAATGAAAGCCATGCACATCTGCATTTAAATGTTGATGGAATACTAGAAGATTCAATTCAATTGCTAGATAAATATTGAGGTAGTTTATTCAACAAACTAACATATTATGCATGGATTTAGTTCAAATGTACATATCCTAGGAATAAGAACATTCAAAGATGGTGGTGCTCACAGCTTGCCTAATTTAATAGACTAATTAACCAATAAGAATCAATTTAAATTTAAAAACAAGAGGGCCATGATGGCCCTGCATCGCTCCACTGTTTTTTCTTTGCGAAAAAAACGTGTAATGCGCATGGGTTGAAATGTACTCAAGCAAATTGTGACTTTCTCTTTCTATCCCTCGTCCCACTGGGCGCTTAAAGTTGGAAGGATGAGCATTTTTATATATGGAAAAAGTTACTACCGTGTTAACTAAACAGACAAAAAAGCCTGGGAATTGTTGCACAGGTCCTCATTGCTTATAACGTAGGTACATTTATCTCTCCAAAATATATTGTCGTTCTTTCTATTTCACATATTTTTAGATGCTGAAGATCAAATCTACGCATTTGATTTGAAACAGATTCACAAGACCCATAGGAATCAAAATTCCTTAACCCTTTACCAAACAACACATTTTGGACTTTCCCAATTTGAAAGAGGTTGCAGACGTCAATTGAATTAAAATGGAATATGAAGGAAATGATCAGGTAGGGTAGAAATAATTGTGATAAAAGGAGAAATTGCTCATCAACCCACACATCCCTAAGACCAACAAGCCTGAGAATATTATGATAATCTAAAGATTATTTCTTTATATTTATAAATGTATTTAATTAAGTAATACATTTGACTTCTAAGATCAATTCATAACTAATATTAAGAAAATTATAAAATGGTCAGAAATATATATGGATTGTTGAGCAATTGACAATCATTTCAACAATTCATGATCAGTCACGATTCACAAATGGAACAATGAATCATTAGTTATTAAAAAGCAGCATATACGATAGTTAAGACATTGCACTTCATTAATTTCAACACCTTCTCTTCGATACAAAGTTTGAGTTTACCGTGCAGTATCATATATTGACTTTCCTTGAAATAATTATGTTCATGGAAGCTGTGTTTTTTAAATCAATAATATATTATTAAACTGGTTTTAACACTTTAAAAAAGACATAATTAACATGTCATCCAAAATATTTTCATCCGGATATATGGTCACTTTCGACATATTTAAATAAAACCCGACTTTTTTCAGTTTATAAGAAAAACATTCATAACACATGTTCTTACTTCAATGCCTTTGTAAGCAGTCACCATCTGACCTAAAATGGCACTAAATGACAGGGTTTTATCTCATGTTTACAAGATGTTGATGTTGTTGTTGGTCACAGCCAAACAGCCGCAGTAATCTCCACTGGTAAACGTCATATGTTCAATTTTGTGACCCCTGGGGAACGGTCAAATTTGACCCCAGGGGCATAATTTGAACAAACTTGGTAGAGGACTATAAGATGTCAATACATACCAAATTTGGTAGCCCTAGGCCTAATGGTTATGGACAAGAAGATTTATAAAGTTTGCACAAAATAGGCCTTATATAAGCAAATTTTCAATTTTTTGAATCCCCGGGGCAGGGTCAAATTTGACCCCAGGGGCATAATTTGAACAAATTTGAAAGAGGTTCACCACAGGAACATTCCTGAGAAATTTCATCAGATTTGGACCAGTAGTTTAGGAGAAGAAGATGTTTAAAGAAAAAGTTAACGCACGCACGCACGCATGCACGGACGCACGCACGGACGCACACACGACGGACACAGGACCATGACATAAGCCCCGCTGGCCTTTGGCCAGTGGAGCTAAAAACAGTAGAAAGTAAATTGGTTATTTTTCATTCAACATCAATAAAGGTGTGAAAAACATCTGGAGACCGTTTCAATAAACATTGTTGTACACATTTACGATTCAATACATTTTTCGAAGATACATAATTGCTTATGTCCATATCATATGATCAAAAAATTTCAGTACTTAATTTATTACATTGGCATCTCAAGGGCCGTATATATTTGACGAGCATGGCGAGCTAGTTCGTCTACTTATTCAGATTACAAAATTCTCTCGTAAGTTGAAATTGTTCTACGTTTATGAAACAGCCCCCTGTTTGAGTGTTTAGGGTTCTTATTTAAGAAGTTCAATGTGCTTTGTTCAATAAGGTATGTAAAGGTGGAATTATTAAATCAAAGTTTAGTAAGAGATTCTTACTTTGATATTATTGCAGTTTGTTGATATGAAAGGGCCAGCTGCAAATTACTCTGTACAGTAACTTGAGTTAGTATAAATACACAGGAAAATAAGTTTATTATTGCCTGATTTCATAACATAGTTTGAACATGTTGCAACTATTCCATTTAATTTAAATTCATTTGTTGATAAAAACCGTGGCCATGTACACATAACTTTTAATGATTTACTAATGTTTGATTGGGAAACAAATCCCAAGACTCTGCAAGCTGCAATATAATGGAGTTGCATTAAGTGTATTAAGCGTTAATTACTATGATAGGTTGTAATACAAACAATTGATCCTAACATAGGCTTAAGGTATATAAATTACTACCTTGCCTGTCAGTTTTGGCCCTTTCCATAAACAGAAGTATACCAGGATCCAGCAGAACAGCAGAATAAGGGACAGGTCCCATTTCAGTGCCCCTGGGGAGTCAATACCGGAGGTTTTCTGAAGGAGACGGCTCCTACAAAGAACACAATTGACAAAATTTACAATGTAAGGATGTAAATGCAGTAAGTGTGATGTTGACAAATAAAATTAAAGTATGTTTTAAAATTAATAACTTAATGGCACATAATTTGGAATGTATATTGAATCATAGGAGTTAATATAAATAATACAAAATTTAAAAAGATATTTAAACAAGAGCTGTCTTCATCGGAGGACTTATGCCCCCGAAAAATGCTTTTTCGAATCCTAAACGCAGATTCTGAAACCTAAACGCGGACCCTAAGTTCAAGGTCAAGGTGCAAAGGGGTTAATATTTGTGTGCGTATGGAAAGGCCTTGTCCATATACACATCCATACCAAATATAAAGGTTACATTTGAAGGGACATAGAAGTTATGAGCATTTCTCGAAACCTAAACGCAAAAGTGAGATGGACAGACAGACAGACAGACAGACAGACAGACAGACAGACAGACAGACAGACAGACAGACAGACAGACAGACAGACAGACAGACAGACAGACAGACAGACAGACAGACAGACAGACAGACAGACAGACAGACAGACAGACAGACAGACAGACAGACAGACAGACAGACAGACAGACAGACAGACAGACAGACAGACAGACAGACAGACAGACAGACAGACAGACAGACAGACAGACAGACAGACAGACAGACAGACAGACAGACAGACAGACAGTGTAACTGCTATATGCCACCCTATCAGGCGCATAAAAATACCAAATGTACTTCCTTTCCTATTAAATTTGCATAAACTATTTTATAACAAAAGCTGTCACCATAGGATGTCTTATGCCCCCTATAAACGCTTGATAGAAGTTATGAGCTTTTTTCGAAACCTAAATGCAGATTTCGAAACCTAAATGCGGACCCTAAGTAAAGGTCAAGGTCACAGGGGTCAAAATTTGTGTGCGTATGGAAAGGCCTTGTCCATATACACATGCATGCCAAATATGAAATTGCTATCTGAAGCGACATAGAAGTTATGAGCATTTTTCAAAACCTAAACGCAAAGTGTGACGGACTGACGGACAGTCCGATCACTATATGCCCTCCTTCAGGGGCCTAAAAAGTATACATCCCAACAAGAAATAGAATAAATGTGTTGCTTTCAAAATATGTTAAATACAATATTATAGATATTTTCTTAAGATAAAATTTCCTTCAAATAAAAATTGTATGTCTTTTATTTTTAGTGATGTTAAATTTGGGCCCTACGGCTTACCTGAGATCCAAAGGAACTAGACCAGTGTTCTCCATAAATATTTTAGAAGCAATGTATATTTTCAAAGAAGCCAGCGACTAAGCACTAAGCGACTATAATAGGGGTTTGTTGCGTAGTTTAGAATTAATATTTTTGGGGGGAAAAGTAGCCGGCGCAAAAATTACTAATTACTGGGGAAAACCACATGGCTGCTGATGCTCAGAGAACACTGAACTAGACTATACTGAGAAAGTGCAAGCTGATTCATTAAGATTGAACCAAAAAGGTGACTTCAAGAGTATTAATTTGCTTTTTTAAGTGCCATAGTTTTGAGCTCCTATGACCCAGTTTTAATCTCAGCCAATATTTAATTGGGACAAATGTTCTGACCACCTTTCATGCAGAATGTCAAATAAATGTGGCTAATAGTGTCAACAAGTTTAAACAATATCCATATAATGAAAATTGCCCCAGGCAAGCTTGTTATTCAACAAAATGGATTAATTTTAGAACTCATCCGAGAAGTCATGTGTTCTAACTTTCATTTTGATTGCATTAAAAATGTGACTTCTTGAGTGTAAACAAGGTTTCACTATAGCCATATAAGGACAAATACCCCTTCCCCTTGTGTCCATGTTTTTTAACAGACTGGAATCATTTTCGAACTCATCCAATATATCATTACAAAACATTTTCTGACTAATTTTCATGAAGAAACAAGTTTTTAAATATTATACCCATATAAGGACAAGAGCACCGCATAACGGGTGCCACGCTCGGCTGCGAAAGCTTGTCAGATTTTTTTTTTTTTTTAGAGGTCACAATGACCTTGACCTTTGACCTAGAGACCCAAAAAAGGGTGTGGCATGTAGAACTCATCATTGTGCAGCTACATGTGAAGCTTCAAAGTTGTAGGTAATAGCACTTTGATTTTAGAGGCAATGTTCAAAACTTAAACAAAATGTTAAGGTTTTAGCATGACGGGGACGACGGACGTGAGAGGGTGGACGTAGGACGTTGGACAGCGGACGACACGACGAGCTGGCTATGACAATACCTCGGGTTTTCTTCGAAAACAGCCGAGCTAAAAATCCTACCCCTGACAACCATGTTTTTCAACAAACTGGATCCATTTTCAAACTTGCGAAGATATTATTTGGACACATGTTCGTACCAAGTTTCATGAAAATTGGACTATAAATGTGACTTCTAGATTGTAAACAAGGTTTTACTTTAGCCATATTAGGAAAAATGGCATGCCCCCTGGAGGCCATGTTTTACAACAGACCTGAAGCATTTTTGAAATCATGCTAGACATTATTCGAAAACAAATGTTCTGACAAAGTTTCATGAAAATTGGACAATAAATGAGACTTCTAGAGTGTTAACAAGGTTTTTCTTTAACCCTATAAAGAAAACTGCTCCGCCCCCTGGAAAGAATGTTGTTTAACCAACTGGAACCATTTTGACACTTGTCAAAAGATATATTTGGGACAAATGTTCTGACTAAATTTCATGAAGATAGGACAATAAATGTTCACAAGTTAAATAATGACAATGCATTTCGGGCGACACACAACGGACAAAAAGGCCATCACAAATGCTCACCTCAGGTGAGCTCAAAAAGGGAATCAATGAAGGATGTCTTTAGCTGAAGCAATTGGGGCTTGTTATTGCATTAATTTGTAGATCGAAATCTCTTACTGAACATATTGCAAGTAGTTAAAGAACTAAACAATTTATTTTCGCACAACTAAAATTTTTAGTTATTTACTGCACATCACTGACATTAGCATGTGTATCCGTAGTATCGGCCCTCTTAATGAAAACATCTTAATATTTTAAGGGAAAAATTTAAAACAAGAGGGCCATGATGGCCCTGAATCGCTCACCTGACTCATTACGATCAGATGAAAACTATGACTTCTATTGTCTACACAATGTTTTTCTATGATTTGACCTAGTGACCTAGTTCCTGACTCTAGCTGACCCAAATACAATACCAATCCAGATTTCATCAAGATAAACATTCTGACCACAGTTCATAAATATTGGATGAAAACTGTGACCTCTATTGTCAACACAAGGTTTTTCTATTTATTTGACCTAGATTTTTACCCCAGATGACCCAAATACAATCCCACCCAGATTTCATCAAGAATTCTGACCAAATTTCATAAAGGTTGGATGAAAACTGTGATCTCTAATGTCTACACAAGGTTTTTCTATTATTTGACCCAGTGACCTAGTTTTTGACCCCAGATGACCCAATAAATTCCCAACCCAGATTTCATCAAGATAAACATTCTGACCAAATTTCATAAAGATTGGTCTCAAACTGTGACCTCTATTGTCTACAGAAGGTTGTTCTATTATTTGACCTAGTGACCTTGTTTTTGACCCCAGATGACCCAAATACAATCCCAAACCGGATTTCATCAAGATAAACATTTTGACCAAATTTCATCAAGATTGGATGCAAACTGTGACCTCTACTGTCTACACAAACAAATTGTTGACGGACGGACGCACGGAAACACGCAGGCACGCACAACGGACGCCGGACATCACACGATCACATAAGCTCACCGTGTCACTTCATGACAGGTGACCTAAAAATATGTGTCGGAGATAAACATGAACAGTTGTGGTTAAAATCCCATAGAAACAAGGGCTGTTTGTAAAACATGCATGCCCCCCTATATGGGCTATAAGTTGTAGTAGCAGCCATTGTGTGAATACGTTTTTTGTCACTGTGAATGGTGGTGGTGGTGGTGGTGGTGGTGGTGGTGGTGGTGGTGGTGGTGGTGGTGGTGGTGGTGGTGTAGTAATAGTAGTAGTAGTAGTAGTAGTAGTAGTAGTAGTAGTAGTAGAAGTAGTAGTAGTAATAGTAGTTGTAGTAGTAGTAGTAGTAGTAGTAGTAGTAGTAGTAGTAGTAGTAGTAGAAGTAGTAGTAGTAGTAGTAGTAGTAGTAGAAGTAGTAGTAGTAGTAGTAGTAGTAGTAGAAGAAGTAGTAGTAGTAGTAGTAGTAGTAGAAGAAGTAGTAGTAGTAGTAGTAGTAGTAGTAGTAGTAGTAGTAGTGGTAGTAGTAGTAGTAGTAGTAGTAGTAGTAGTGGTAAAAGAAGTAGTAGTAGTGGCAGTAGTAGTAAAAGTAGTAATTGTAGACGTGGTGGTGGTGGTGGTGGTGGTGGTGGTGGTGGTGGTGGTGGTGGTGGTGGTAGTAGTAGTAGTACTAGTAGTAGTAGTACTAGTAGTAGTAGTAGAAGTAGTAGTAGTAGTAGTAGTAGTAGTAGTAGTAGTAGTAGTAGTAGTAGTAGTAGTAGTAGTAGTAGTAGTAGTAGTAGTAGTGGTAGTAGTAGTAGAAGTAGTAGTAGTAGTGGTAGTAGTAGAAGTAGTAGTAGTAGTAGTAGTAGTAGCAGTATCAGTCGCAGAAGCAGTAGCAGCATTACAAGACCAATACTTAAGAATGATCAAATGGGAAAAGGTAACCTAGCATTGGCAGTAAATATGGGGCTCATTTACAGGTCAGATTTGGAATCTCTGCTGTAAAATGAGATTTTGAATGAATTAAAGGGAGGCAAATCTGTAATAAAAAGAACATGCATAAACTGTAGTTGATTCCCTTGTTTGAACCATGCTAAATCCTTACAAGTTTGGAAAGAATTGGATGAAAAATTTGGACTTTATTGCATAAACACCATTTTCTCAATTCAAGGGGAGGTAATTCTGTACTTCATGGACCAATAATGCTCATTTTTTGTAGGGTTCGTGTCATCATTGATATAAAGACACTGTGCAAATTTGGAAAGGATCGGACAAAAAATGTGGAAGATTTTTGAAAGTTTTCACAAAATAGGCAAAAACGAATAAACATGCAAAGTTCAACGAGCTCCTGCGGCCATGTTTTTTGACGAATCAAATTTCTTTGAACAACTTTTTTAGGGGAGCCTTCAAAGGTCATCCCTGTGAAATTTTTTGAAAATCTGATGAGCGGTTTCTGACAAGAAGATTTTTTAAGGTTTTTACCATATATGGTCATGGCGGCCATCTTGGTTATGTGATCAATTTTTTTTTAACAATTCTTTTGTCCCATGACCTAGGGATTCTCCACATGAAATTTAGTTGAAATTGGCTCAATGGTTTAGTAGAAGAAAATGTTTACAAATTGTTTACAGACAGACAGACAGACGGACGGACGGACGCCGGACGGTGAGTGATCACAATAGCTCACCCCGAGCTATTGCTCAGGTGAGCTAAAAACCATACATTTTTAATATGCCACTCTATAGCTTAATGTATCACTGGACATACCGTAATTACGTTTTGGGACACTTAAAAATTATACATTTTTTTTGTGTCCAAAAACTTAGATACAAAAAATATTCACAAAATACAGGTGTCCGAAAACTTAGAGTCGAAAATTGAAGTGTCCAAAATAGCGTCAATTGTATCAACGACTACCGGTACTAGAACCCGCTTGTAAAATACCATGCTATATAGTATAAATTACAATTATATATGTTTGCACTGCATTTTAAATAATTGTAAATGCTTAATTTTACCATATTTATTTGACAGAAAGATACTACAAGGTTGTACTTTGACCAATGTGTTCATAGATGAGCATGTGATGTACCAATACTCGCTAGTATGAACCTGTAAATAACGCAATAAATAAAGCAAAATATGAATTCTTTGTTTGTTCATTTTCGATAGTTGTTGTCTAACACCTTCCATTGTTTGTAAAACTTGCAATAGGGTGCATCACACTTTGAAGCGCTTAGTATTTGTCACAGTTATTTTACCGAGAAGGGGTAGTACCATTGCCGTAGATAATTGAACTGTTAATTGGCACTACACCTGGTAATTGTCATAACACTTATGCTATCGGGCCAAACCATTGTTTAATATCGGTTTACAAAGTTATTTACCCAATAACGCAAATGTAATGGTCTATTGCCCTCAGGCATGCACCTGCCATGTTTTATGATGTTAATCTGGTTGTAAAACCCCATGATCGAAGTGTCATTATAAATCAAAAACAGGACCAAAATTTGGTAAAATAGTGCTGTAAAATATACTGTCCGAAAACTTAAAGACATTAATAATGGACAAAAACTTGTGTGTCCGAAAATTAAGAGTCACCAAAAATAATTATTTTTGCTAAAAAAAGGGGTGTCCGAAAACTTTGAGTGTCCGAAAACATAGAGTAATTACGGTAACAATAAAGACTGCATTAAAATCAGTAATGTTTTTGTAAAAAAACTGGCGAGACTAAGCCCTATGTAGTAATCAGTATGATGTTCACTGTTTCTCAGCATCGATCCTGCTGATTGGTTGCCAAATTTTGTTACTATGCGCATGTTCTTTTTCTATAAATAGTTTCTTAATGGAAAAACGAAACTTTTGTTCATGTTTCTCTAAAATTATTTTTATTTATTTTTTCACAAATAAGCAGCTTACAGAACATTTTATAAACATACTTATAAACCCTGAAAACAAACTAACACAAATATGTGTAATCATAACATTAGCCTGGAATAAACATGACCTACTTTTTAATGAAAACCGGAAATCATAACAAAGATCGTCGTAATACATGTCTAGTCATTGATAATCAGCAAATATATTAAAACTTCTTAAAATTGAAACTTATTTAAAGTCCAGCACTTTTCATACAATGAAAAGGGCCGATACAATTAGAATAAGGGATAATAGGAAAACTTGCCATAGAGTTAATTTTTCCAGGTAAAATCAAACATTTTGCTGCTTGTAAAGGTAGGTGTTCAATTTCAACATGAGCCAATACTTTGTCGCATACATTTTATCCTTATAAGTAAAAACAAGTTTGAAATAAGCAAGGGCTGTTTGTAAAACACGCATGCCCCCCAAAATGGGCTGTAAGTTGTAGTGACAGCCATTGTGTGAATAGGTAAGAGTATGATTGGCAATTTAAAGAAGATTCATAAGTTATTATCTGGAAACAATTTTCCTGTCCCAAGCCACTGTGACCTTGACCTTTGACCTAGAGTACTGAAAATCAAAAGGTGTCATCTGTCAGTCATGACCAATGGCCCTATGATCTTTTCTAATCCCAGACTAAAGCGTTCTTGAGTTATCATCCAGATACCATTTTACTGCTTCGAGATACTGTGACCTTGAACTTTGTGACCAATGTCCCTATGAACTTTCCGGATACTAGGCCTAAGGGTTCTTGAGTTATCATCCGGAAACCATTTTACTGCCTCAAGTCACTGTGACCTTGAACTTTGACCTAGAGTCCTGAAAATCAATAGGGGTCATCTGTCGGTCATGACAAAATGTCCCCATGAACTTTCCTGATCCTAACCCTAAGCATTCGTGAGTTATCATCCGGAAACTATTTTATTGTTTCAAGTCTCTGTGACCTTGACCTTTGACCTAGTGACCTGAAAAATCAATAAGGGTCATCTGCCAGTCATGATCAATGTACCTATGAACTTTCCTGATCCAAGGCCTAAGCGTTCTTGAGTTATCATCCGGAAACCATTTGGTGGACGGACCGACATGTGCAAAACAATATATCCACTCTTCTTCAACAAGAGGGCCAAGATGGCCCTAGTTCGCTAACCTGAGAGGAGTCAGTTCATTTAATCTTTACCAAACGTCAAACTTGACCTAGATATTGTCCAGACAAACATCATTATTGAACCAAAACTCTGGCGTATAAAGTGTTTTTGTTTTTGTAAGATTTTACCTGGTGACAGATATTTTAGTTGACCCCCCTTACCAAACATCTAACTTTTCTTACAAAAATAAATATTTTGACCCAGATTCATAAAATCTGAAAAAAAATTGTGACCTCTAGAGTGTTTACAAGGATTTTGTATAATATAATGAAAATTTGGACAATCTAAGGGCAATAATTATGGCATTAATTATGTGATTTTGCTCATTATCAAACTTGACTGAGATCTTTCAGCAACTTTCCTTAAGAATGCTTGAGAAGTGCGAATGCTAGTGTTTACAAATCAAATGTGGACGAACGGACGGCAGACAAAGACCAATTCTAAAACCTCACCTGAGCAATCAGGTGAGCTAAAAAGTGTGTTTCACCGATCTGAGCCATTATTTTCCGTAAAGCCCATGGCTTTCACATGTATACTTAGCATATCAGGATGACGATATCGAGTGATTTTAAATAACGTGCTTAAAAACACCACGTGACTCACCTACATACCCGGATATTCTACCAGATTTTACCATTCTTCGATTTGGCATTCTGTCGAGTGGTTTGTTCTCTGTACAGGTAGGTAAATACCTGTTGAAATTGATTGTATCTATTGTTTTTATTGTTTAATACTGCATTACTAAGGACGTAGTCCTATTATTTAATTTGTTTGGAAATAATTAGAGCAAAAATATCTGACGAGCTTCGCTCGCGGAAAACACCGTCCGAAATTTCGGATTTTGGATATGATGAATTTTTTATTGCCATTTGTTCCCAAAAGGACATTAAAGTATGTAGTTATTAATAAAACGAAAGGCAAGGCAGTTGTTTGCACAAAGGTTGCTAATTGTGTAATTTATTAAAAAAGTAAGTTAAAAAGACTGACAGAAATATGTCGTCAGCTTCTACGAGCATGTGCATCAATTCAATAATGAATTCCAATGTGTTGGATTTCTCTAAATTGTCCAAGCAAGAAATTGACAATTTGAAAGTTGCTCTTGGAGTTAATTCCGATGACGTAGTCACGGAAAATGATAACATTACCCACTAGTATGGGCATAATTTAGACAATTGACCAAACATCCATTTGAAAATGGAGCATTATGATAGTGACAATAATGTTCACTTATATTACAATAATAACAAGGGCTGTTTGTAAAACATGCATGCCCCCCATATGGGCTCTCCGTTGTAGTGACAGCCATTGTGTGAATATGTTTTTTATCACTGTGACCTTGACCTTTGACCTAGTGACCTGAAAATCAATAGGGGTCATCTGCCAGTCATGTTCAATGTACCTATGAAGTTTAATGATCCTAGCCATAAGCGTTCTTGAGTTATCATCCGGAAACCATTTTACTATTTCGGGTCACTGTGACCTTCACCTTTGATATAGTGACCTGAATATCAAAAGGGGTCACTTGCGAGTCATGATCAATCTACCTATCAAGTTTCATGATCCTAGGCATAAGCGTTCTTGAGTAATCATCCGGAAACCATTTTACTATTTCGGGTCACTGTGACCTTGACCTTTGACCTAGTGACCTGAAAATCAATAGGGGTCATCTGCTAGTCATGATCAATGTACCTATGAAGTTTCATGATCCTAGGCATAAGCGTTCTTGAGTTATCATCCGGAAACCATTTTACTATTTCGGGTCACCGTGACCTTGACCTTTGACCTAGTGACCTGAAAATCAATAGGGGTCATCTGCAAGCCATTATCAATCTACCTACGAAGTTTCATGATCCTAGGCATAAGCGTTCTTGAGTTATCATCCGGAAACCATTTTACTATTTCGGGTCACTGTGACCTTGACCTTTGACCTAGTGACCTGAAAATCAATAGGGGTCATCTGCGAGTCATGATCAATCTACCTATCAAGTTTCATGATCCTAGGCCTAAGCGTTCTTGAGTTATCGTCCGGAAACCATTTTACTATTTCGGGTCACTCTGACCTTGACCTTTGACCTAGTGACCTCAAAATCAATAGGGGTCATCTGCGAGTCATGATCAATGTATCTATGTAGTTTCATGATCCTAGGCCCAAGCGTTCTTGAGTTATCATCCGGAAACCACCTGGTTCCATATTTTGGAACAATGAATCAACCCGTATTATAAACAAATTTTGAACGACACTTTCGGCGATCTGCGCAATTTTTTTTTCTAGTTTTGGTTAAAATACCAGGTCTGCGGGTGAAATATAAATTAAAAAAACGAAAGTGACTTTTATTTTTGTATTAGTCGAAAAATAGGGTCGGGCGCTCCCATAAAACAAATAATAAAAAAATGCTGGCCTTAGAAGAGTAGACTATTCCCAATGCTACTATTACTATGGCTGACCAGACAACAAACTAGTGGTGTGCACTGAGGGAAAATTTAAGTATCATGCGCAAAAATGGGAGAAATTTATACTAGACTTCCTGGCTAAACATTATTTCAAATGAAATTCCATTTAGTTTTGATCAAATATTAATTGTTAATGAGAAAGTAAATCTTTTTCTTAAAAAGGAGCAATTTTTTGTACAGTCAAGTGATGAAGACAATCAGTTTATTTCTAATATTTTTATAGTGCCTAAAGCAAATGGGAAGTATAGACCAGTAATTAATTTGAAATATCTAATGAATTAATTGTTTATGAGCACTGTAAATAAGAAATGTTATAAATGTTTTTGGATCTCATTCAGAAGAATGATTATTTTAGAGTATAGATCTGCAGGATACATATACTTTTAGTACCTTGGCATGAACATGAACACAAATTTTAATATTCAGCTTGAATGGAACTCTCTATAAGTTTGTTTGCCTGACGCTTGGTTTAGCGCCAGCTCCAAAATTGTTTACATAAAATTTACGGCCAATACAGGCTTGGTTTAGATTTATGGAAATCATGTGTTTATATTGTATCTAGATGATTCAATTAATATGCATCAAATTAAAGAGACCTGTTTACAAAATTCAAACCTGATTCTAGACATATTGAAATTTTCAAGATTAACTATAAATAATTATATATCTGTATTACAGCCTTCGCAGATATAGTGATCGTAATTGTGTACGATTTTGAAGCAACAAAACAGTTTTAAAGAATGGTAAAATCTGGTTGATTATCTGGGTAAGTAGGTGAGTCATGTGGTGTTTTTAAGCGCGTTATTTAAAATGCGGATCACTCGATATCGTCATCCCGATATGCTAAATATACATGCTCAGCCTCCGGCTTTACTCAAATAATGTCCCTCATCCTTCACTAAAGCTTGGAAGAGGGAACATTTTCCAACTTGTCCGAGAAATCAAGAAAACCAATGTACTGACTAAGTTTCACGATGATTAGGCAAAAAATGAGACTTCTATAGTGTTCGATCACAAGGTTTCTCTCTAGTCACATAAGGAAAACTGCCCCCCCCCCCACCTGACGGCAATGTTTTTTGACCGATCGGGACCATTTGCCAACTCATCTGAGATATATTTAAAACCAATCTTTTCACCAAGTTTCATGATGATTGGGCAAATAATGTGACTTCTAGAGTGTTCACAAGCTTTTTTGTTAATGGCACATAATAGTGACATAATAAAACCAAACTTTACTACACTGGACACAATGTTCTGACCAAATTTCATGGAGATTGGGCAACTGAATTAAACTAACAAGTGTTAACAAGATTTTACTATAGCTGTATAAGGAAAAATGCCCCGCCCCATTGGAAGCCATGTTTTTCAAGCAAACATAGTTATTTTCTAACTCATCCAAGATATCATTGAGACCAATCTTCTGACCAAATTTCATGAAGATTGGACAAAAATGTGGCCTCTAGAGTGTTAACAAGGTTTTACTAAAGCCATATATAGCCATATAAGGAAAAATTCCATGCCCCTGCTGGCCATGTTTTTAGAGCAACAAAAAACGTTTTCGAACTCATCCAAGATATCATTGGGACAAATCTTCAGACCAAGTTTCATGATGATAGGAATATAAATGTGACCTCTAGAGTGTTAACAAGGTCATACATTTCAATATAATTTAAAATATAACTTAAGAAGAACATGACTTGTGTTGAAAAATGCGAAATAAGCGAGATATTTAATTCTGAAATTGAAAATGTCTGTACAGTAGAATTCGCCAGAATGTATATCATGCATGTACGATGTGCATCTTAATTTAGTTTAATGGTTGTTTTTAAATTCCTGCAGCAATATCTATTCATTCGACACACAAACACTAACTCCTATCCTTATAAACAGACAAATTCTTCGTTTATTGTAGGAAAATATGTACGAAATATCTTCGTCACCATCAGTTCTGGGCGCTAATTTGTCTTGCCTATTTTGTGTTATTGTAACATGTATTTATCAATATATTACAATTTAACACATATAAAAATCATATCGTCTCGCTTTAATTGTTTGACAAAAGAATGCCATATTGTACAGAATCATCAAACAAATAAAAAACATTTTCAAAAGTTTGATATGTTCCAGAATGTAAAACTATCATTTATTATTAATTCCACTTAATCTTCTTGTGCTAACAACAAAATTTTTAAAAGGGAGACAACTCTGTCAATTCAACATAATTTTTCATTTGCAGTTAATTCCCTTGACATGATAAACTATATAGTGTTCAAAAGCTGTTATTACTATATAAATATAAGGAAAATGACCCCCCCAGCAGCCATGCTGTTTTACCGATCCGAACCATTTTCGAACTCAACTGTCATATCCAAAAAACACATGTTCTGACCAAATTTCATGAACATTGGACCAAAAATGTGACTTCAAGAGTGTTCCCATGTTTTTACTATATACATATAGAGAAAACTGCCCCACCCCCTGGCGGCCATGTTTTTATACCGATCTGGACAATTTCGAACTCGTCCAAGAAATCAATAAAACCAATGTTTTGACCAACTTTCATGATGATTGGGCAAAAATTGTGACTTTTAGAGTGTTTACAAGGTTTCTCTATAGTCAAAAAAGGAAAACTGCCCCGCCCACTGGCGGCCATGTTTTTCAACACACAGGAACCACTTTTGAACTCAATCAAGATATCATTAAGACAAACGTTTTGACAAAGTTACATGAGGATTGAACATAAAATGTGACTTCTACAGTGTTTTCAAGGTTTTTCTTTTTATTTTACCTAGTGACCTTGTTTTTGACCCGGCACAACCCAGTTTCGAACTCGGCCGAGATTTTATTGGGGCAAAGCTTTTGACCAAGTTTCATAAAGATGGGACAAGAAATGTGGCCTCTAGAGTGTTTACGAGCAAATGTTTACGGACAGACGGACATACGACGGACAAAGACTGGTCAGAAAAGCTCACCTGAGCAATCAGGTGAGCTAAAAAGATAAACGGCGTTGATAGTTCAATGAATGAGATCAAGGATAGCGAATGTCTTTTTCTGTGCAGTTCTTAGCTGCATCACACGCAGTACGGGATGTTACGCGGAGTTTTCGCAGCTTATTTTACAATATTACATATTGCTGGTCATAAACCTATAGAAACAAAACAGAAATCCAAAAGAAGAATGGAAGTGAAATTAAAACATATGAGTCAACCGGCCACACGCGAAGTATCCGTATTTATAGGCGCATTCTTCGAACAAACCTGTTTTAGTGGTTTGTCGGGCATTGCTATTTGATTCAATTATTAACAGTATTGAGAATCATCGCGCTCAAGCTTAATACATTAGTCAATATGGTGGAATAATTATTGTTAAATTAATCAAAAATAATATTTATCATTGTATTAATGAAAACAAATTAAGAATCTATTATTGACATACCATAATTATATTGCTGAATATCTTCATTAAACATATTTCTGGTCTAAAGAAAATTCAAGGTCACCTAGTTCACGGATAGCGTCTTTATTATATAACGATTATTTTACTGGCCGCAAACTCCAGTGATGACCTGTATATAAACTCTGACATTCACACACTGGCCGCGAATGGAGCCGATACCTCGGGGGTTGAAATGCAATGCTTAAAAGTGAGGCCTCGCTTCCACTCCTCTTTATACTTTTACATGTAACCATGTTGACAGGAATATGGAAGTAAGTACTAAATATGAGAACATAGCCTATAAGTATAAACACTTTTGCTCTGGCAATCCTCTGAAAATAAAAGGTGCATGCACAAACTGTATTGATGTCGAGAATTGAGTGTAAAACTGTTCTATCTATTAAGCCTTTTCATTAGAGATAAAATTGTTTCATGCAGTAAAACAGTGCTACAAAGACGCAGGTATGTTTCCAATGATCTGGTGGTATACTCAAATCAGCCAATGGAATAAATGAAGTGTATTCATTCGTACCTAGCCGCGGGAAATTTTGTTGGACACTTACAAAGGTCAGGTAAGGTGAAAAGCTGGCTTAATACAGCTACGCCGAAAAATGAGCTGCAATAAGTCTATAAGGGAGTTTGGAACATCTGAAAATATGTAAAAAATGTTATTTCAAGCAATTCTATCTAATACACCTATTTTTGCTAGTTTACTTATTTGTTATAAACAGTTTTCAGAATGCCTAAAATGCATACTTCAGATAAGGGAAAAAGAGGCCCCATAATAGCACTTCACTGGTTCAATAATGAAATACTTTTTTAAAAAGACTATTGCCAAGCAATATAGTCCTCTAACGGCTCCACCATTGTCAGAAATCCCACCATTGTCAGAATATTTTTTTTATTTTTTTGCCATAGCAACCAGAATTTTTGACGTAGGAACAAAATAAAATGGCGTGCATAATGTCCATATTGCCATCTATCCACGTTTCAAGTTTCATGAAAAAATATTAAGAACTTTTAAAGTTATCGCAGGATCCAGAAAACCACCATTTTCAGCAGTATTTCTAGTCTATTTGTTGCCATAGCAACCAGAATTTTTGACGTAAGAACAAAATGAAATGACGTGCATAATGTCCATATTGCCATCTATCCATGTTTCAAGTTTCATGAAAAAATGTTAAGAACTTTTAAAGTTATCGCAGGATCCAGAAAACCACCATTTTCAGCAGTATTTCTAGTCTATTTGTTGCCATAGCAACCAGAATTTTTGACGTAGGAACAAAATGAAATGACGTGCATAATGTCCATATTGCCATCTATCCATGTTTCAAGTTTCATGAAAAAATGTTAAGAACTTTTAAAGTTATCGCAGGATCCAGAAAAGTGTAACTGACAGACAGACAGAGCGCAAACCATAAGTCCCCTCCGGTGAAACTGGTAGGGGACAATAAAATGATTTTTAAGGTAAAACTACAACTTACTCATAGAAATCTTCTGTTGGTGATATGCTATTGTTTGACCTGGCGACCATTATGGTGATATTGATTGTCAAGTCAACCACAGTCTTGTTGCTGCCATCAAAACAGGTGTCCGAGTTCCAATCATTGCTGCAGTCTGACCATGGTAGGACGGCCTGTAGCGAGCTGAACAAGTAGTAGAACGCCCAGGTTATTATCACGTTGTAGTACGTTGTAAACAAAAACGACATCACCACAGTGGCAAGGCCAGCACCTTCAAAGAACAGAAAAATGACCCCAACTATAACATGCCCAACTGGCAATAGATAACCTCAATCAAAGTACTGACAGTACTGGTGTGACGATGCTTTTGAAGAGGATGGATATAAAACATCAATTTAAGTCTATCTATATCACCACAATTGTGTATGTTGATACGAACATTTGGGTACGATAAAAAATTTGGGTACGAAAATTTTGGGTAGGAAAAAAAATTTGGTACGAAAAATTTTTGCATACGAAACATTTTTGGTACGAAAAAAAGTTTAGGGGTACGGGGAAGTAGTACCCGTGGGTAACTTAACCCATTGAGCGAAACTGGGAGGCGGGTCACATTCTTGTTCATTAAGTATGGCAATACCTTCATGATGATTCTCGATAGTAGGTATGAGCACATAGCCGGACCATGTGAGCTCAATCGTATGAGCACTTGACTATCCAAGTTCGCCCACGAACATATGGATAAGTTAACTAATAGCGAAATGACCTTATAAATGTATCTGCTGAAATCTAACAATCGAACGAAATATCAAACATGGTATGTACACTTAGGTGGTTGTGTAATTTCTGTTCGAATATCGTATTCAATATGTAGTGCCCGCACTTGAGTTTGTTGCCTTGTTTGAGTCTATACGCGCCTAGGCTGCACCCAGTCTGCACCCAGTCTGTGTATTTGTGTTTTTCCAAGGTAATGAGTTACCTCCGCGCTGAGGCTGCATAATGTTGGGACCCGGAGTGTGTCCAGCACTCCTACCTTATAAGATTAGATTGACATCAGTTGGGACGAATTTTGAATGATAGCTGCAATTTCCAGCTATTTGTTTTGTACTGAAATACTTTTTAATTTTTTATATGGTCAAATGCTGCGGGGGGGGATGAGATTATCCGGAAAAAACACCTGTCTGGAATGGTGACCACAAAACGGACAAAATATAACATTGCGCCGGGAGCGGGAATCGAACCGGTGTCGTAAAGGTGAAAAAGCGAACGTCCTTACCACTGCGCTAGCAGGACGAACAATTACGCACAGAAATGTTGTTATATCTATATATCATAGCCGTGCAGCGTTTACAATTTGCAGGTTCGAAATTGTTCGCATTCTTTAGTTTTGTGATCACGTAAAAAGTTAATATTACATGTTTTTATTCGCAATTTATTTACTAAATCGAGAACAAATATCAAACAAAATAAAGAAAATATATAGTTGTTTCATTGGTCCATAAAAATAAAATGGATGTAAAATTACTAATTTTAAATTAACGTTCTGATACACTTATTGAATCTGTTTCCCCAGGATATGCTGTTCTATTAATATTTACCTTTATCAACACGAACGACAACTCTGCTAGGAGAATGTTATCAATGAAAATCAACGAGCAATCTCCTATGCAGTGGCGAATGCCAAGGGAAGTAACTGAAAAATCGAGTTATCTCAATCCGACTGGCTCGGTCTTTTACATAGGTCCCCATTGTGAAGAATTTTTTTACTGGTTATCAAACCTTAGACGACGCTGTTCCAGCATCGTCAAAAATATGCCTACGCCTGTAACATAAAATATGTTCAGGGTTCCAACTGTTGATGGCCATTGTTGCAAATGGCAATAAAATAAAAAATGATGGCGAAAAATTTTCACAAATGGTGTTGTTGTTTTTTTCATCCACTTTTTTTTTTTTTTAATATTGCCTTAATATGACAGAAAAACCCGTTTACCAGCCGCATTACGGCAGTTGTTATGCAATAGATCTCCATGATGTAAGCGATACTGCTGAACACATTGAAGCATGCTGACTGACAACCATGTAGTATAACAACTTTTTTGATATAGGTGAAGTGTTTGTCATGCTATACGAAGCAGATTAAGGAATGTTAGATTGACAATAATATCAATCAACAAAATTTGTGTTTAGCAAAATGTGTGTGATTAAAGGCAATAATTAAAGGTTTTGCACTGATTAGTGCTTAATAAATGTGACATAATTTTTCTGTTTCAATCGTCAAAATGGAAAGTTCAGAATGTACAAAGCCTAGTAAAAAGTGAATGAAGATTCTTTTGATAATGAGATTTCTAAAAAAATTAAAAAACTAAAAATTCATCACAAATTAATTGCTATTATATTAATATATTTCATTTTTTGTTTTTAGATCACCATAAAGCTATGGTGTACGAACTGGTCCAAAACTATTCTAAACCGTCCCGGACGGTTTATAAACCGTCCTGGATGGTTTGTAAACTGTCCCGGACAGACGGTTTATGAAAGTTTAGGACCGTTCGTGCGCATAAACCATCCGGGACGGTTCAAACTGTCCGATACGGTATTATTGCTGGAGTAGGGTTACAATAGAGCTTAACTTTGGAAGTTTTAGGAGCGTAATGTAATATCGTTGTCATCTGGAGCGACGCTATTTTTCTCGAACAAAACATGACTTTCATAATATTCAATCAATCATTGCTGCCAAACATGTCAGAGTTAAAAATGAATATTTTAAGTACTCGAAATAAATGTATTTGCCCGCAAAGTATTTCTGACATAGGTAACGAATTTCATCTTTTAAAGTGCATTTTTTGATACATATAAGGAAGCAGCTTTTAAACCAAACAGGTTTAATAGACTGAATAATACTTTTTCAAGTAAGCAATTGACAAAAATACCACAAGAAAAGCCGGAGATTGAAAATGTTCTGAATTAGTTAAAGAAATACTGTTTTTTTTATTGACTCATCTTCAAAACCTATGCCGTACTATAATTTACACCAAAATTATGTAACTGTCCGATACAGTTTAGTAAACCGTCCCGGACAGTTTACAAACTGTCACGGACGGTTTAGAATAGTTTTGGACCAGTTCGTACACCATAGAAAGCATCCCATCTGTGACATATATAAGCTTCTTGTTAAATGTACAGTTATGAAATTTAAACTTGTTTAATTTGCTGTCAGGGACTACCCTACAGGCAGAGCGATAATTTCGCTCTTACGCCCGTGATCTCGCCCTACGAGCCCAGAAGATTAAGTCGCCCAATTTTTTGAGTAAACAATACCGGTAAAGCGAAAATCAAGCAGCCCAATTATTTTTGCTAAGGCATGCTACTGCCCGCAAGCGATTCACCCCCCACCCCACGCACGGATCATTAATTGACCGTGACAAAGCAGTCCCTTAATATTATTGGTTGTTATAACAACACACTCGTGCTTCTTGGCGTGTGCCGCAAGTTGTCTAATGATAATGTAATTGGAATAACAGTTCATTTTTTATACTAAAAAGTCATTATACTACACATAAACATTGAGAAACACATTTCCTCTATTAAGTATAAATTATCCCAGTAAAATTAAATTGCTACGTCATGACCTTGAACATTGCAAATGGTGGTCGTATTGTATATAACATTCAACCCGCGTTCAATTCAAAGCTGGCGATTCAAATTACAAGTAATGGTGATTTAATAATGGAGACAGCATTAACTGGATTTATCAAACATTTGATAAGGTTTGTGAAACCAGATAACAACAAGGAAAATTTGGATTATTAAAGTGAAACAGGTAAGGCATTCTTAAGTGTACATATTTCGGATATGTATAGTATTCGGATAAACAGTAATAGATATACTAGATGTTCCATGCATTAAGATTGTGTTTTGTTACAAAAGCAGTCATAGGGATGATGATAATGACGATAAATATGTGATGAAAAGGTGCTACCAGTACATTAAATGTGTTAAATGACTTAAATGTGTTATGATGAAGTAGATTTTAGTGACAATTTATTGTTTTTACAAATAAACATAGTATAATGATATAAATAATAAAAGTTGTGAAATGAACATGTTTTGTTTTTGATATTGTTCACACAAACTAAGGCTTCATGAAAAGTCCCAAAAAGTGCCTGTCAACCGGAAAGGCTGATGGAAAAGTTAGCCTGTCCGGACGAAAATTCACTTGACCGAAAAGCGCAAGTTTATAACTGAAGAATTAAGTAAAGTTTAACTCATATTTATTGCAATGTGCAGCCAGTGTATAAGTACACTCGATAAAGTAAAACAAAACACTTGCGTGTTCTAGTGATTAGTGTATGATGGACAACAGCTTTAAATTCTAGTCAGACTCAAAACAAAATAACATAGCACAATTGGTGTTGCCTTTTTCATCCTGAAAGTCATCAAAATCACAATCAGAGTCTTCGTCACACAGTTTTGCAATGTCATTGTCCATGGTATAATGAGGCTGCTGCATGGTTGCATTCTCAGGCACAGACTTGACAATACTTAGTTTTTATTCGATCACCACAAAAGCTGACGATGTTAATGGGGCATCTGTACATTTACTGTCTGTCTTTTTCCTTCATGTGTAGTTTTTTGTTACAACCTTTGTAATTGGAATTGGATATATGGTAATATGTCTGACCAATGAAATTGACGTTTCGAAAAAACAACAAAGGGAGAGCACTCTTAAGAACTAGTGTTAGAGTTAATGTTCTTAATGACAAAAAGGTTCGAAATGCGCACAAGCAAATCAAGGACGACATTTCTGATTGAATGGTGTTTTTCGTTTACAGAGAGTCTCTGGTACTAGTACGACAATTTATGCATATGCATTAAGCCCTGTTTTCCCAAAATGAAGCTTAAATAATATTTTTTATTAATGATTAAAAAAAAACACATCTGGACCTGTGCTTTAAGACACACTCTTTATAAATTTGAATGGGTTGTGTTCATTTAAAGCTTGCAATATAAAAAGCTATAACATAATTTTTTTAACTGAGTTGCGTCTAAACTTATACAAAAGCAAACACCTACAATGCCTTCAGCGCTTTGATCTTTTTTTACCCTTTCAGGCATAGTTACGCATAATCCCAACTCAATCAATTCCCCAATACATCCGTATATACCAGACTAAATTATTGCATACTAACTGTATTTTCCCATCACTGTTTATTACCGGATAATCCCATATATTCCATTTTAAAAATCATATTCTGATAAATATTGATGATAAAAGTGCTCACAAATTTCATTAACAGAAACATTGGTCATTTTTATTAAGTATCAAATTTATTTAAGCATATGACTATTTAAAGATTCGATGAAATCAGGTTTTTTTTCACTGCACATGCATAATCTCATGACTTGCTGTTCCCGATTTGATACAACAATAAATACGCCGACAATAGACGTTGTACATGTCAACATAATTTTCACACACTTTTTATTGAATCAAAGAAATACACTATACATGAAGCTCTGTTCATTTCAAGCTAGCTTTTATTTAAGTGGCTCAAACATTAAATAATGGTAGAGTGTTTCGCATTATAAATTAAATTATGCTCATTAAAAAAATCAACATTACATTTATAGCGGTGTGTAAATAATTCAACAATATTTTTTTTAAAGCTTTATGAATCAAATAAATGGTGTGACCATAGTATGCATGAAATGCACAATTTCCACAAGAATTACACCCGGATGCCATAATCTTCCAAGTAACTTGCCGAGATTTAATCGTTGACATGTACACCGTAGGGACCGACAGGTCTGGTAGAAAACACACTATCACAAAATCAAGCACTTATCGCAATTACGTCACTCTTCGTATGCATGATTTTACACCAGATATTGACTGTCTACGAGTGCTGTCACTCATGCAAAGCGTGCGCTCTCATTGGCCAATATAGATTTTCCAATTAATCAACGCTCTGCCTTTAGTTAGGAAACTCTTAAAATATTCGGCGAAGTTGATATCGCTTTGATCTTTAGAAGGGCTAGGTGCAGAAAAATACACTTATCGGTAAATTCCAAGCGCCCTTCTGGCTCTGATTTCGAAATTCAAGCACCCCTGTGAGGGACCGTTAAATTTCCAGTGGAAAGCACTGGTTGCTAGGGCTACATTGAAGTTTGATCAGGATACATTTAAATTCACATGAAATGTATTTGCTACATGAAATAAACTGTTAAGACTTGGTAAGGAGGCTACCTCAGTAGTCATCACACATACAAATGTAATGTATAGCTCAGCCTACATTGATAACATCCAACTATTTGGACAGAGTATTCAAAAACATACCTATCCAACTACCTGTATATGAGCCTATCTCTGGGAAAACAGGGCTTAATGCTTGTGCCTGTCATCCAAGATTAGCCTATGTAGTCTGCACTGGCTATTCAAGGAAGACATTTCCTGCTTTAATGGAATTTTTCCCTAAAAAGTAATAGAACTGGTAAAGAATAACTACATCAATTAAAACAAATAATTCTGACCATTTATGACGATAAATGTGTTGAGAATTTCAAAAACTGTACATTCTCCATTTTAGAAGTGTAAAGTCAACAGTGCATTATGGGACAGCAGTTTCATAGGGCACTGTTCAGATTTTATTGTAACAACCAATGGATGAGTGAGTTTAAATTAGATTGAATGCAATAGGAAACAAAGCAAGGTTTCATTGCGTCATCCTCAGTCATGAAAAAAAACGTGCTTCCAGGGCATTTCCTATAAATTGCGCGAAAATGAAAGTAAATTTCTGTAAACATTTACCTAACGTTTAGAAGGATCTATTTGTCTTGATAGCTTAATTATTTTCTCTTTGCCTCTTCATTTTCAATTACATTTTAGCAGACAATATTTAAATGAATATTGTCTACAAATAACAATGATTTGAAACATGTATTGAAAACTTGTCAAAGCTGTCAATGATTAAAAAGATCGATAGCATATGCATGAAATGCAAACTATGTTCACACCTGTATTGCAATGAACAATAGATAATCACACTTATACTGTCAAATTCTCCAGTAATGGTTAGTCTCTAATTGATTATAATTGAGCCATTATACAATCAGCACATCGGACGCCGCCATATTTGAATGCCAAAAAAATGCTCTAGACCAAAATGGAAGGTTGTAGAAAAAATGGGAGTCAAGACCCACCCACGTTATATTGGATTCAGTATTATAACTGAGCGCATTATATTGGAGTTTCAGTGTAGGTAAATTTCTATCATAAGAATTTAAGATAAGTAAGACAGTATTGAATAATGAAAGTAAACCTATGTGAAGGTCAGCCGATCACTATCAACGGAGAATGTAGCAGTATTAGCCTTAACATAGCAAACCGTCGATGCCTTTCATGGAGGATATTAACATCAATATTATGGGTCCTTACATTTATTAATGCATAGTTTAGATAACAATTTATTAAATATTACAAACTTGCTGTTGATAGAAAGTCACAGCTGTTGGGATATGACTTGTATCGAATAACAGAATTAAATTTATTGATAAAATATTAAAATGACACGTTAAAGTCACCAAAAATTTATTCAATGTGAGGACAGTTTTTATGTAATAATATATTAATGATTGGGAATCGACATTGGTTATGTAGATAAGTTTTGATTTAGAAAACACAAAGACAGTTTTTATGTTATAATATAATTATATTTATAACAGGATATTATGCATCTGTCGCACAGGTGGTTAGCGTGTGGCTATGATATTAATTAGTGAAAACATCATTTTGGATGATAAATAATCATTTTATAACGAACAATCAACTTTTCTGAAAAAAAATCACTATCAAATATATATATTACAAGGTATCCAACTCAAAATCATTCAAAAATGGGGTGCATCGCTTTGAACAGCCATAACTTCATCAATAGTGCAGCGATTTTCACGATCTCGGTCTTATTCACCGCAGAAATGAATTTCCTTTCTGGATATGTACATGTCTTTCAATATTTTTACAAATTCTGGGTAAACTTTTAAGAAATAACACGATACACAACTTGCATGACATACTTGACGTTGATCAGACAGGATTAATGAATGAAATCTTCACAGAGTAAAGGGCATTTTCCCTGCAAAGTTTAGGACCTCGATACCATTATTCAATAAATATGAAAAAACATTCTTACCGTGCTTGCCTTTGCATTATGCATCAAAATTAACTGTCCAGCGCTGTTTGAAACCTTTGTTTACATACATTTCAACTAACCGACATTTTAAACACAGGAGTGATTTCATTGGTCCATTGCGTAGGTGTGTCTTTACACCTTAAGCTTTCATTCATTAATCCTGTCTGATCGCTGTAAAGTAGGTCACACGAGTTGTGTATCGTGTTATTTCTTAAAATTTGACCCAGCATTTGTTAAAATATAACAAGATATATACATATCCAGAAAGGATATTCATTTCTGTGTTGAATACGACCAAGATCATGAAAATCGCTGCACAACTGATGACGTTATGGCTGTTCAAAGCGATGCACTCTGTATTCGGCGGATTTTGAGTTGGATACCTTGTTATATATATATTTGATAGTGAAATATTTTTTTCAGAAAAGTAGATTTTTCATTAAAATATGATTATTTATCATTCAAAATGATAATTTCACTAATAAATATCATAGCCACACACTAACCACGTGTGATCTGTAGTGGATCACAAAGTACTATATTTAGTAGCCATGTGGTGATTTGTGGTTTTGACTATAAATAAGTGCCATGTTTTATGTACTTCAGTTAACCTCATTTTGAACAATAGCTTGTATCAGAACCTTTTGACTTACAGCTGAATTCATAAAATTGAAACTGATAATTGTTATTTAAGACTTTGAAATTATATTATTTGGAAACTTTGCATAAAAATTCAATAACATCTTAACATAATTATTATTCAAGCAGAATTATAATGAAATTAAGATTACAAACGACTTTGTTCTGAATTGAATTATTGAGTTGTCATATATTTGGAGTTATTGTGTTATGGTAACGACTTACGCCACAAAAATGCATTTAGCCCAGTCTTCCAAGAATGGGGCTGCTATATATCCATAAAACACTCGCTTTTCACTGACCACTTGCACCCTGAATGACTTTACCTTTGAATAGAGGACACAGTCTCCCAATGGCCCCTATTGGCCCCTGCTGCGTGAACTGACCCACTGCCATCTCCATGTAAAGCAGAGGGATACCACACAGGGTCAGCATAATCAGGAATGGGATCAGGAAAGCCCCTACAACAGAACAGGGGCCAGTCTTAGAAAATATCGTATGACAGAAAAATAAGAGGTTAAATTGTCCTTTAAACAAAATAAATGCTTAAAAATAGTAACATTGCTGAAATAAAGGTCATGAGAAAGATACCATGGATATGAATGCATAGAAATAGAGTGAGGGTCACACTTCCATCTGTACCCTTTGGGTCAAAGTTTACATTAATCACTAATCACAAACCCATGGAATCAATTTTCAACAACACGAAACTAATCCAATCTGCCCGACTTGAAATGTGGCGATTGAAGTTGCTTACATACAACTTCACAGTAAAATATCGCCCAGGGAATCAAATGATACCTGATTACTGCTCAAGACACACAATGACAGGAAATAACATAGAAAGTTTTATAGAGGATAACGTAATCTTCTTGGCAATTTCTGCAGTACCAGATTCAATGACATTAGGGGATATAGCCACGGCCACCAGCAGAGATGAAATATTACGATCTGTCTTTCATGCAATAGCAAACAACGCTTGGCATAAACAATCGACGCAAAACAAACCCGTTTATCAGCTATGGCTGATGAAGAGACCATGGGATGAAGTATCAATTGATTTTTGCGGTCCTTTTCGGAATGGCGATTATGCAATGGTAGTTATATGTGATTAATGCCGATTCCCAGTTGTCCAACTTATCAGACATGTATAAGTGCATACAGTGGTCTCTCGACTGGAGACAATATTCGCTATGATGGGGATTCAAAGCATAGTAAAGTCGGACAATATAGCGCTGTTTAACAGCCAAAATTTCAAAAAATTTGCAAACCAAAAATGAACAAGAGCTGTTTGTAAAACTTGCATGCCCCCATATGGGCTGTCAGTTGTAGTGGCAGCCATTGTGTGAATACGTTTTTTGTCACTGTGACCTTGACCTTTGACCTAGTGACCTGAAAATCAATAGGGGTCATCTGCAAGTAATGATAAATGTACATATGAAGTTTCATGATCCTAGGCCTAAGTATTCTTGAGTTATCACCCGGAAACCATTTTACTGTTTTGAGTCACTGTGACCTTGACCTTTGACCTAGTGACCTGAAAATCAATAGGGGTCATCTGCCAGTCATGATCAATGTACGTATGAAGTTTCATGATCCTAAGCAGGTTGTTTTTTTGGCCCTGATTTTATAGCCAAAATTAGGCTACATTCTCAATCGCAAAAAGTATACTTTTTTCTTAACCAAATGTTCAATTTTCCAAGTATAAAAAGGGCACATAATTCTGTCAAAATGCAGGGCAGAGTTATCTAACTTTGCCTGCCCAGTCCCCTCGTGATAGAAAGTAAGTTTACCAAGTTTGAATGCAATAGCTTTGATACTTTATGAGAAAAGTGGACCTAAACACAAAACTTAACCGGACGCCAACGCCAAGGTGATGACAATAGCTCATAACTTTTTTTTAAATGACCTTGACCTTTGACCTAGTGACTTGAAAATCAATAGGGGTCATCTGCGAGTCATGATCAATGTACCTATGAAGTTTCATGATCCTAGGCAAAAGCGTTCTTGAGTTATCATCCGGAAACCATTTAACTATTTCAGGTCACCGTGACCTTGACCTTTGACCTGTTATCCTGAAAATCAAAAGGGGTCATCTTTGAGTCATGATCAATGTACATATGAAGTTTCATGCTCATAGGCATAAGCATTCTTGAGTTATCATCCGGAAACCATTTTACTATTTCGGGTCACTGTGACCTTGACCTTTGTCCTGAAAATCAATAATGGTCATCTGCGAGTCATGATAAATGTACCTATGAAGTTTCATGATCCTAGGCATAAGCGTTATTGAGTTATCATCCGGAAACCATTTTACTATTACGGGTCACTGTGACCTTGACCTTTGACCTAGTGACCTCAAAATCAATAGGGGTCATCTGCGAGTCATGATCAATGTACCTATGAAGTTTCATGATCCTAGGCCTAAGCGTTCTTGAGTTATCATCCGGAAACCATCTGGTGGAAGGACGGACCGACAGATGGACCGACTGACCGACATGTGCAAAACAATATACCCCCTCTACTTCCAAGGGGGGCATAAATATGGATTTCAACATCACAGAGTAACACCGTTGCAGCTACTATCCTATGGTCTAGTTTAAGCCTCTTGTGAAAGCTTTGAAAATGACCGGTACAGAAGGAATACAGATAAGACAAGGTCTGAGCAACTTCCTTATGACTAACCAAAGCATATCCTAGCACAAGCCGCTCACCAGCAGAAATCATGTTTGGAAGGAAACTTAAAACTAAAATTCTGATTTTCAGAGCACCAGAAAACGATGAGCATGTCCAAAAAAGGGACTCATTTGCAACAAGAGCTGTGTTCGTGAAACACAATGCCCCCTACTGCGCCGCTTTGAAGCCATATATTTGATGTTTGACCCTGAAGGATGACCTTGACCTTTAACCACTCAAAATGTGCAGCTACATGAGATACACATGCGTGCCAAATATCAAGATGCTATCTTAAATATTGCAATATTTGACCTTTGACCTTGAAGGATAACCTTGACCTTTCACCACTCATAATGTGAAGGTCCATGAGATACACATGCATGCCAAATATCAAGTTGCTATCTTCAATATTGAAAATGTTTGACCTTTGACCTTGACCTTGAAGGATGACCTTGACTTTGACATTTCACCACTCAAAATGTGCAGCTCCATGAGATACACATGCATGCCAAATATCAAGTTGCTATCTTCAATATTGCAAAATTTGACCTTTGACCTTAAAGGATGACCTTGACCCTTCACCACTCAAAATGTGCAGCTCCATGAGATATGCATGAATACCAAATATTGAGTTGCTATTTTCAATATTGCAATATTTGACCTTTGACCTTGACTTTAAAGGATGACCTTGACCTTTCACCACTTAAAATGTGCAGCTCCATGAGATACACATGCATGCAAAATATCAAGTTGCTATCTTCAATATTGCAAAAGTAATGGGCAATGTTAAAGTTTTCGGACGGACGGACAGACTGACTTACGAACAGACAGACGGACTGACGGACAGTTCAAAAACTATATGCCTCCCTTCGAATGCATAAATAAGTTATGGCAAATGTTAGTTTTCGTACGGACGGACGGATGCCATATATTTGAAATTTGACCTTGAAGGATGACCTTGACCTTTAACAATGTGCAGCTCCATGAGATACACATGCATGCAAAATATCAAGTTGCTATCTTCAATAGTGAAAAAGTTATGGCCAATGTTAAAGTTTTTGGACTGACGGACAGACACCTTATATTTGACATATGACTTTAAAAGATGACCTTGACTTTCACCTTTCACCACTCAAAATGTGCAGCTCCATGAGATACACATGCATGCCAAATACCATGTTGCTATCTTCAATATTGAAAATGTTATGGCCAATGTTAAAGTTTTCAGACGGACGGACAGAAGCCATATATAAGACATTTGACCTTGAAGGATGACCTTGACCTTTCACCACTCAAAATGTGCAGCTTTATGAGATGCACATGCATGCCAAATATCAAGTTCCTATCTTCAATATTGAAAAATTAATGACCTTTAAAGTTTTCGGACAGACGGACAGACAGACTGACATACTGACGGACAGTTCAACTGCTGTATGCCACCCTAACAGGGGCATAAAAAGCAATCAAAAAATGAAATGCAGATATCAAACGAAAATCAACAAGAGATGTGTTCGTCAGAAACACAATGCCCCCTATTTCGCCGCTTTGAAATATAAAAAAATATTATTTTTTTACCTTTGACCTTGAAGGATGACCTTTTACCTTGAACTTCCACCACTCAAAATGTGCAGCTTCATGAGAACGCCGCTTTGAAATTATTTTTTATATTTTTTTTACCTTTGACCTTGAAGTATGACCTTGACCTTGAACTTCCACCACTCAAAATGTGCAGCTTCATGAGATACACATGCATGCCAAATATCAAGTTTCTATCTTCAATAATGCAAAAGTTATGGCCAATGTTAAAGTTTTTTTCCGGATAGACTGACAAACACACATACTGACATACTGACAGACAGTTCAACTGCTATATGCCACCCTACCAAGGCATAAAAATGTCACGAATCAGCGTAGGCCATATAGTCTTAATGAGTCTTAACCCCTCCATAAACAGGATATGCCACTTAATTCTATGCCTGGCAAAGTTTTTAAAAAGAACGGTTCAACAATCACAGTAGAACATCAAGAAAAACTGTTTCGCCTGTACGCATCACATTTCAAGCCAGTTCAAACAGATGTCCATGCCGCAACAGATTATAATTGCAGAACAACGCCTTCCCGACCACAACAGTCTCAGAGGGAGAATCGCCAACCGCTATGATGTGTTGCTGAGAAAATTTTTAATGCATATGTCTGTTGAATTAATGCATTTTACTTGGTTATTATTAAAATAATTAATTTTGTGAAGAGTGCTTTAACATCAGTTTGACTGAGGCCACAATAATGCCTTAGTTAAACAGTGTTTTTTTACATGATTAAATTAACCGTTTTTCCAGAAGAAATCAACCGCATAATAATGTCAAAGTTAAACAGTGATATTTCACCTAAAATTAATGATCGCGTTTCCAGGCACCTCATGCATTCCAGTCAATGAGTCAGTCAGCATAACAGACATGTAGTAACATGGTGTACATAAACTTTCATAACAATTACCCCTTCATTTAGGGGAGGAATGGCATGGCATTTCCAATCAGTAATTTGTCAGTTTACAAACATTTGTGAAACAAACATCCTGGTGGATGAACATTTTCCGAGGCACTTAGGCAGGAAATGTCATTTAAACAACAGCTTGCTTGAACTGTTTGAATGTTTTGTTAGTAGTTGATTTGATAGTTGTATTATAGTTTGTATGTTATATCCCGTTATTTGAAAATAGTTGAATTACAATTCAAGGAAATAAAAATAAAGCAATTAATAGCCGTATCTCATATCTTGTAACACAATGTGTTGATAAATAGTGTAACCATCTGAAATTTGACAATTGTTTAATGAGAAAGCAACATAATCAATTATATCATGCATCACTATATTTGTTCATTTTGTTGAACTTCTATCTTAAAAGAAAGGAGGGATGTACATGTAATGGTCAGCAATGTCTGATAAGTTCTCCCTACTGGCACACTCAGCGAATAGAAGCTGGCAGTATTTAGTATGCATGTATTGATGTTAGTAAGTTGCTCTTTGATAGAGCTAGTGAATAAACGAATAAAAATATATCCCTCTTGGGTCTTGCGTTCAAACCATCCCTTTGAGGGTCGAGACATTAACAATTATAAATAAAGAAACATTACCCTCGCCATGTAAACCTTTCTTCAACTCGTTGGATGCACTATAAGTACACAATCACACTTAAATATTATTCTCTATATCATTATTATGATAACCATACATCTACCATTAAATACAGTCATTCAACCAGTTTACAATCACCCGGCAAAAAACGTTAATTCTTTTGACCACAATAATTTTTTTCGGGATTTAGTGTCAATGAGAGTAGATGTAAAAATAAAGGGTAAAATTTATTTTGTATGATAACAGGTTAGGCTAGACAGCATATGCAGTTTTTTGTCAAAAATAGCCAATTAAAGTTCACCCAATTAAAAATCATTCAACTTACAGAATTAGTATTTCAAAACATTTTCATGGCATTTGTTTTCAATCAGCAAAAAGTTTATTTGAAAATAATAAAGCCTTCTATATCCATATACACATTTCAAAACATAACTCATTCAATCAGTTCCGGTTAACTTTTTGCGGCATTTATCCCCCCTGTAAGCATAATACAAAAGCTTTCTTGCTAGAACTTTGTTAATTTATTGCTTTACCTAATGTCAAAATGTATACTAATGTATGCTACCTTAGACACGTATCATTTTGTTTTTATTGGGGCATTATGGAAAATTAAATACTTAATTGGAACTGCTGATTATTCGGAACTGGTTGAAAAACTGTACTGTGTGTTATATAACATTATACTGAAAAAGTCTACTGTATGTGTTAATTTACCTATGCAATAACATGCTTTCCTTAAACAAGAATATCAGTGAAACTGATGGATGCTCCCTGATGATGTCAATCTATGTGTTAATAACCACCTAAAAAATCTATTATTAGCCTCGGTGACCTTGACCTCATTAAAAGGTAGAGGTCCATGCAAGGTACCTGCATGGCAAATATGAAAGAGATTGGTAAAGAATTGAAGGTGCTATGAGAAACTGTAACAAAAGTGTGACGGACAAATCTATTATTAGCCTTGGTGACCTTGACCCCGGTGACCTCAAACCTCCTCAAAAGGTAGAGGTCCATGCAAGGTACATACATGCCAAATATGAAAGAGATCGGTAAAGTATTGAAGGTGCTATGAGAAAATGTAACAAAAGTGTGACGGAAAAATCTAGTATTAGACTCGGTGACCTTGACCCCAGTGACCTCAAACCTCATCAAAAGGTAGAAGTCCATGCAAGGTACCTACATGCCAAATATGAAAGAGATCGGTAAAGTAATGAAGGTGCTATGAGAAACTGTAACAAAAATGTGATGGAAAAATCTATTATTAGCCTCGGTGACCTTGACCCCAATGACCTCAAACCTCATAAAAAGGTAGAGTTCCATGCAAGGTACCTACGCGCAAAATATGAAAGAGATCGGTAAAATATTGAAGGTGCTTTGAGAAACTGTAACAAAGTGTGACGGACAAATCTATTATTAGCCTAGGTGACCTTGACCCCAAACCTCATCAAAAGGTAGAGGTCCATGCAAGGTACCTACATGCCAAATATGAAAGAGATCGGTAAAGTATTGAAGGTGCTATGAGAAACTGTAATAAAAGTGTGACGGACGGAAGGAAGAAAGTAAGGAACTACAAACTGGCAACTATATGCTCCACCTAAAATATTTCGGGGAGCATAAAAACAGCTGTTATCCCTTGGTGCAATAACAAGGTGCCTGTACCACGTGACTTTTTCGGCTATGTGTGGGACAATCGGATATCAACAACCCATCGCTTTAGGTAACATTTTTGATAATTTCTTCATTAATTCAAAACCATTTTCAAAAAAACAAAGACGAGAGCCGATCATTGTCAAAATACACAACTGTGTTGAGTTTGAGCAACATTAATTTAGTATTTTTTTTCCAAAAAGTGCAACCACGCGTTTGAAAGACACGAATTAAAATGCTATGTGTGGTATATTTTTTATTAAATCAACAAAAACATTCATTATAATATTGTCGATAGTTTAAAAAATAGGGCGGGCATTGTAATTCTTCATAGCGAAGCTACATACATTGTATGTTTGCACAAATACTTCTGATTCGGAGTGTGTGCTTAAAAATGCAATAATGCTATGTGTGGGACACGTTTTTGAAATGCTATGAGTGGTATACAAACTAAACTAGAGAATCGAAAGATTGACATAAACATCATAAACACATAAACATGTGGTTTTGATAATTAACTTGCCGCAAAACACCTTCCGTGTGGTTTGATGGTGTTCATTTAATTCTAACACAGCTTCGCCCCTTAAAGCGTTACAAATCCTTCGACTAATCCTTGTCAAGTCTGAAAAACAACAGAAGTAAAACCCATTTTAAAGCAAGCGCTTTTACTTTCTTTGTCATTCATTTATAAAAAAAGGACTGAATTTAATAATCAGGCAGAAATATCAATCATGATATTTATTTAAAGACAATAAGTCAAAAAAAGAAAATATTTTAGTTCAACATAACGTGTCTGTTAAAAAGACCATTGGTTGGATAACAATTACGCAGTGTATTTTATTAAAAATTTATGTTCAATTAAACATAAATTGTCTAAACATTACACAATTACTTCAGTATTCCATCACGTAACATTTGGTTAATTTGATATACTTGCAGTACAGACTGAAGTATATGTTTTAGATTCTTACAAAACTGTGTTCAGATTAAATGCAGAACTGACGGGAAAATTCTTGCATACCACACATAGCATTTCAAAAATGTGTCCCACACATAGCATTATTGCATTTTTATACAAAGACTCCGAATCAAATGTATATGCGCAAACATACAATATATGTAGCTTCTCTATGAAGAATTACAATGTCCGTCCTATTTTTTAAACCTTCAACAATATTATAATGAACGTTTTTGTTGATTGAATAACAAATATACCACACATAGCATTTCACTTTGTGTGTTTTCAAACACGCGGTTGCACTTTTTGGAAGAATACTTAATTAATTTTGCGCAAACTTAACACAGTTGTGTATATTGACAATGACCGGGCTCTCGTCTTTGTTTTTTTTTATGGTTTTGAATTAATGAAGAAATTATCAGAAACGTACCTGAAGCAATGGTTTGTTGACATCCGATTGTCCCACACATAGCCGAAAAAGTTAGCGGTACAGGCACCTTGAATAAGCCAACTCCTACAAGTCTTATTATTTGGACTTAGCCAACTCCCAGCTTCTGTCTCTGACCCTCATTCAAAAACAAGGTAAGCCCGTCTTATTTCCAAACCCATTTCAGTTTTTTCACCTTATATAACAAAACTTGCATCAGCTTTTTCATTTTGCTTATCAGATGCTTCAGCAATAGTCTTTGCCAAAGTCAAACAGCGATTGCATCTTTCCAATGTCGTGATTACGCAACATGATAAAAATAAGATAACGTAACCTAATTTACTAACAACCACCACATATTTTTAATGTCACCATAATCAATGGCAAATTATACATTTTCTTAAATAATCAGTGAATACTAATCAGAAAATACACACTTTGTGCCCTATATGTAAAAGAGTAATGTTTAAATATAGAATAAAAATTGCAAAATTCAGGGATGGTAATAAATGGATATACATTTTGAAAGAAAATCGAACCGCACATTAAAAAGTACTATATATTTGTTTATATGACAAAATTAAAGATGGCATTAACATATTTTACATATATTAAACATTTCACACAGAGAAGGAAACCTGGTTGGCTGCAACAGTGCTGTATACGAGTTATTAAGAACTTCCCCCTCCTGGATTGCACGCTGTAATTAATTGAAATGCACATTTTTTTATGATAATAATGAAAAAACTGTGTCTATTTTGCAAAAAAATACCTCATTAAGAAAATATAATGTAATAATATAATAATTTAAAGTGCATAATTGTAATATGAGTATTTAATTCATTATACCTGCACAATGTTATTTCACGACATGAAAGTTCATTTATATGACATTTTATGACAAATCATTTTTTCAAATGGTTATATATGTACAATAAATAGCACATGCTAATCAGGGAAGATATTTTCTGCTTTTATTGTATTTTTCGCTTAAAGATCTCTCCCCTTAACAAATATCCAGTTGTTGTAAAAATTGTCGTGCCTGATGAGCCTTTGCGGACTCCACAGGCTAATCTGGGAGGACACTTTATGCACATGCATAAAGCTCATTTTCTCAAATTGAGGCTCATATAAAAAACAAGAGGGCCATGGTGGCCCTGGTCGCTCACCTGAGAAGTATTAATGATAAGTAAGGACATTATAGGTACAACTATCTGTATCAATGTTATTTTCAATAATTATGTAAAATAAATGAAATTTGGTACGAGGGTGAATATTTGATTAGGTTCCATTAACTGTCCATATTCAACAATTATCTAAATGGTAGACATTAACAGAGAAAAGTTTCATAATTACAATGTTAAATAATATGTAAACAATATGAGATAAGAGTTCTCAGCAAATCATACGCTTAAAGCAGTTTTATGCTTTGTCGAAGCAACTAATCCGCATGTATTTTAGTAACGGTGTGTTGTCCGAATTCTTAAAGGGTAATTTTCTTGATTGTTTTATAAAAGAATGTCAAACGAAAATATAAAAAAAACAACCATATGGAGCTAAATATATTTAAACTTAACTTAATAACAGCTACATTTAGTAGCTTTATCTGCAGAATATTTATAAATGGTCAGTTATAACACTGTCCTAATTTTTCAAGTCGACACTGTTACGAAGAAAATTTCATCTACCGCACGGGAATGATACGGGGATACAACTTTTTCCGAAAAGTAAACATTCTTTCAACCTTTTACGTCATAATTAAGCAATGAAAAGAGCGCAAAAAATGTGAAAATCATCAAAAAGTAAGTAAAATTTTGAACGTACTTTTATTCAGTGTCAACACCATTCTTCCATTTTCTTTGCTATTTCCACTTCCTGTTCTTTTATGATTTTCAAATATTATGTATTCTTAGATGCCACAAAATAATGTGTGTGTAATGTGTTTTTGAGACAAGTAGCATGCTGTTTGTGGATGATCAAATGCCTAAATGTCAACATCGTAACGGTGTGCACAAATATATACACACATTATGGTGTGAATAAACTTCTTTTTCATATCGCCGATTGTTTTTTAAACAACATCGCAACTTTTACATGGAATTTATCAGACAAAAATGGAGAATTAATACAATTGGAATCAGTTCTGTCAGTATTCCCGAATGTCATCACCGTTACGTTCCACACCGTTACGCTGAATGAGAAACAATGTTGACAACATCGTAACGGTGTGGAGAAATTTATACAAACAATATGATTTGTCTTTCAAACAACATCACAGTGTTCGACACTAACTATTCTGAGAAAGGAGTTCATTGGACTCCTTTCATCTGAAATTAAGGAGTCCGATCATACTTCATGTAGTCCAAAAATTATGACACTTTTTATATACCGTATTTTTGTGGGGTAATAACACATGTTAACCATAAATTGATAAATCGTCTTTCATGTTTGGTTTCATATCAAAGTTCTAAGTGACTTCTGTTCAATATTTCTTGTCATTTGTGATTTTAGATTGCAAAATATTTTAAAAATGCCATTAATATTTAAGTTAATTATTGTAAGTTTAAAAATTATTATTTTTTATAATGCATTTTTATATGCTTGCTTGTTGATCTTCAGGATTGGTCGTTACAGCTCATTGCTAGTGGCATGAGGTTATTTACGCACCAATGATTCACAGTCGTTCCAATCTTCAGTGCATTGCGACCGTAAAACGTGCATTGTGTAAACAATTACGGGCATTGTGATGATTGTTTATAGTGATTATACACTGTTTAGCGAAAGCTATTTTTTAAGCGAAAGTATCTGAGAAAAAAACAACGTCTACTTTGCGTTCTAAGCTGTTTGATTAAAACTCTTAAATGGTATTTCTTTTGTTGACAAAGTATTTTCATTATAATAATACAATTATAAGTATACAAAATGCATCTTCTGACAACAATCATGTTGACAAGACAGGGGTTTTAATAGGAAAATAGAAAAATACTTATTCAAGTGCATAGTACAAATGATGGTATTGTTCTTGTTATCTATATACGTCCGACATCACTTAGCTTTGATTGAACACTTCTCACTAACAATAGATGTCCAGCTGTCTTTAATCTTCCTTGTTAAGAAGAACTCTTACAGCTTTCAAACAGTGGTTGAAGTGTAAGGTCATAACTTGGTATTAAAAGCTTTCTTCTGCGGTATGTAGAGGGTGAATATTAAATAATTACAATTGAAATGTGACAATAAACAATTGAAATTGAAAGTTTTTATAGACAGTGATCGACAATGATTATTCTGAGGAAAAATTTCTCTGAGAAAAAATGTCTTTGTGCATACATTGTGATCTTGCAAAACGAATAAATAAACAAAGGGATTTTTTTATAATTCCCAGATGATTTTGAAGGAGACCGATGGACTTCCTTGATTCAAAAACAAGCAGTCCGAGTCTCATTTCCACGAGTCTCAGACTACCGGACTCCCTTTAGTGTCGAACACTGCATCACAAATTTTACATGGAACTCATCTTACATACTTTCTAGTAAAAAACACGATGCGTATAAACAAGAATATGACAGTATAAGACAATCTGTCCACACCGTTACAAATGTGACAACACCGTTACGCCGCATAAAAAAGAAGACTTTAATATACATTAAGATTCAACAAAAACTGCAAACGTGTTTTAACATCATAAAGTCGTCAAAAAGGTGTCCAATGAAAGAAGAATTTCGTATATAAACATGTACCTAAACATTTTATAGAAATTCTTAAAGTTGTAAAACTTAATTAAAATGTGTATTTACACTGTTACGCACTTAATGTTTTGATAAAGTCACTGACAATTTGGAATTGATGTAATAGCCACTCATGATCACCTTATACAATGAAACGCCAATTTTTTTAAATTAAGTTGAAATAAAATAATATTATCAAACAAGTATTTATGTCCGTAGCGGTGTTCTCTTCACAGCTTTTGACATGCGTCAAATAAGCCTTCATAATCGCGATCTGGGTCCCATTAGGTCGTGCCCAGCTTAGGTTGACGTCTGTCTGACATGTACCTAACTGATAAACAGTCTGTCGACGCTGCTTTACTAATTGTGTTTTTGAATATTTTTTATTAAGAATGGAACTTAATCAAATATTCACCCACGAATGAAGTTTGGTATAAATCGTAAAATTTTGTTTCATAAATAAAACAGTTATATTCGATTGTTATCCTTAATGTTTACACAAAAACAAGTTCAATGGGTTCAAACAAATAAAAAAAACATACACGGGTGTAAGTATTAAAATTATATTATAAAACAAACCAATAAACTTCTCAAGTGTTACAGCCAAGTTGTTGTTGTTGTTTGTTTACAATGTAACAGTTACCTCCCTTGTTGTATTTTACCAGTAGTGCGTTCAGTTACAGCGAACGTTCGCAATAGTTCGCGAACGGACGCGAACGTTCGCTATTGAACGCTCGGTTCGCAGCGAACGTTCGCGAACCGAAGCGAACCCTCTCGGGAGGTAGTTCGCTAGCGAAACCAAGATGGCGGACATATAAGTTGTCGTTGTTGTTCAGTGTAACTTCGATACTTTTTTTTTTTTTGTAGTACATAGAATGAATTGCATTATAAACAAAGTGTATAGGAGGTTTGGGGGATTTCGATAATGACGTCAAGTTTGCGCATGCTCCAATTTTGGCCGTCAACACTGCGGCCATGCTGCTATTGTTTGCGTTTGATGAACCGCATCGTGATAAGGTTTTAATCATATTCGCTACCCTTTTTCAGAACAACAAAATACTCAGAAATTGAAATTCTTTCAGATTAAATAGAATCCAATGAACGAACGAAAATAAGGACGAAAACAAACTACAAATTGATTATTTTTATGTAATCAACATAAAGAAACTGATTTGAACCTATATGTCTGTAAAAACTTACCTTGTTACAGATTAACTAAATCCTCTTGATACATGTAAATGTTTTATTTAATTGTTCACACCAATGTTGACACTCTTTATTTCAGCATTTTTAACCACCCAGTGTTTAATTGCCCCTTTGTTTATCACAAACCGATTATCTCGATATGATCGGATACTGTCCAGACAATTACTAAGAAAACAGGGTGTCATAAACACAGGGACCTATACTTGTATGTCTCTGTATGGGGTCATAAACCGCAGGTGTCTGGTCATTAAACACGATATCTGATACCTCCATGTCATCTCTTGGCATATTAAGCCAAAAACTTAACAGTTGCTTTAATAAAGTATTTGAACATATTTTAAAAAATAGACGTACATTTGTCCGAAATGGATGAACAGGAACTATTAAGTATATATATTAGCCAGTTTAAACCAGAGACCTACGTCTCTGTTTAAACATAACAAAAACGTGTTTATTAATAACAATAAATTAAAAATATTGTGGAAATTTACTGCTACACAATTAACATATTTAACGGGTACCTGCAAATATAACGTTTAAATATCGTGCGTTACTGCAATGTTCGAAACATCATCGTGAAAACAAGCAATCGCGTTTGATCATAATATGGATATAAAATACTTGGGTTAAATAAATGTATTGATTTATGGTATAATAAAATGCCAGAATTTTATCGCTCATTATCACTACAAAAGAGTTTTCAATATACATGTACATTCAAAACAGTTCAATTCGCAAAATATGCATGTGTTTGTTTCCATTTGAATGCTAAAATTTATTAATATTTTCATTAAATGAAAACGAAACGAAAATTCATTCAATGTAAAAGAAAGTTACAATTTCATTTGAAGATTGTAATGTATTGCGCTATTTTAGGGCTTTATTTTATAACTGATTCAATGCTCCTCTTACACTAAATTTCGATCGCTAATGAAAAATAACACTATCGCATCCACACCACTTATAATTATAATAAAACTATTATAGGCTTTATTATTTTTGAAATATCTTTTATTTAAGTCTTAATTTAAAAAAGAATACGGGTATTTATAGTTTTGTATTATGAAATTGTCAGTATTTAGTCTTCCGACGACCTTTCCTCTGATACAATATTATAATTCGCGATTTCATCCATCAAAATCGCAATCAATTTTCTGGGAGCCGCCATCTTGAAACGTTCGCGCCGAACTTATCGTTCAATAAGACCGAATCGGAAACGAACGATCATTGGCGAACGTTCGCTGTAACTGAACGCACTACAGCAGGTAATTATAAAATAACAAACATACATATACGCGCAAAATATTTCAGAATTTTATTTTTTATTATGTAAAGTATACATTTTTCTAATAAATAAAACCATTACATGTAAATACTTAGAATTCATAATATAGATCTAACAAATAAATAATTTAAAATGAAAACTTACCATAAAAATCGGCAAAGAAATCAACGCGATCGCGAAATATGTTGGTCAAATTCTTCAAGTTTGTTCATCGTTCTATTAAATCCATGTACTTTTTTGCTAAAAATACGTTTTCAACGAGTATTTGACGCGTATTTTGGCAACCTACAGTGGGGTCGGCTTTCGTGAATATACAATTTTTTTTTTATCTCCCCTGAATTAGTTAGGTGCGGTGGTTGCTACGTTAATTTAATTTAGTATTTAGCATGCAAAGACAAGCCTTACGCATGTTACTGCTGCATATTAAGTATGCTTACCCCCTCCACTTCTGTAGCACAGATATGGGAACCTCCATACGTTCCCCAGTCCAACAGCATACCCTGCTGTGGCCAAAAGGTATTCGATTTTCCGACTCCACTTCTCACGTCCGTCTTCCATTGTTACTCTTCGCACACTGCAAGATAGTTACTTTCGTTTAACAGTTCAGCCGTATCTGCAAGATGATAGGTCAACTCGATGCATTGACATAGTTCGCACGGGTCGATCCCGCCCCGTACACTAAGCACAAAAAGAAAGCGTTTCTTCATTATCTTTAAAACATTTTTCGCAGTAAAATTGGTATATATATATATATATATATATATATAGATTCTATATAATTATATATATATTAATTGTGAATTGACTCTTATGAACTAAACAGTTGACATTGCTGAAATAACATAAGCCACATGTACTTGAAAATATGTGTTTAAAAACTTATATACAGTAAGTGATATTCACCTTCTGTATAGTAACAGTAATAAATAGTGTCAATACGACAGCATAGCGTTATTTAAAGACTTCATAATGCCAGTGTTCCTATTCTTGTACTGAATTAAAGGGATCTTTTCACGCTTTGGTAAATTGACAAAATTGAAAAAATTTGTTTCAGATCCGTAAGTTTTCGTTTTAGTTATGATATTTGTGAGGAAACAGTATTACTGAACATTAACCATTCTCTAATATAGCCATTATATGCATCTTTTGACGATTTTAAAACCTAAAAATTATAAAGCGTTGCAACGCGAAACGATTGAATAATTTGGAGAGTTCTGTTTTTGTCGTTAAATTTTGTGAAACTACGAAGATTGCTTATATAAGGTATTAAATACGTCACGAATGTGTACTCGGCGGAATAGCTCAGTAGGCCAAAGCGTTTTTACTTCAGGACTCTGGCAGGACTCCAGGGGTCACTGGTTCGTAACCTGCTGCGGGCAATGTTCTTTTCCCTTTTTTAATTTTTTTCTTGATTTTTTACTGGAGCTTTTATGATCCAATGTTTACATTTATCAATATATAGCATTTAATGAATAAGTTAAAAAAATGCCAAAATCTGTGAAAAGGCCCCTTTAAGTTCTTAAATTATCAACGCCTACACATGTTACCCAAATACGTTGAAAAAAATGTTTGGGATAACCCGACCGACCCACGAAAAACATAGCCTATAATGCCGGCTCACAATAAATCCGTCTTGTAGTAATAACCTTGAACATGCTGAGTAATGTATATTATGCAAGTTTAAATATTGTGCCGTATGCACGTGGGAAGCGGACAACGCTAACGAGCCAGGCCTGGTATAGGAGAGATAACCCTGGGTTAAGGTTAGGTTAGGGTTAGGGGTCGGCTTAGGGTTAGGGTTAAGGCTAACCCTAACCCAAACCCGACCCCTCACCCTTACCCTAACCCTCTACCCCCCCCCCCAAATGCGCATTCAATCTTTATATTTGAATCCGGATTCGCGTAGGCAAACAAAAAGCATTTACGTATGTGATGACAACGCGAATTGTCAGAGTGTGAAACGTTTACAAAACAGAAATAACATGTTACAGCCAGTCAATGACGAGTGCATTATTTTCTACCTCCGAGTTTTGTATACATTTCTATTACTTCGAAATCCTGTTCGATATACATATATATATATATATAAATTCGGATTTACGTGGGTGGAAAGACGCATTAGGTATTTGATGATAAAAGGCGTAATTTGGATCCCGGATTCACGTAGGCAGAAAGAATCATTTAGGTATCTGCTGAGAATGTGTAATTTCGCGTCATGCAACATTTGGCCTTAAACCGAACGAGTGATGTATAATCACGAATATTTAAATGTAATGCATGGTTTATTTTAACGTATGGTGTCATATGCTAAATGAAACAATATACACATGTACCACCCATTTTATTCGAACGAAAAATTTTCTAATCGTGTTTCAGATTAATTCATTTTTAGAAGATGATTGAAGTCAATATCATGAGATTTCCAAGCATGTTAATAGTTGCTTTAAATGTTTATTTCTAAATATGTCATTGGTACACGACTTCTCATCTTATAATTACTTGTGAAAAAGTATTACATTTAAATTTACATTCACCCCACGAAATGTTGTAGATAAAATCAAACACGTTGAACGTTTAATTGGATAATAACTGAACTCGTCAATTGAAAATCTTAAGAAACGATATCTGTACAGTTTTATTTATTTTTAAATCACTTTTCCTGTAAACAAGGATGTGTCAATAAAAGAGGTGCTTCAGCTTTTTTTTTTCAAGATTTTAAAGTTGTCGTCAACACTTATGATTTCTTTTATCGAAACATTGAGGTTTATGCTAATACACACCGTATTACGCGTCACGTCGATGGCAGAGTGTTCCGTCGATGGCAGATAGCTTTACTCGACCGCGTAAACAGGTAGGTTACAAATTCGTTCGATATATGTATATAAAGCAAGTAAGGCCAAAATCGTTGCTACGAACATATTGTCCATTGACTGAGGACGCCACCAGGTAATTTTGGACTCGTAGTTCAAGTTTTTAAAGAAATGTGAACGAGTTAAAAGTGACAGTTTCCGAAAAATCATTGAACATGACTGCTTTTTGTTCAAAATATCTGAAGTTTGAAATAAATGACTTGATTTCGTGTTATATACTTACGCATTTATCCCTTAAGGATACGTAAGCCAAATATCCGCCCTTTGAGTTGTTTAATGAACATGTTACAGGCGTCCAAACTGACTCCGTCGAAAAAATATTGGTGCCGTAGTTGGCAGATAAGTATTTTAAATGATGCCGCTGATGGCAGAAACGCTGTAGAAAATGCTCACGTAGATGACAGATTGTCAAAATAACTATTTTATTTATTTCTCTCTTCTTTTTGTACTTTTTTACACAATTGAGAAGCGAAACTGTCCTTTGTAATATATTCTAATAATAAACTATTAATTTTGATTTAGTGTTTGTAACATGCGGTCATATTTGCTAAATTAACTTTAAATTAACAACAAATACATATTAACTACTGTTAAATAGAGATTGGGAATGTTTCTGCATGTCTTACATATTCGTATTAAAGTGGGAATCATCAAACACATATTGAAGAAAAAAATTAAGCCGACCTACTTATCGTCATTCTTATTGTGATGTCAGTTGACACAAATGGCATTTTCTATTTTGGCCTGAGGTTGAATCTTTGCACTTATTCTTTATATGAGATACAGGATAAAATATACATTCAGGATATAACACTTAAGCCGATTTTCAGACATGATTACGGATGTTTTGCAAAAGCAAAGACGTCAGCAGATGCGAATAATTGACACGAGCTACTTCATCCGGATAGGCAAAACACTTATTTTGTCGTGTCATGAAATGTAAGTCGTTAAAGGGGCATACAATAAAGTAAGATTAAAACAACAATATTAAAGCATTAACAAACACTCCACAACTTTTAACACATCAGTTATTGTACTAGTACTCTGCGATATCAACTTTCTGTTTAAATATATGAGGCTTTATTTTGTATCCCTCCAATACCTATGCCTTTATCTTTAAGATCTTGATGGCAGTGAGAAACTTTAGGCTAAAACAAATTTGGTATTATTTCAAGATAATATGATTACACTTTAATTTAGATTTCGACGTAACTAAGATTGCATAAGGTTGTAAATTGCGGTTTGCCGGTGCAGAACAGTAATTTATTAATTCGGGCTTACTCGCGGGATTTTTTTTAAATAAATGGCTATTAAGATCTAATATACTCGCTTTAAACATAAGAGATAGTTTTTACAATGTTGGTGACCCACACTTTTTATGTAAACAGATGGAATGTCACGCTGAATGTATCGTCCTAATAACTCTCCTTAAAGACTAGCAGATGTTAACAAGACTTTTTCTCCTTATAATTATGTTAGTGAGTAGCAATTTATTGTTTTCCTATACAAATTTTTATCGATCTATGTGAATTTAGTTTGATCAACTTTTTGTGTAAAAGCTGGGCTTAATGCATGTGAAGTCTGAACTGGCTAATCAAGACGACACTTTTCGCGTAAATGGACTTATTTGTTTAAGGGAAGTCTCTCTTAACCGAAAATCAAATTTTAGTTTCGTCTGTACATGCTTATCAAGGACGACTCTCGAGGCCAAGCCTGGAAGGCTTTTTTTAAACTTAACTCATATTTAGTAAATTTTCCAACAATTTTAATACATAGCAAATTAGAGTTGTTCGATCAGCTTGTTTTACAAATTTCAAAGTATGGGTCAGAATCTGGGGCTTTACTGAGTCAATGGCAATTCATCATCATCATCATCTTCATCATCATCATTATCATCATCATCATCATCGTCACCATCATCATCATTATCAATTGGCTTGTCAATAGCAACATTAAATGGTCGACGACTTCGTTTGCTTAAATCACTTATGAACATCCTTTCATAAACCTACGCATAAGTTGTTTGTTTCAAGAAATATACGTCACTTACTAACACCCCTTTATAAACCTACGCAGAAATTGTAAGTTATGTTTAAACGCATTCCTGTAGGCGTCTACATGCACATGCGGTATTACTATGAATAAACTTTACCTCGACTGATGTTATTTTATTTTCAAAGTCAGTGAATCGTTATACAGTGTGGCAATGAATCGAAACGTTGATATTTCAAAGAGAGGTAACTCCTCACTGAAAAAATGAATTGTTTTAAAAAGTTATTGGCAATTTCATAATGACAACAAAAACGATAAAACATTGAGTAAATTATATGTAAATGAGCGAACCCACATTAATGATTAAAACTATAATTTGGTATGTTTAATAATCAGTCGAAAATCATGTATATAAAATAATCAATCGTGGATCGCTTATGACACCCTGAAACTAATTCCAAAATGTTATATTTTCTTTGCAACAACTGTTTTAACTCTAAATTTGATTTACTTGAAAACGAAAGAAGCCATCGCTCTTGAACCCGGCTTAGCAGTGAATTACACTGACAGAGCCAGGCACATAAATATCCAATCAACAACAACAACGATGTTTTAATAAATGTGAATACATGAAAATTACTTATCATTCTGATTGTATTGGAATAAGTTTTTAGGGGTGTGTGGTTGCATATGCATGCATTATTTGACACGCTTCGTTGTTTCAAAGGAATAGGACGGGAGCTATCGATTAAGGGGCAAAAACTAAAAAATATTGTTTGAAAGTCTGTAGAAGATTTATTCGTGTTGACAAACGGACTCGAAATATAGCTCGGTTTTCGACCGAATGTGAGTTAACGGCTGGACAGATATTTTTGAAGTTAACTTTTTTTGAAAGGTTGTCCAATTGCCCATAGTAGGATCAAGGGATGCTTTGGATTAAAGCTTTTTTTGACATTTTTGCGGCCCGCGAAGACAGGTCTATAATAAAGTCTAGTTAATGACCTTGTAATGATTCCAATATCAGAGGGTGGGGATTTTTTTCATGGCTCTTTGTCAATTTTTTCTCATTAAACATGATTTTATATATTAATTTGAATATATTGGGCTCCTAAAAAATATATATATGAAAAATACTATCCTGGGTACGTTACTTCCACCTGTGTTAGCATACATATGATGTGGCATGTTCTAAAGCTGACATCCAGCTTTATCATACGTGATCTGCCTCTATGATACAATGATCAATCTATTTGAAGTGAGACACCACCTTCAACCTTCGCAGACATTGACCAGACCAGCAAAAATCTCAAAGATCCCAATATAAAAAATAAAATTTAAATAAAAAAGATTCATTGTTTCTAAGATGGGCGGAAGGGGTTTGTAATAAACGTTTTATACCCATTTAAATATCTTATAAACCAGATACAAGTCATGCCATGACTTAAAAATATAGTTTTCTTCGTTTTGACCTCGTTTTACTAGTACTTGTGTCGTAAAAAATTCGTATTCAACGAAGAATTGTAATCTCTAAACAGTATATGAATGTTGAAACAGCTTCAGTGTTGTTCAATACCAACATTAAATGGTCAACGAATTTGTTTGCTTAAAGAAATATACGCCACTTACCAACACCCCTTTATAAACCTACGCAGAAATCACAGATTGACAATCATTGCACATAATAATCAAAGTTACAACAAATTATATTCATGTTATTATTACAAAGTCAATGTTTCATAATGTTTAACACAAACGACTTCGTGAGTAAAAAAGGATTTTTCGTAGATTTTCATCGAGTTCCGCTCTTTTGAAAAGGTTAATTAAGTCTATTTCCTAATAAGCTTTACAAAACTGTACAAAGTAAAAACAATTACGAAGCCATAAAGAATGTTGTGTAGTGAAATAAGGTCACTTCCAACAGCCTTGCTGTTAGGCTAGCTCTTTAGCGACGTGGTTAAAGTGTCGGACTACCACTCTGGAGGTCGTGGGTTCAATCCCCGGCTTGAGCTCAGTATTTTCACATTAATGGCGACGAGGCAAAAAAGAACTGTGAATGCGGGAATGGGTCTGAGCTGTTTAATGGTTTCTGGGAGGGCAATGCGGATGCAAGACATGCTGTAGCGGGCGTGTCTGGGCCTTGAAACATTAAAAGGGGGAGGAATGTAGTGAAATAATGTCACTTCCAACAGCCTTGTTGTTGGGCTAGCTCTTTAGCGAAGTGGTTAAAGTGTCGGACTACCACTCTGGAGGCCGTGGGTTCAATCCCGGGCTTGAGCTCAGTATTTTCACATTAGTTGTATATCTCATTGCCTACCACGGGATTTTGACACGGGCCTTTATTACCAAAAGCTAGCATCTTATTTTATACGTATTTATACTTATTGTAGATCGTATATTTTATACGATTTAAAAGTAACACATGATTTTTTCTCCAAAGTTACAATGAAAAGCGTTAAAGCGCTTTATTATTTAATCGAGTTCAGTTGATTATTAACCATTAAAGCACCGTTATTGTTTTTAAGCCGGTAGTGTCATTTTGCTTGTTTGAATATAATACCTACGTTCCATATTGAATATATGACTATTTGTTTGAAAATTGCAATTTTAAATTTTAAAATCCCATTTAAGTGGTATGATTGCTTCTTTAAACACATACTTGGTCTTGCACTTCTCACGGGCAATACATATCAGCTGGTCAAGCCAAAATAAGACACAATCACCACCAACATCTTTATTTCAAACAAATACTTGGTCTTGCACTTCACACGGCCATACATATCAGCTGGTCAAGCCTAAGATAAGACACCATCACCACCAACATCATTATTTCAAACAAATACTTGGTCTTGCACTTCTCACAGGCCATACATATAAGCTGGTCAAGCCAAATATAAGACACAACCACAACAAATTTCATGATTTTAGACAATTACTTGGTCTTGCACTTCTCATGGGCAAAACATAACAGCTGTTCAAGCCAATAATATAAGACACAACCACCACCAACATCATTATTTATAACAAATACTTGATCTTGCACTTCTCACGGGCAATACATATCAGCTGGTCAAGCCAAAAATAAGACACAAACACCACCAACATCATTATTTCAAACAAATACTTGGTCTTGAACTTCTCATGGGCCATACCTATCAGCTGGTCAAGCCAAATATAAGAAACAACCACAACTAATTTCATGATTTTAGACAATTACCTGGTCTTGCGCTTCTCATGGGCAATACGTATCAGCTGGTCAAGCCTCACATAAGACACAACCTCAATCAACATCCTGATTTTATTAATTACTTGGTCTTGTCAAGCAAAATATAAGACACGGCTACCACCAACATCATTATCAGACAATTACTTGGTCTGGTACATTTCTAATGATAGTAAGTATCAGTTGGTCAAGCACAATTAAATACAAAACCACCATCATCCTTAATTCAGGCAATAACTTGGTCTTGCACTTCTGATCCGCAATAAGTATCAGCAGGTCAAGCCAAATATAAGTCACAATCACAACCAACATAACTTTATTTCAGACAATTACTTGGTCTTGAACTTCTCGGGGGGCAATTTGTATCAGCTAGTCAAGCCAAATATAAGACAGAACCACCAACATCAATATGTCAGACAAATAATTGGTCTTGCATTTCTCACTGGCAATTCCTATCAGCTGGTCAAGCCAAAGATAAGACACAATACCAATGCCAACATCATTTTTTTCAGCCAATTACTTGGTATTGCACTTCTCACTGGCAATAAGTATAAGATAGTTATGGCAAATTATTAAGACACAACCACCACCAATTTTATTTTTTTAGACAAATGATTGTTCTTGCACTTCTAACGTGCAATACGTATTAGCATTTTAAGCCAAATATAAGACACAACCACCACCAATATCATTATTTCAGACAATTACTTGGTTTTGCACTTCTCGAGGGCAATTATTATCAGCTGATAATGCCAGTCTGTAAGTTGGTTTTGCAAATCTAAAAGGCAAACATTTTTGCAAGCCATGAAAAATATGATACACCGCTACCAAGTTACCAACATCATTATTTCAGTCAATATTAAAGTGAGTCTTACATGAATCAAATGTAATTATATATTATAATAAATGTATTACTAGATATAGACAATACGTATAGGACACCACCACAATTATAATTTAAAACAATATTTTGGGAATATAAAAAAATGGGAAAAAGCTAGAAATAGCCATTAAAATATAAAATATTTCCAACACCAGCACAATTATTTTGGTTAATAACTTGACAAATGATGAAATAAATGTAAATGTATTACACAATAAAACAATATTCACTTTTTGGTTCCCATATCTTAAGTAATTTTGGCAGGATTTAAAAAAAAATAATTTACCAAGATAACAAATCATTATAATTCAATCTAAACACTTACAGATACTTAATACCTTAAGAATTAACCATATTTCCACATATAAGCGTTCACAGAATGTGTGATATCTAAACGTTTTAAGTATACTTGTGGTAACACTTTAGTATAAACATATTCATAAAAATTTGGGTCCGGTTGTAAGCACATTGATTTTAAATAGTGACCATTTTAACCTGTGAGTCCGTTTTACCTCGTTTCGGTTGTAATTTTTACCAATAATAATTTTCACCATTTATGTCCGGAAATAACAACAATCCGAACAGTAGTTTTTTTGCATTCTTGAGGTGTACTTTTAATATAAACAAAACTACTAAAATTCAAATTAAATAAGTGCTACTTGTATCGGACATCGGTCTTAATGTTTTCACGGTCAGCGGGTTTGTAATTCTCACGGGGGTAACGTGAGAAATGCAAGACTTCCGGTTTATCTTAAGAAATTCACGGTCTTGCAATTCTCACGCTACACCGGTCATAAATCCCGCTAACAAAGCCAGACACTTTGTGTCAAAATTATGATAGGTGCAAATCGCGTCGGCAATCAAAACACCGACCTGCACTTGATCCAATGACTCGAATTACATTTAAAATTATCAAAGATTAAATGAGTAAAGGAAAAGCCAACTGTGTGTAAAAAACAAATAAGACCGTATGGCAATTAAAACACCGACCCGTCTTGATCTAATAACTCGAATTACATTTAAAATGATCAAAGATTAAATGAGTAAAGAAAGAGCCGACTTGGTGTGAACAACAAAACAGATCGTATGGTTATAATCACGTTGTCCAATCAAAAAAGCTTTTAGAAAATAATTTACTCAACCTCTAATGAGTATTTGCGTATCGTATGGTCCAAACATTAATTAATTACTCAATATTCAATCAGGTATTATACTTTAAGAAATGTTTTTGGTATTTCACCCTCATTTAATTGAAAATATTATAATTGCTACACGCATAAAGTAAAATAATATCTGTCCAAGCAAAATGCCACCTACGCCTTCCGCTACTTGGAAGTATTTCACGACATCGTCCGATAAGAAGTCGCCGATCCAAGTGTCTTTTAAACGTGGCAACTTTAAAAGACTGACTGTTTAGTCTGTTAAACAGGTTCAAAGTGTGTTGTGGCTATGTACATAATTCGTTTAAGTTCAGCTTTAATTATATGTAGATCTAACTGTTTTGTCATTTAATTATTTTGTCGTCATGTAATATTATGTTTCGCGTTCTATTGTTGATGTACGATATTAATATTTTAAAAACAGTTTTTGTCATTCAATTTTAACAATAAAAAGTAATTAACAAAATCAGCTTCGAATTAGCGACGGCAACGCTGTGTCAATATTAAGTAACTTCCGGTGAACTTCCGGTAAAAACGAAAGTAGAATTCATAAAGTAATGGTACGGTAAACAAAGTTGACTTTTTTCCAACAGATGTTGACCGAATCTTCGAATATTCGATTGGAAAGGTGACCGAATATTCGAATACCGAAATCGGTATTCGTCGCCATCCCTAGTTATTATCCACAGAAATTTTCATATCAGTTTGGATTTATCCATACACTTTTATACCCGTCCTGCAAACACATGATTTTAACACAGAAACACACTAGGTTTAAAAAGTAAAAATTTAAAGGACATTCATGATATAATTTGGCATATCTTTGTTACAGTTTCGTTCACTCTTTTGTTAATTAACGTGTAAATAATTCAACAAATAGGTTGCATTTCATGAACATTAGCATTTTCCGAAGACAAAGTTATCGTTTTTTACTAGAAAACTATTAAATCACTGCAAAACTCAAAAAGCACGTGTGTGTCAGACATTCATTATCACATATGTACAACTATTACGTCCTTATAGTTACTAAATTAGCAGAAATGATAAAATAATCACCTACCTTTCAGTTTCGGCCGACATTTTTTTTCTTCAGTTTAAATTATCCAACTCAGTTTGGATTATCGACGTACAGGGGGTGACCACTATCACGTTAACTATTTGAATTTAATTTTGACCAGAAATATCTAAAACTAGAAATGGCGCGGCCGCGGCCGACGCGTATCCACACGCCGCAGCAAAATTCCAAATAGTGCACTGTCGCACACATGCTCATAGCTACCATTTGTTTAAGTTTCCAGGTTTTAGTGCTAAAAGTGTAGGAGGAGATAGTTGCCAGGACGGACGGACGGCGGAGATAACCACATAGTCGTCCCGCTACAATTCGGAGCGTGGGGATAATGTAGATATTCGGCAATATTATTATGGTAGGTCAATCATAGATTCTTTATCCGTTTTCAACAATTCCATGATAAGTACCAGTTTTTATAAATTTAATTAGAAACAAGAAATGTGTTTGTCAGAAATTTTATAAAACGAGTTCATGAATTTTGTTAGTAAGCGAGCGTTTGGCGAGCTTACCAACGAATTTCCTGGACGAGTTTAATAAAATATGGTAAGTATGACAACGAGTGTCAGATCTTTTTATCACATGCTTTTAAATGAGCAAATTAAATAAATATTAACGCAAACATAATGATAAATCCCGAATGTTGTTTACGTTTCGTGACGTCATTTGACGTCACGTCATTTCAGCAAAATAACAAAATGCGATTGGTCAATTAACGAAAACTAAGCCAATGAAAACGCTTTAAAAAGTTGTATTACACATGTGTAATAAAAAAAATATGTAATGGTTGTATTACATGGAAAACAGGGTATAGCATGTGATAAAATGATATTTTACTTTTGACCTTGAAGGATGACCTTGACCTTGAAGTTGCTATCTTCAATATTGCAAAAGTTATCAAACTTTAACCAAGACTAAAGTTTTGGGACACACACAATGCATGAAAGAATTACAGACAGACAGACAGACAGACAGACAGACAGACAGACAGACAGACAGACAGACAGACAGAAAGATAGACAGACAGACAGACAGACAGACAGACAGACAGACAGACAGACAGACAGACAGACAGACAGACAGACAGAAAGGCCAAAAACTATATACCCCCGATCTTTCGATCCGGGGGCATACAAATGTAGACACTCCCATATAGAGTCAATGTGTGTCCCGTATAGGTCGCACGTGTGCCCCATATTCGCTGGATGTGTGTCCCATATTAGCTGGATGTGTGTCCCATATAGGCTGCATGCATGCCCCATATAGGCTGCATGTGTTTCCCATATACAATATGTGTGTCCCATATGTGGGTCCCATATCGGCTGCATGTGGGTCCCATTTACAAGTCATGTGTGTCCCATATGTGTGTCCCATGTAGGCTGCATGTGGGTCCCATGTAGGCTGCATGTGGTTCCCATATACAATACATGTGTGCCCCATATGTTTGTCCCAGATAGGCTGCATGCATGCCCCATATAGGCTGCATGTATTTCCCATATATAATACATGTGTGTCCCATATGTGGGTCCCATACAGGCTGCATGTGGGTCCCATATACAAAACAAGTGTGTCGCATATGTGGGTCCCATGTAGGCGGCATGTGGGTCCCATATACATACATGTGTGACCCATATGTGGGTCCCATATAGGCTGCATGTGAACCTCATATAGGCTGCATGTGTTTCCCATATACAATACATGTGTGTCCCATATGTGGGTTCCATATAGGCTGCATGTGGGTACCATGTGGGCAGCTTGTGGTTCCCATATAGGTGGCATGTGGGTCCCATATAGGCTGCATGTGGGTCCCATATAGGCTGCATATGGGTCCCATATAGGCTGCATGCGGGTCTCATATAGGCTGCATGTGCGTCCCATATAGGCTGCATGTGGGTCCTATATAGGCTACATGTGGGTCCCATATACAATACACGTGTGTCCCATATGTCGGTCCCATGTAGGCGGCATGTGTTTCCTATATACAATACATGTGTGTCCCATATAGGCTGCATGCATGCCCCATATAGGCTGCATGTGTTTCCCATATACAATATTTGTGTGTCCCATATGTGGGTCCCATAAAGGCTGCATGTGGGTCCCATATACAATACATGTGTGTCCCATGTAGGCAGCATGTGTTTCCCATATACAATACATGTGTGTCCCATATGTGTGTCTCAGATAAGCTGCATGCATGCCCAATATAGGCTGCATGTATTTCACATATACAATACATGTGTGTCCCATATGTGGGTCCCGTACAGTCTGCATGTGGGTCCCATATACAATACATGTGTGTCCCATATGTGGGTCCCATGTAGGCGGCATGTGGGTCCCATATACAATACATGTGTATCCCATATGTGGGTCCCATATAGGCTGCATGTGAACCTCATATAGGCTGCATGTGGGTCCCATGTAGGCGGCATGTGGTTCCCATATAGGTTGCATGTGGGTCCCATATAGTTGGCATGTGGGTCCCATATAGGCATCATGTGGGTCCCATATAGGCTGCATGTGGGTCCAATATAGGCTGCATATGGGTCCCATATAGGCTGCATGTGGGTCCCATATAGGCTGAGTGTGGGTCCCATATAGGCAGCATGTGGGTCCCATATAGGCTGCATCTGTTTCCCATATACAATACATGTGAGTCGTATATGTGGGTCCCATATAGGCTGCATGTGGGTACCATATACAATACATGTGTCCCATATGTGGGTCCCATATAGGCTGCATGTGGGACCCATATACAATACATGTGTGTCCCATAAAGGCTGCATGTGGGTCCCATGTAGGCTGCACGTGGTTACCATGTAGGCGGCATGTGGGTCCCATATAGGCTGCATGTGTTTCCCTTATACAATACATATGGGTTCCATATGTGGGTCCCATATAGGTGGCATGTAGGTCCCATATAGGCGGCATGTGGGTCCCATATAGGCGGCATGTCGGTCCCATATAGGCAGCATGTGTGAATCATGTAAACAGCATGTGGATCCCATATGAGCTCCATGCGGATCCCATTTGAGCTCAATGTGGGTCTCATACAGGGAACGTTGCTGGCACCCAGGCCCATAATATTTTTTTTAGTCTGACATTGAGCCAATAGTCTGAACAAACTTAAGCAAACAGCTTATGAGTCTCTGGAGGGCCTTTTCTGTATGCGTAACAAACAACATATATCTGATGGGGATTTCAGTTCCTTTTGCTCTGGCTCGTTCGTGAGCAAAGTTTAACTGCTTACCGTCAGACCTGGTGTGGATGTATATCTCATTAGTGGAAGATGGCCAAAGGTGGATGCCGTAACTTCCTGGGGCTTTGTCACAGCTCAGTGAGTTGGGTTCCCACAAGTTATTCAATGGTTTGCATGGCATCAATCTCTTCCATTGCAGGCGTGTCATTTATGGCTTCAATGGCAGGCTTGGTGTAAACAGTTACCCTATAGTATAGCTCTGAGAAGTGCTCCACCAACTGCGCTATTGATACTGCCGAACATGCCAAGCAGATAACAACAGTCGACTGAGCGCTCGAAAGCTGCACTCAGCAGTCGTTGCCAGAGCGTAAGGTGATGTGATGAGCGCTGCACCGTGCTATACTCCAAGCTGACAGCGTTTTCTCGCATGGAGACATCATATGGGCGAGATAGGCTGAGTGCTTGGTCACAAAGGCTTGTTCAAGTTCTTGGAGATTTGCATTGAACCAATCAGGATTCTGTAAACTTCTTTCAAAAGCGGCTAGTACAGCATTTTAGACGGTGTCCCTGAAAAAATTCAATCGTTCAGCCCTTCCTGCTGAAAGGGCTTTCTCAAGGTTGGCAGCAAGCAAATCTCTCCATTAGCTGGAAATCGCCCATCTTGGCAGCGCTAATAAGAAGGTAGCGTCTGGTAATAGCGAGTTGGATTAAGTGCCACTTTAGGGAATTGGTATTTATCAAGAACACTTTGTTCTAGGATTAAGACTGAGAGAAAGTGTTAGTGTTGCACAAGTTTTGATAGTTGTGAACAGAACACAGCAATCTGTGCCAAACGTCGTTCATCTTCCCAGTACCTGTGCAATTCAAGACGGCCATCACTGATGCTCTGTCCCAAATACTGTATGTCATTGAAATTGCCGAGGAGCAGGATGGGCTCTGACATGGAAATCCCACCAGTCAGAGAGCCATGCTGATCATAGTAGGTGACTTTGTCATCATCTGAAGCGCACAAGGGCAGTGCATAGACGCTGACAGTGATAAGACCTGCAGCTGATTTATGGCAAAAATTGATATTGCCGGGATGGAAGTGTGGGGCAAGTGCCCACTTCTCTAGCAATTCCTCAAACACGACAAAGGGCTCCAATAGCCAAAATCCAGCTGCTGGAATTTGCGAGTGACTAAGCTTCTAAACCCGGAAGCCCATGTTTTAACTGAAAGAATAAGGGGTGCAGGTAGGTCCCTGGCGCCTTACATCCAGTTGCCTCTGTACATGGGGCTCATTTACCTTAGTTCGTAGCCCATCTAGGCAGAAGGAAACTCTGATTTCAAACCTTTGCTGCCTTGCGACATAGCCATCCGTCGGAAAGGTTTCTAGAGAGATATATCCAGCGTCTTAAATAAGTGCTAAGAAACGGTGGCCCTTCATGAGGTGGCATAGCACGGTTTTAGATAATTTCAGTGGCTTGGTTCTCTTTCAGTCCCTATATGGACGCACACTAGCCAAAGATGGGAGACCACGCATGCTTACAGTGAAATCTCGCTATAAAGACCACTGGTCAGACTTTTGAAAAGTCTTAATGCGAGGTGTTCTTAATGCTGAGTTTTGATAAATTTTGATGGACAGATAATACAATTGGTTAATGCTCCATGGTCTTTAACCTTTTTGCATTGAAATTTCCAGTAGTTACACACTTATCAATACATGTATCACCAACGACAGGAAACAATACTTTATTAAGGGACCCTCCTTAACCTCCAGATCTCGCGACCCCCATCACTCTAGACAGCAATGTTCGTATCTCCCGAGCTAAGTGATACTTTTTAATCTATATAGATAATCTTGGACCATGTTAAGTTCAACAAATACACATCTAGCTGTCTCATTTTTTACATGTTCTTCATAAAAAATGTATTAATTATGAATTAAAAGTGGGCGAACAGCCAACAATGAGCATATGGTGGTACGGTCTTTAGGCACTAGCTATTTAGATAGTCACCAATATAAAACAACATCTAATACTGATCCATATATACTGAAGAGTTCAATTGTGAAATATTGAGATATCAGTATCCACAGGCTTCAGAAATACCCGAAACTCTGTACTCTCTTATCTCTGGCCACCATGAAATATTCAAAGACCCCGGTATGGTTATCTGCAAGTTTGCCTAAAATTCTAAATGCTAAAGGGATCTTACATGTTGCGCTTGCAAAAAAGGCAGACTAAGACTCAATTTTTAAAATGGTCAATTAAATTTCGATAAAAAATTTATTTATTTCATCATATTGATTAAACTTGTTTAGTAGGCTAAATAGGCTTAACCGGGAGCTTAATACGGGAAAAAGGCTTATTATTTTACCCATTTAAATAAACAAGCTTTATAGGCTAGATAGGCTAGATAGGGTGCTAAAGGATAATCGGCTTCTTATTTCATCATATAAAGGTAATATACCAAATAAGCGACCTTTGGAAATTTGCTAGATGCCGTGACTTCACAAACAGTTTGATCTGTCAATAAGCATGTCATGCATGTGGCATTACAATCAAGAACTTTGTTATGCGTGTGATGATAATGATATAAACGCACAAAATTACCTTCCCTGATTTAAGGCTGCGCTGCTCGTCCCAGGCATGCTGTTCCCTTGTGAGGCGCATGACACAGTGGAAATGCATTTTGGAGGTACTGAGAACCACAACGAAATGGATAATGCCCTTCTGGTACAAACTGTGGGATGGACTGCTTGTCTGGTAACGTATCATAAGTGTATCAGTATATCGATATAAATAACGCGCTAAAGTATTCCGGTCGTAATTTTACAAAATTTATTTGCAAAAGTAATGATTTGTTTGAAAGTATTTCGGTTAAGACGTTTTAATAAATGCATGTTTTTTTAATGTAAATATGCATTGAATTACATTATAAAAGACTCGATAACGATGGGTATCAGTGTTATTTTTCTTTTTATTTTGTTTATTTATGTTCTTCAGTTACTGTAATGGCTTCGCAACAAAAAGCTTTCGTCGTCTTACATAACACGTTCTGTTATCGCTTTAAGGGAATGTTAAAACATCATATTTTTGAAAAAATGTCATTAAATGACTTTATTAGCAAAAATGCTATATTTTGGAATATTTTTTAATAGTTGTAGTCGCAAAAGAAAAGATACAATACACAATGGTCCTATTCTTGTTTTCGATGCAGGGACCGCTGAGGAAAATAGCATGTTTGTAATACATAAAATGTAGGTAAAATATGTTTATGCTCAATCTAGGATGAAACGAAACGCGTTACAAATGCTAATTTGCTAATTTCCCCGATTTAAATTAATAATCGAATGAACAGGTTACTAAGTATGTAGTGTAATTTTCTAGTTTATATATAATAGATACAATCTTGTTTGATCAATAACATTTCTTTCTAAACTCGTCACTATTCAAAATCGTGAACAAAACCTTAAAATATGCACACATGTAGTTTTATAGTTTAGATATACATATAATTTACAGCACATGATATCAGGATTTCACTTTCACCATGCACTCTATTCAGACATGTGCGGGCGAAACGAGGTACAGTCTAATGAGAACAGCTGCTCGAGGGCTGGGGTTTGGAAGAATGAGCTCAGCTCAGTCATGCTAATCACGTGCAGTGACGGGGAAATAAGAGGCATGTACTGTAGCGCCGTTGGACACGTGACGTCCCACTTTGGCAGGGAGATGCCTGGTTGCAACGGATAACACTGTCATCATGGGATGGACCGTCGCATGGCAGAACCTCGCGAGGAACAGTCAGTCGTCGACGTCATGGTCCGTCATATCGTACACAGATGACGTTTTAGAGAGTCAGTGGCTCCTGACGTTTTATAACAAAGAGCTTTGGAACACCGTCACGACAAATCGCGATCGGTTTAGTAAAGTTAAATGTTAGTCGACCAAAACATGAAAAAGACGTATTATTCTTGATTGGACCTTCTATAAAAACACAGAACATGTCATTTTAAAGGACTTATCTGCTATACAATATATAATCGTCTTAGTAAAAGCACTTTTTATCTTTTATTAATTTTAAATACTCTTATGCAATATAATTATGTCATGCAAAATTAATGTTCACTGTTAATGTATCTCTCTTTTTAATAAATCTTTAAAGCTGTGTGAATTATTTTTCCTTAAAAGAGAATCCATTTATATGCGGATGCTCAATAGAACTCACCCAAGCTATATGTCTCCCATATGTTTGTTGTTGTTTTGTACGTTCATAACTTCAAACCCTTTAAAATGTTAACTTTTTAGATATAAATATCTCATTAAGAAGAAGAGCAGTACTCATAAAGGCTTCTCTAGACTTAACAACTTTTGTGTTATCTATGTTTGTTTTTTATTTGTACTTAGGGTTTTGCCTGGATTATAACGCTATACCTATACATACTTGAAACTTCATATGCAGAACTGAAGCGACAGTAGTTAATAATAACCTCAGGTGTGATAGACAACAAATAATGTTTGTGCAAAACGATTATTTCAAACAACAGTAGCCATATTCGGAGTAAGGAAAGTCACTCTTCCCAAATCGAGTATAACGAAACACTAAAATAACAGAACATATTGGCGCTACCTCTTTTCTCCCTCACAAAGACTGACATAATATAGTATATGCATAATTGTTCATATCAATGACTCAAGAAAATAAAAGGTGCCAGCCATTAAGTAACATTACACAAATCTAAAAAAAAAAATTCCAAAAAAACACATACACATGAAATAAAACGGTTTATATGTGTAAGAGAAGTAATAATGCAATGAACATGTTAATAGTTATGTGGACATACCAAAACTTTAATAAAAGTCTCAAGGAATAGTAATAGTCATACTTGACCAGGTGATAAATGATTATTTTAAGAAAATACATGTTTATGCATATACATGCAGGTTATCTAATTAAATCTCAGGCTAATAAGTACAATAGTGATTAACTGTACTGGACATGTACTATGAACATCAAACTAGTAACAAGTAATTTAAACTAAGTTTGTAATAAAAATAAAGAGAACAGCAATAATGATAAGCAGGCTTATGTTAGCACAACCTTAGTACTTTTTACTTGAAAAGGACCATAAATGAAACACTTACATGGTAATATAAGTAACATATGCATTTTTACATAGAAGAAAATGTTAGACTAAATGTAACAAACACGAGTACAAACTTCAAAGTAAAACATAATCATTTAGATGCTTAGGCCGTTTGCGTGCACGTTGGGGCCTAGAAACGTGCTGACTGCATGGTCCTTTAGGCAAGTCGATGGCAGCGACCAGCACCTCTGCTTCCTGGGGATTGTCATAAGAAGTCAAATCTTGCTGAGTAGGAATTTGAGACTCCATCTCCATACTGGACTGGGTAAGTGTAGGTGGAACGATGACTTCCGTGGATAGAGGGTACGGATGGGTTACCAGTAAATCCTATGAATCACTATCCACTGAATTGTGATACAAAGGTACTCGCGACTCAACACTTGATTGATTAGGAATATGGAAGCACTCACTTATCTTGACTTTATAAGACAAGGCGCGTAATTGATTGCATATGAATTTTTTAAAGCACCACTGATTAGCACTATCAACAGACACAACCAAATAACGATCACGACATTGATGCTTCTTCCTTTTGGAATATAAATACACTAAATCACCAACACTGTTATAGGGCACTGCATTTGAAGTATAACCTTTGCATTTAGAATTAGCACTCATCTGATGATTGTTGAGTCGGTTATCATGTTGTTTCAAAATAAGCTCCCTATTAGACAAGGGAATCTGCTCATTTGAGAATTGACTTCTCATTGTCCATATTTCTCTAGAAAAAAAGCCTGCATGTCGAATCCTGGAGTTTTATCTCGCAGTAGCAGTTGCCAATTGTAGTGGTGAAAGTGGATGACCGCTAGGTTCTTGTCTAACTATTTCAGATTCAAGCCAGAGAATAGATTTTTTCTGCAACCGGGTTCTTGTTTGGGTTCTTAACTCTACCCAAATCCAATTATACACGGTATCTGCGTAACACGCCGTCTCGTTGTAATGCAATAAATTTGGTGCTGGCTCACACCTAACTACTGCCATTGGTCCGACAAGAGGATGTAACCCAACCATAAGACTGATTAATACACTGCGTAATGCCTCAGCTATAGCCAGCCAGCCAGCAAGCCAGCCAGCCAGCCAGCCAGCCAGCCAGCCGGCCGGCAGACAGTTCAACTGCTATATGCCACCCTACCCGGGGCATAAAAATATGTTACAGTAACACAAAATAGGCAAGAAAAAGTATACATTGAAGACGAATTTCATTAAATTCAGCAAAGACAAATAAGCGCCCCGAGCCGATTGTGACTAAGATATTTCGTAATACTTTCCTACAATAATCGAAGCATTCGTATTTTTATTAAGATCGGAGTTAGTGTTCGTGTGTCGTATGAATAGATATCGTTACAGGAAATTAAAATTATCCGTAAACTAAGTTTAGATTCACATCGTACATGCATGATATACATGCTGGCAAATTCGACTGTACAGACATTTTCGATTTCAGAATTAAATACCTGTCTTATTTCGAATTTTCGACACAAGTTTTTCTTCACTTTTATTTTAATTTATATTGGAATATATGTATAATACGTTTTTTACAAATTTAATATAAATTCATAAATGTTTGACAAAATCGTGCATACTCGCTTTAAGCAAGTAACAAGATTTCTTTGTTTTCTATATTTATCCCAGTTGTTTGCATTCTTGTACTTGTAGTTATTTAACAGCATTCGTTTTTGATGTATAGCTTGTTTTAATGTCTTATTCATAAAAGGTCCTGGTTTATGGAGCATCTTTTTCTGTTTAAAAGGAGAATGTTTATCTGTTAAATTTAGAAGTACATTGCTGAATTATTCATAGTCAGTATTTAAATCTTCATTTATATCAAGAGTAGACATTTTATCATTTAAAACATGATTAAACTTATCAACATCAAAGTTTTTTTTTAACTTATATAATAACAGAAATAGTTTTATTTGTCTGATTTTCAAGTTCATGTTGACAACCATTAATGTTTTGAACATCGCAAAGACCACATAAAAAAATTCATGATTTTAAAACTAAAGATTTACAGTTTGTTAAAATGACATCTAAAAGTGATGGTTTTCCATTTACAATAAAACATGTAGGATTGTTGACAATATTATCTAAATCAAAAGTATCACAGATATTTTTTTGTGGTTGCACGTTCCTGGCTTAGAGAAAAAATAATTTTGTCGCTTCCACCGCGTGTAAATGTAATACAGACTTTACATCTGTGCAAATGTAAACTTGTAAAATTGCAATATGTATAGGTACGCGTTGACCAATTTAGACGTATTTACATGCTTACAGTGGAAATTGGCAGTTCGTAAAAGTTACTGTTGCAAATTTGTATACTTAAGTAGATCTATTCACCTTTGTAAAGACGCGTTAGAGTTGTGACTAAGTTTTGTGCGTTGTGTATGCGATTGGAAAAAACAAGTTAATGTATATTTTACATTTTGAACATTTATTTTTTTATTCATTGAACAGTTTTAATTGGACAATGCACAAGATGAACATATGAGATTTCTCCACCTTCAAAATTAACATTATTGAAAATTGAAACATCAAACCTTGTTTATTTGAACGAATATAATTTGACATGTATGTATAATCTATAATTGCAACATGGAACATATCAGCTGAATACTCAACACGTGCAACATTTCTGGTGATAAATATTATTGGCGGCCTTTCCCTTCCATAATCAGATAGTAACAATATATCGGCATGGTTTGATTTAATCATTAACACAATCTTAGGCCCACACAATAGGCATTTTGATCCAGGATAAATAATAAACCTAATGACTTCGAGTTAAACAAGAACTTCATATTAAATATTTACATTTTACTGTACAGAACTTCATTGTTATCAATTAATAATAGTTGCAAGCATTATTTCGCAAAAATGTTTTCGTAAAGTTTGACTTAAATATAGCAAAGTTAGTATTATGAGTATATAAGGTAATAAGTAATATAAACCAGGTTTTCTTGGAAAAAAAGAACACAATAAATTGCAATTATTCATACAAGTAATGAATGTGTGAACTTGCCTAATATACATTAAATGTAAATGTGACATTGCGGGGTTATGTTTATTGATAAGATATTGCATTTAACAGTATTTGTATACAGTATTTTAACATTACGACAATTTATGCATGCACTCTGGCTAAAAATTACCAATAAATGTATGATTATTGATACAGCAAACCATCATTAGTCATGTCCAGGCCATACAGCCAAGGGGGTAATGAAGCTTTCCAAAGCGGGATAAAACATAGAGTCACTAATTAATGAGTGTAGTATGATCAGCCAAAAGCTGATATAATGCATAATTAATTACAAAACAATTCATATGAATGCTGTGACAGAATGCAAACAACTTTCACTATGACTATTGACATATTCTGGCCATGAGCACGTTCATATTCAGCTTGCAGTGATCCTTACAAAAACTGGTTGTCGAAAATATGAGCCGTGCTCTATGAAAAAAGGGGTTTAATGCATGTGCCTTAGGTTTCTTTCAAGATTAGCCTGTGCAGTCCGCAAAGGATAATGATGGGCCATACTTTCCGCTGTTATGATATTTTCTGTTTAAATACATACTCTACTTAGCAAAAATCCAGTTTAGGCAGAAAGTGTTTTCACTGATTAGCCTGTCGGGACTGCATAGGCTAATCTGGGACCACACTTTACTCACATGCATTAAACCCCCTTTTCACAGAGCATGGCTCGTATATTTGTGGCCTCTGTTTACTGTTTACTTCAGAAAGGCTATCTTTTCTATAATCGCTTAAGAATTCATTCATAAGAAATTTGTAACGCTAGGTTGTGTGTGTAGAGGGTAATAATACCTTCTTTTTTAAATAATCTTAGTCGATTTGTTAGCTCTTATTGAATCATGCACCCACTTAAATGTTCAATATTTTCTTTGCTTAGGTCGTCATTCCTATATCACTAAATTTTTGTATCGGTGGGTTGTTATTTATGGTTTCTTGTTAGATAAAGTGGCTGTGTGCGATACTTGTGGTGAAGATAAGTTTGTTTATTTTTATAGAAGGATTGGCATTCCCTATTCAGGTGTGAAAGACGTTTAATGAGATATGTAGATGGCGTAGACAAAAATTTGGTTATGTGTTTCTTGATCAACCAGGCATGAAGTCAGTGTCCCATAAATTCTTATTGCAGTATTGATCTTTTAGGAAACGCATTTATATACACATTTATTATAATAACGCAACGACCTACATTGCAATAACTTTCAATATTTTTTTCTTTCATCATAAATGGTAAACAGTTTTGATCTCTTTATCAAGGTCTTTTTACAGGCATTAACATTTTATAAAAACAAACTACAACAACACTTGAATATATTATTGTAATGGAATAACATGCCGACAATTTATAAATGTATTAAGTTATTACATTATATTTATTATTAGATTCACTATGTACATAAAATAAATTGCATTTTGATTATAAGCGCATTAATTGTATATGCTCTTTTTCATATTAATGTTTCATATTTTAACTAATGTACCTTTTTCTTCTTTTTACTGTTCTTTTTAAAATCCCATTTATACAGAGTAAAAATTAATATTGTTTGAAATAGTCATTTAAAATAATGTTAGCTGTAATATGTATACAGGTGTCTCTGCATATCAGCCTTGAAAAAATTAAAGCCAATATAGGTATGCAGGCTAAGTAGGTACTGTTTAACTCCATCCCACTCAGAAGCAAAGTGAAATGGCTATGTGCAAACAGCATAACACCAGAACAAGTTCAGGTTGTATGCTGTTTGCTGCTCAGCGGTATCTAAGGGTTGGAAATGAAGCCTTATAAACTTGAATCTAGTAAGAAAGTCTTAATTAAATTGAACTTTCAAAGGGATAACAATTGCGTCAAAAACGTATCTAAGTGGTAACGTTTTATGTATTTCGCCACCATTAAGTCACATGAGGGTCAAGCCTCTTTGGATCTCACCTCTTGAGACTTGGGAGAAGGATTACCCATAACAATCCCACCACCATTCATACACAATATGATTTAACCTTTGAAACCTATCAACATTGGTCGTTATTAATGGAGCATACTATTATAAAGAAATCAAAAATTCTATTCAGAAAGAAATTTGGGCTAATAAACTTGGTGCTTAACGAATCATTATCAAACCATTTGATATATGATTTATTCAATAAGCATTGTCACACTTTATGAGGTAAACAAGATAATTCATTACAGCAAATGCCATCCTGTTTAAGTAACTACCTTCTCGCATTTACTTGCTTTAAACACAGTGTGATAAGTCAACGTTTTAATACTCTTTTCCGTAGTGACTCATTCCTTTTTCAGATTTTCCTGCAAAATATTGCATTCTTAAGCAATTTTTTACATAATGGGACACATTTTACTGTCAACAAAAAAAAAATTCGTAGAGCAGTCATGTATTCAGAAATGGGAGAACTTTACAACTGAAGATTGCGATTTTTGAAACCCTGTTGCTTAAGTTTTATAAAATATGATTAAAGTTGAAATTAAAATGAAATATTATAAACTTCATAATCTCAATAAATTCATAAATACAGAAAATATTTCAGTCAAATGGATTTCTAGATATCTATTGAAATTATTTATGTTAAATTGCTTTCTAGTTACAGTTCTCGCTCAACAAATATCTATTTATAAATCCTAATATTTCCTTCTTCATGTTTAGTATAGTGCATAATATGATAATCTTATTACAGAATAACTCTTTTGATGTATACCTTTGTTGATGTACTGGTTCGAGTCCCAGGAAACGACGAAGGATTTGGTTTGTCAACAACTTAAATTGTCGCGCGCGAACCAGGTCCCTAGTTTCAAGGTCAATGTCACAATCCAATTTCATTTGTCAAGTTTAGCTATCTTAAGAGCATGAATGCATTTGTATGGAACAGGCACAACCGTAATTATTATATATAAAATGGTACATAACATGTTCCTTGTTTAAAATCTTTTGCTAGAAAATGTATAGTCCATTATCTTCTAACCCTGTTACATTCTTTGATTTGATTCTCAACAATATAGATTAACAAACGCAAAGCGCTATGACCCTTTTGAACATAACTATAAGGGAGCGATATAACAGTGTTTCGTACACTATTATTTATCATGTATACCGACGCGGTTGATTCAACAATACAATACCAGCCAAACTGTAATAATAGGTACAAAATATACGGACATTATTTATAAAATATAAAACATTAATTAAGTGTATTACATAAAATATATAAACTATAATTTAGTTATGGCATGTCTTGCTTGATTCTATTTCGAAATACATTCTCAGTAACACAAAATACAAAAGAAAAAAAAGAGTAGATTTTGTAAAATTAAATGTATTGGCACAGTCCAGGTCATGTCATAACATGTTTAACAAGTAAAACTAGTTGTGCACTCACTTTCCAACCACCAAGTTCCGATTTCGGCGAAACAATGGTATAAGCAACAAACGTTTTGGGATTGAGACATAAGCACAGTATAATTTTAAAGCTACAGTGCGTTTTAAAAATTTCGCATTTATCGAATAACAATCTATCTAGATTTTCGTGTATTCGACAATGCAGAATACAGAAAAGTCGCGCAATAAACTGATGTCATTTTGTTCATTTTCATGACGTAAATTGATGTTCCAGTGTTGTTTCCAGCCAATTTTATTTTCGAATACATTGCAGTTATTTACGTTTACCAAGGGTTTCCCTTTAACATGATACACATTTGATTTTTTTTTATTTGAACACCATTGAACAACTCGTTACAGGCAAATCTTTTAATTGCGATGATAAGTCATTGAAACTGTTCAATACTTGTTATTATGAACGTATTGTTCATATGGTTGCTGATTCCGGAAGTGAAACGGATTTGTTGGTTTCGGCCACGTGGTAATTTTACAACAACCAAATTCCATTTGTTTGTACACGCGAAGCTCACTTAAGTGAACCGGGTTCGATCGCCGTTCCGGGAAGCATGTGTGTTAAGTAGGTGTTCACAATATCGTACAGGTGGGGTTTTCTATTGCTAACCCGGTCACCCCACTCCAACAAAACAAGACTACACTTTAATCGAAAATCCTTCAACTAAGCAACTAGATAGCCGGAATTTGCAGATATAATTGAAAAAAATGCCACCCAACTCTTGTGAGTCTAGTAATTAATTAGGTAGGAATTACGGGACACATTCCGGACATTTATGTAATGCAGCTTTATGCATTTGAGTACCACATTAAAATTCGAAATACACACACCATGGCGACACTATAATGATAACGTTCAAATTCAGGGATTTTAGAACGTTGATAATAGACATCTATTTGATCTTGATTAGTTTATAAGGAAGTAAACCGTTAGCTGACTCGAGTGGTTGAATATATGCATGCGTTGGATAAAGAAACAAATTACTCTCGACATAGATTTTTTCACCATAGTAGAAATCAATTAACTATAAAGGCAACTCATTAACGACCATGTTATTAATGTATTTTTTTTCTATCTAAGTGGTTGCTGTAGTACTATTATGTCAACATTAATATTGCAATTTCATTTGTTTGTAATATATTATACACCATTTATAGAAATCGCCAGTTTGTCAACTGGTGAAAAGGTGTCTTTAATATGTGATATTCAAGAACTTTTAACATGTTTGTTCCTTTTACATCAGGAAGTCTCAATCTACTTAGCGTTTAAATTCCGTTAGGTCGTGGTCTTTACAGACCAAGTTTTTGTGAGATCATACAATCTTAAAAAGATGATTGGATTTTTGGTAAACGTTTTTGTTTGTGATTTACATTTACCAATTATTGTATTTAAACTCTCACAATGTTCTTGTAATATTCAGTTACTTCTGTTTTTATTTGAAACAAAAGTACTCTATGTTTAGAATAAGATCGTAGTGGAGATACTATTCTCACATCAGATTCCCCGATTTTGAATAGACACAGGATACAAATAAAATTGTGTATATATTAATTTACAAAATTCCTTAAATGACCATTAAACAAATATATTTTTCTTTTTAACTGCACATAAATGTAACGTCATGTAATAATCACAATAGTTTTCTAATTATCGTTAGTTACAGGTATATAAACATCTCAGTGTCTTTGATACACCCAGCCCTCGAAAAATATGTTAAGTCGGTAAGTCAATAGCTGATTACTTAAATAACTTGAACTTAAAACTTAGTTTTCGTCCATAAAATAAAACTGTGTCAGATGTTGAATTCAAGAATAGTAATCTTAACCTGGGCATCACACAAAGGCTGACAACAAAACCGACTTGTAGGTGAGTAGTATAGCTCTAACTAATTGGTGAATATTCAAGCTATACACGGTCATTTTCATGCCTGTTTTACTGCCAGCGATAGAAAATCAAAGCGGGCTTTATAAAAACAAACGTGGACCAGCCTGAGAAATTAAACGTTTCTATATTTGCCTAGCTATATATTTGGGATAGTGGCCTTATAGAAATTTATCGCGAAAGGTATACACGAGTTGAGCAGTGGCATAAAAAACATCTAGACATGATAAAGTTTAATAAATAACACTCAATATGTAAGCACGCTATGAAAAGATAATGCCACACACAGCGTTTTTTCGATGGAAAATTGGTAAATGGATCAGAAAACTCTTCATTGTATGCTGTTATTGCGCACGTAGACTCTTTAATCTTTGTTGGTTTATACTTGTTCACTCTTGATCATTTTCAAAATAACAGAATAAATCACAATCCTATGTTTGCTTTTACATCAGCGTAAACTATGATGACTTTGAATTTGTATTTTCATATTGAACAATCACCAAGTAGTCCAAGCTTAATTACTCACTCGTGTGCATGTTTTAGATAGTTTTAAGTTTATTTGATAATACAATAGGCAATAAGCCCACGAGTATACATGAAATGTCACATACAATATACATTAAACAAAGTCACTGGTCATTTAAATTATTAATATAAAAAATAAACCGGTACATTTAAAAACAAGTATTGGGTATTTAAGAGAAGACAATAAACAGCGAGAGGCTGTGCATATATATATATATATATATATACAGAAATCCTACCATTATCGTAATATGTATTGTAAGTATTTCTTATTTTCCATGCTTTATAAATAAACATAGCTAATTTTTTAACAATATTATTATTTTGAGAGGTCAATTAATAAATAAACTTTAACATATTTGGTCTTACGTAATAACATGGCTTTACATAAGCTTCTTTCATCAGTATATAATGTACAATCCATAACAAAGTTGTTTTCATCTTCTTAAACATAGCATAACGGACATTTTCTTTCTTCATAAGGAATAGCTATTGTTTTTGCCATCTACCCGTTTTAACTTCAAGCAAATGTGCAGAGACTCTTAATCTAGAGACAGCCATTCTGTACTTTGGAATATTAACATCAATTTAATATGATTTAAATTTAAAATCGGATATTAATATGTATGTTTTTCTCTAGTTGATTCACTCAATTTGGTTTTCCAAATGTTTTAAAGTTTGTCTACATCCCCTACCCTTTGATACAGCCACACATCGTTAAAACCATAATTACCTAATAGACGTTTTACCATGTAGACCAAAGATCTGTTATTGGGGTATGTTTCTAATTCTTTACTTTCTAATTATTTACTCCTCTGCACGAGCTGAACCAAAAATGAATAAACTTTTAAAAATAATATTTACGTTATAAAAACGCACTAATTTTCAAATCAAAAGCCATACGTAACCATGGTAGACATGCTGAGACAGAGAGTCGCGCGCAAGAACATGGTCAATTGGCTGAAGGTCACAATTCAGTACATAGGTCAAGTTTGGGTATTTTTCACAGCATTGATGCATTTTCATTTAATTTGCAATAAGTGATAAGCTTATGAACAAAGCCACCAGGAACTATGGATATTTAAGGGTGTTATTCTCGGTAAAAAATAATTCAATCTTGACTATTATGATTTGACAAACACACGTTACAAAGCTACGACGTCATTATGCAATAACAACTGTAGTTTATTTTTCAGCTCGACTATTATATATGAAATATATATATAGTGGAGCTATCCTACTCACTCCGGCGTCGGCGTTAGCGTTCCCGTTAGCATAAGCGTTAGCGTGCAAATGTTAAAGTTTGCGTACCACTCCAAATATTTTAATTGTCCCTTGACATATTGCTTTCATATTTTGCAAACTTCTTTACCAACATGACCCCAATCTATAAACAAGAGCAGACAACCGTATCAAGCATTTTGTAAGAATTATGGCCCTTTTTTGTCCTAGTAACTGAATATTTTGTTAAATTTTGTGTTTAGATCCACTTGACTTCTAAAGTATCAAAGCTATTGCTTTTAAACTTCAAATATTTTCTTACAATCATGAGGGTACTGTTCCTGCCAAGTTCAGTGACCTTGACCTTTGAATGACCTTGACTGTCAAGGTAAAGAGTAAATTTTAGTTAAATTGCCATAACATCTTTATTGATGATCATATTTTATTAATACGTTGACAAACAACACTTACCTGAATACCAAAATGGACTCCACCCAAACAATACCCCACGCCCCAGAATCCCTGCCCCCCCCTCTCCCTTCCCCCCAAATTTTCCTTTTTTATTTTTGAAAGATCATCTAATAAATGACCACAGCCCACATTATAACCCCCTCTCAAGCATTCTTGATTGGACCTTCTGTAAAAAACACTGAACATGTCATTTTAAAGGACTTTTCTGCTATACAATATATAATCGTCTTTGTAATAAGCACTTTTTTACTGATATTAATTAAGAAATAATTAGTGTACGTTATAGTTTGTTGTCGAATTACCCACGGCCGGAAGTTTAGATGCGTAGGGATTAAATCATGTGTGCGAAGCACGAGTGATTTTAAACCACGCGTCTAAACTTCCTGCCGTGGGTTATTCGACAACAAACTATAACGTTCACGAATTATTTCGATTCTAACTCGGTTTTTACTAAAGATTTATACAATATATCTTATTTTTCTTGTGTACTATGTTATTTGAAGTTCCCTCGTAAATACGCCCATAGTTTGTTGTCGAATAACCCACGGCCGGAAGTCTTCTTATTTTATATGAAATTTAGCACGTATCGTGTTAGAATTTTAAATACTCTTATGCAATAAAATTTTGTCATGCAAAATTAATGTTCACTGTCTCTGTATCTCTCTTTTCAATAAATCCTAAAAGCAGTGTGAATTATTTTACTTTAAAGAGACACCATTTTTGCGGATGCTTAATAGAACTCACCCTAGCTCCATGTCTCCCATATGTTTGATGTTGTTTTGTCCGTTCATAACTTCAAACCGTTTACGATGTTTACTTTAAAGATATACATATCTCATTAAGAAGAGAGCAGTACTCATAAAGGCTTCTCTAGACTTAACAACTTTTGTATTATCTATGTTTGTTTGTTTTTATTTGGTCGCGTTAGCGGCCGACTAAATTTACAGACCATGTTTTGCCAATCTTTATGTGCTTAGAAGCCTTAGCTACGCTAAAAACCGTAACTCACTATGCTAGGAACGATTACCGCTGCGTGTCTGCACTGCAGACGACGAATGCTTATGAGCGTCTGCTCTACTACTCAGTGAGTGTATTTACCAGCTTGTAAGACGACATTAGCCAGTCTAGTGTTTATCATTGAAATCTATACATATTGGCTGCTTTCATGAAAAACGGGGTAAAATGCATGTCAAATAAGATTAGCCTGTGCACACTGATTAGCCTGTGCAATGCGCACAAGCTAATCAAGAACGACAACAGCAAACAACTTCAGTGCCTTCAGCGCTTTGATTATACTTTGGGTTTTGCCTGGATGATGACGCGATGACTATACACAATTGAAACTTTATATGCAGAATTGTGTCACTGAAGAGAAATACGGTCCAAAAGAAAATGTAACCCTTTTGATTAATCTGTATGTTACATTTACATGTTTGTTAGCGTCAAATTCCATATTGTTATGCGTTTTTTCTTTCTTTCTTAAACTTTATAACATAAAGCTATAACCTAACTCTGGTTTTATCTCATTCTCTTTTTAGCCATTACAATTGATATTACTTGAAGATATACCCCAGTAGTTTATGACACATTCAGCATAGTACAATTGCAATTAACGTTGGCATTAAAAAAAACAAAAACAAAAACACAGGTATGATATCAATTAATTATCCAACGTATTTCATCTTGTAAAACACAGTATTTCGTGAGAGAAGATTCTGAGTATTATAATGAACGAAGAAAAGGTTTTAAGGTGAAAAGGAATTAAATACATTATACCGTTTATGTAATTTAAAACAAAGTAGACTCCACTACAAAATTATCATCTACTTCAAACATGATTTTGTGTAAATCAGTATTTACACATGCATGAAAACACTTAACGCCTAATATAGATATAAAAGTAAACAATGCCGGTGTAAATCTAGTAATAACATGCAAGTGGGTGTATTTCTATGAACAATAACTAAACAACATATTGTATAAGCTTCACAAAACTTGCACAACGAGTAATGTGCATGACCTTTATGGGGGTTTGTCCTGACCCGAGTACAAACCAAGAGGATGCAGTTAGGGCTAATGTCTAATATACCGGTAATATATATTTTGTTAACTTTCAACTACATTTTCATTTTTAACAGTAACATCCTGTATTGGTGACGAATATCAATAGAGTACGTTCACAAAAATACATAATGTTTTTATTTATCGCTGTTTTATTTTTTATATACACTGTGTTTTCCCCGCCTTTAAAGATGTTTTAATCATTATTATTAGTGTATGTTGTTAATAATCAAATCAGATTGAAACGCCAAAAGCATCTGACACCCTTTTTGATGGTATCGTCAAGGCACTACTTGTGCATCATAAATGCGCTCATACATAATACGCCAAGATGTACAATATATTATTTATTTTAAATCAGTTCCGAGCCCTCATGACGTAGCAATTTATAACTAACTCGGATCGACGTGTGCTATGAAATTACAACAACAGAGAAACAGCCATGTATTTTGTATAAACCAAAACCTTTGAAGGATTTGCTAAATACTGCTAAATAGTTTCGTCCTGCAGTCCTTCAGACCTTTGTTCCGTCAGAGAACGTATCATACGCAGGGTTTTCAACAAACTTTATAGTGTTCCGGTTGGACTCCTCGGCTGTATTCACGTTAGCACCCATTTGGATGTTATCATCAAGACCTTGCGTCTGGTCGTTGCGATTAAGTTGACGGGATCTATAGAGTTATTGAAAAAGGCATTACGTAAAGCAAATGAACTAAATTATATCATATACATAAACTTGTTATCGATAATATTGAATAACCAGTAAAACATAATTACATGTAGTCGATACAAAAACAAAACGAAATCAGAATGAGAGAAAAATGTGCATATGGGCGTTTTATATAGCACAGTAAACCCATACAAATTCTTGTCATTTAAGAATGTATAATGTTTAAACCGACCGTTCTAAAGGCTCACCTGTAACATCTGTAGCTGACAACGACAATAACGATAAGTAAGACAACTCCGACGACTGCACCAATAATCGGCACATAACCTATACAAACAACGCGCTCATTATTATTAAACGGAATAAGCTGACGAAAAATAGTACACAATACATTAACAATTTTTGAATCCGGTAAAATGTACGTTATTACTGAAACTTGAAATAATGGATCATATCTTAAACTCGACATTTTTGTTCATGGTTTAAGACACGGCAGAAATTAAAAATACTTTTTCATCAGAACTAAAGAAAAAGAAACAACAACAACATACCATTGGAATCTTTCTTCTTTTCGGTTTGAGAATTACTTTTACCTTGCTGTATGTTCAGGGTCGTACTTTTGGGAGACAATGTGTTTGAAGAAAGATATGAAGTCGTTGGTGCCCTATGAGCAGTATGAGTGACTGGCAATGCTTTACTAGATGAGTCTAAGGGGGATATTGTTGTAGAAGACGAATATTGATTTGACGACTTCGCAATGTTTGTTGTCAAAACTTCTGCAGGAGAAGCTTTTGATGTCAACGAATTTGTAATATTTGTCGTGTTAGGATGTAAAATCGTTGTAGTTTCGATTGGGGATTCCGAGGATTGTGAGAGGGCTTGCTTTGTTGCGTTCATTAAAAGTGTGCTTAACGTAGGTGTTAGAGTGAACCGCGAGTGTGCTTGTGTTGTTTTAGACTGTGCAGCCATCGAAGATGAATTTGAGAATGGTGGCTGCGTTTCTTGTTTAACTGATGTATCAGGTTTGTTTTCGGTGGTCGAATCCGGCAATGTTGGTGTAAGAGATGATTTAAATGACTTTGTAGTTAGTGTTATATAATTGACCGGTGTAGTTGTAGTTGATGATGATTTGGTTCGAGATGGATCTAACGTGGAATTAAATGCTTCGGATGTCGTATCGTTTTGCATAGAAGTCTTCCTGGTTGTGGAGGAAGTTGTTGTCTGAATTTCTGTTAATGGTAAACGCGTTGTAGTTGTTGAAAGAAGTGGCAAGCACTTATAACTTCCATTTGTATTTTCACAAAACGTATCACTGTTGCAAGTGCCTTTTTGCAGACATTCATCAACATCTTTCTCACAACTGATTCCCGTCCAACTTTTGTGGCATTGACACTTAGCGCCTGAAATCGTCTCTATACATGTTCCATCATTATAACATGTGACGTAACTACATTGATCAACATACGTGGTGCATCTGCTTCCAGTGAAGGATTGTGTACATACACAAGAAAAAGAACCAGGTAAGTTTATACATGTTGCACCGTTTTCACAAATATTTTTATGTTCACATTCATCAACATCGACATCACATGTATTACCAGTCCAAGCGGAAGGACAATGACAACGAAACCCACCGCCCGCAAACTCGCACGTTCCACCGTTCGCACACTGCTTGCATTCTTTAATATCAACATCACACAAGTTGCCTGTCCAACCCGAAGTACATGAACAACTAAAATTACCGTTATAGTTCTGGCATGTTCCATTATTTGAACAAGGAGATGACAAGCATTCGTCTATATCTGTTTCACACACTTTCCCTGTCCACCATTTATGACAGAGACATTTAAAATCAAGATGTGACTCTTCACAGGTTCCATCATTATAACAAGTAACGGTGTTGCATTGATCAATATAGTTTGAACATGTCTTGCCAGCGAAGTACCTGCTACATTCACATGAAAATGAACCAATAGTGTTATGGCAGGTACCATTGTTTTCACAAACAACGGACTGTTCACACTCATTTACATCAAATTCACACCTATCTCCTTTCCATGCCAGTGGACAGTTACACAGAAATCCGCCATCACAATCGTTGCAAGTTCCGCCATTAGTGCATTGCGGTTGTTGGCATTCATCAATATTTACATCGCAACGTTCACCTGTCCATCCAGAGGGACAAGAGCAATTAAAACCTCCGTCATAGTTCTTACAAATAGCATTATGCAAACATGGTGATGTCAGACACTCGTTTACATCGTTTTCACATAATCTACCAGCAAATCCCGTTTCAACAAAACACTGACAGTAGAAACTTCCGTTGGTATTGAAGCAAACACCACCATTTTTGCAAGGTTCAGTTAAACATTCATTAACATCATTTTCACAACTGTTACCTATCCATCCTTTCGAACAATTACATACATAGCTTCCAAATGTGTTCATACATGTACCGTTATTATCACAGATATGAAAGTCAGTTTCGCATTCATCGACGTCACGATCGCAAACGCGTCCCTTATATCCTTGAGGACATGAACAGTTGAAGAAACCATCTACGTTCGAACAATTGCCACCATTTAGACAAGGCATGCTTGTACATTCGTCAACATCATGTGAACAATTTGATCCCTTCCAACCGGAGACACATGTGCAGTTATAGCCACCATCATAATTTTGGCATATTCCATTGATACACACGTCATTTCTTTCACACTCGTCGACGTCAATGCTGCAGTTAACTCCGGTCCAGTTGTTCCAACAAATGCATTCGTATCCGCCCTGTGTGTTATTACATACCCCATGATGCTGCCATGGATTAGGGGCACATTCGTTAATATCCTCGGAGCAGTTCTTCCCTTTCCATCCGTTTAAACAATCACATATATAACTTCCATTTTCGCATTCGTTAATGTCCGCAGTGCAGTTTGGACCTTTCCATCCTGAATCACAAGAGCAATTATAACCTCCGTTTAAGTTCAAACATTTGCCATGTTTGCATGGATTTGAATCCGCTTGGCATTCATCAATGTCTTCACTGCAGTTCTTCCCTTTCCAGCCATATTGACATACGCAGCTATAGTCTCCGATCATGTCTTTGCATATACCGTGAAGGCAAGGGTTTCTTTCGCAATTCGTGGACACAACATTGCAGTTTTGACCATGCCAACCGTAATTACATTCACAAACATAACTTCCATTGGTATTTCTACATTTTCCATTTCCGCATATATTGGAATACAAGAAACACTCATCGATATCGAACCTACAGCGATCGTGCGGATCCCAACCAGGAAGGCAAGCGCACTGAATTATTTGATTCACTGTGTAGCATCTACCTCTATTATAACACGGTATGTGTGCTATGGCACACATATCTATTTCGTGATCACAACTTTGACCTTCAAAACCTTTTTGGCAGGTACATTCAAAACTTCCTTGTGTATTTTGACATGCACCATTTACACAGAATTTTGGTTTATTTGCCTCACTACACTCGTCAATATCATGATGACAATTACTATATGGATCCAGACCAGGGGGACATTCACACAGAAAAGTGTTATTCTTAAAATGGCACGTGCCTCCATTTGCGCATGTGGTGTTAGAATCTACACATGGGTTACGTGTTATTTCACAATGTGTACCGGTATAAAATCGAAAGCACCTACATGTGTATCCATTCGATGTATTAGTACACAGACCATGGTTACCACACACCACCCCATCAATTGAACAAGGGTCATCCTCAATCTCGCCATAACGCAACATGCTTTTACATTCATAACTTCCGAACGTGTTGAAACACGTGTCTCCATCGCACATATTTTGATTTTCAGAATCATCGTTGCATTCATTAATGTCAATGCAGTCGTTTCCAGTAAAACCCGGCTTACATGTATATTTGTAGGAGCCCGGTATATTAGAACATGATATGACATTCACAAGTGGCGCGGTTTCACATTCGTTGATGTCATAAGAACACGTGGAACCGATCCAGCCATCTTGACAAGCACAATAGAAGGATCCGATTGTATTTGTACACGTTGCACCATTTTGGCAAAGTGAATTGTTCGAGCATTCATCAGTATCCGCACATCCATGTTTCGCGGCTGAAAATCCTTGAAACAAAACAATTTGATTAGTTTTTATTCATATAATCTTGATCCGTAAATAGTAAGCTGAATTATAAATGGTACATAACTAACATGTTAAAACACAAACAACGAAAACAATAAAACCATATTAAACTTATTAAATTAAGAATGAAGTATATTATACTTGTAAACGTTCCATACAATGATATTTTTGCAATATTCAACCAATATAAAATAAGTTTATGGTCATGAAAGCATTAATTAATGCATATCACGTAAATCGGCAAATGCTTGTTTTCCTGAGATTGTGTTTTTTGTTTATCCAAACTTAGCTTTTCATTTAGCCGAGTCAAAGTAAATCTAGTTTTTGCCAATGTTAAATTAAGACGTTTACCGTAACATGTATTTAAGAAAATTGAGTGTGAAAATGGTTGTTTTACCTGGCATACACACTGTGTTTCCGCTGCTACTACAAGTATAATTTTCATTCGAATACGACGCAACACAACTGTATTCACAGTGTTTACCGTACTGTCCATTTCCACACCATCCAAGAACATCTAGTTCTAGCCTTTAAGTATAAAGGAAATAAAAGTGTACATTTAATACAGTTAAGGTTTATCGTTATTTGTATAATCATGTATTGTATATGCGAGTGATCACACGTTTCAAATTAAATACCAGCATATTATAGGAGTTTCTCAATGACTTATTTGAAAATATATTACAAACAATTTCTTTGAATTGATATCCCCCGCCAATCCGCTAATATGCTTCTGGACACAAAAGTGTTATAATTGACACTCAAAAAAGCATTTTTTTCAAGATACAAGGGGCCATAACTCCGTTATCGACAGATGGTGTACAATGTCATTTGGCGTGCATCGTCCTCTTATACATATATATAATCATACCAAGTTTCAATGAAATCCGCCAAAGCACTTCCAAGATATGGCTCCGAACGGACGGATAGACGGAAAGACGGACGGATGGACAACGCCCAAACAATATTCCTCCGCCTATGGCTAGGGATAATGATATTTGAATTGAATGTCTTCATATAATATTTCTTTACTGAATTGACTATTTGAATGTTTTTAGAAAAAGGCGGACGTAACGTTGTATATTGTTTGTATAACAATGATCGTTTAATATTTACAACAACGAATTGAACATATCACCTGACACCTGGTGTCTTGTCAGGTAAAAGTACCAAACTATTTATGTTGTCATCTCCAGCTTTCATGCTTAGGTTCACCGCGATTCGGTTTAGTTGCCAATTGAATACCGGTTGATATACATAATCAACCGTCACGTCCAAGACCTGGGAATACATATGTATGCAGATAAAGATTATGCTGCAAAATTAAGCATTTGTTTTACTAAATAAAAATAGGAACTATTTGACACTTTGTTTCAATTATCCAGTGCCATTGATATTATGCATTACTTTCAGATGCGTATACACAGATATTGATATTGTTACAATTAAACAAACATAATTATCAGCATGTTAACTTACGCATCGCTATAATTTTGTTCGTTTTAAATTTTACACAACCGGAAGTTTTGCCATTTTAGCACAACATGACATATTTTAACTTGCGTTGTTCGGATTTACGATCTTGTTTAAGAATATATATATATATATATATATATATATATATATATATATATATATATATATATATATATATATATATATATATATGTTTTTACATTTCCCACAACACGTATATACCTATATGTACAAAAACTTACGATGGGTATTTCAATAACGCTGATGGCAAAAATGGACCGTGATATCTCTTGTATCGAATTTCCGCTCTGCATTAGTTGACTGTTCTCTAAAGACAATTGAATGGGAGTCTCCAGGCTAGAACAGTGTCTGAAGAAATATTTATTAGCCAATTAGGATATAGAGTAAGGTCAATATTTCATATGAAATAAAATTTAATGTGTCCTTAATTGTGTGAAAAACTTTATTTATGTTAGCTTTCTTTAATTTCAATTATGTAAATTGAAGATCAACAAGCTATCTTTTGTAAAACCTCCCCCCCCCCCCAACATTTAACTATTTGTTCAATTCTCCACATATGGACATCAACAAAAGATTTAATAACTATATGGCTTATGATTTGTAAACACCAAGTCTATCATAAGCAAACAAATTCGTTGAATTGATATCCCCCGCCAAATGAACTTTGTTTATGGATCGGTTGATATTCAGTACAATCATTAAGTGTATGGTAATACTTAATAGGTAATACTTAAGTTAAGGGTAACTGTTTTATGAATTTCAATTCTCCATATTCATATCTACACACCTGTAAAGTTTCATGTTGAAATCGTGTAGGGTATCTGAGATATAGTCTTGAAAAGATGCATCATACAAAAAATATTAAAGGGCAATAACTCTTAGTTAAGAAAGTGCATTGTTATGGTTCGTGTGCATTTCTTCTCATTGATTTGTACATCCCCATGAAGTTTCATGTTGACATTTTGTATCATATCTGAGATATAGGCCTAAAACGTTCCATCATACAAAAACAACTAAGGGCAATAATTCATATTTTAGAGAGTGAATGGTTGTGGTTCTTAAGCATGGAACTTCTCCTCTTTAATATCAATACACCTATGCAGTGTCATGTTGAAATCTTGCATGGAATCTGAGATATAGCCCTGAACCAATTCATCATACAAAAAACACACACAAAGGGCAATAACTCTTATGACAGAAAGTATAGGTGTATGGTTCTTGTGCACGGCATTTCTCCTCATTGATATATACACACCTATACAGTTTCATGTTGATATTTTATATAGTTTCCGAGATAAAGCCCAAACATGTTTTGTGACAGACGGACAGACGGACGGACGGATTGAAGAATTGACGGACTGACAAACTGGCTGACGGACGGACGGACGGACGGAGAGACGACCTGACGAAGCCAATTCTTTATCCCTCCGCCTGTGGCGGAATATGAAAAATGCTTTACGGATTTATAGCTGCTAGTACCTTAATCTGTCCAAAACTCGAAGAATCCTAATGTCCCAATGCAAGCTAGATCACCTATTAAAGTGTGGTATAGGGATGTTTTTGCACGTGTTTACGGTACGTTCAATAAAACTGGAACTAATAATTGTTCTCTTTCATTTTTCTTGCTTTTGGCCGTTGTGACCCTGATCTTTAACGTGTGGACCTTAAAATCAATAGGCTACTAACATCCCTCCAATATAATCATTAGATCAATGTGTACGTCGAATTCTAATAGATCAGTAGATATCGTTCGGAAAAGAATGGTCTACTGACCGATTTACCTACCTACCGAGCAACCGACTATACACCGACAGGTTCTAGGCAATATATCCCTCTCGTTCGAAGAGGGAGGGGCAAAATATTTAGACCCAATTTTGATACAATAGAAACAATCGAATGCCATGTTAAGTAGTAAAACTTCATGATTACTAACAGAGGTTAACCAGAGAAAACATATTTAACTTATAAAACGAACATTGAGCATGCTTTATGAAGTACACATAATTCAATGGCATGAAATAATAATGCGTTTTCTAAAACTGACAAATGTGATGTTTCATTTTAGGGCATGGACTCATTACACACAAAGTATGCAACAAATTGTAGTAATGTGTTCAGTAGTTGGTATATGTCGTGCGAATTTAAACGCCGGATTCGCCTTTAACTTCAGCAAATGTAATAATAAAATTCGTATGCAATATGTAAAATAGGATCTTAAAAGATGTTTAATGCTATCTGATTTTGGTATGGTCCTACCCAATGCCAGAGCAGAAGTTTATTCTGATGTGCACGCTGCAGTTGCCACAGCGTATATCTTCCATTGTGGCTACCCTGAATAGAACAGTCGTCGTTGTTTGCTGAAATAATGCGTTTTGTAATGGATACATTAAAAAAATCAACTTTTGGTTTTCGGACTTGACATTTTATAGTTTAAAAAAATGTATATTAAACGATTAATATATAATTGGTTGCTGATTTAACTGATGTATACACTGAACGAAATGTAAAGAACATGAAAGTGTTTCGTCTCCATATTTATTATAAAATGAAAGTGCTCTGGTTTCTATATGTTGAATAACATCAGCTCAATACCGAAAACACGAAAACATTTGTTGTTTGCTTTCATCAATATTTTCCATAAAAAGCTACATAAGCAACTTAGGCAAAAAAGCTGTTTGAGAACTCTAATAAAAACACTTATAATTTAATGTCTCCATTTGGTGTGCTAATATCCTGTGTCCTGTACCACGAATGGATGTATTTCTGTATGGCATATTCACTTTACACAATTTATGTTTCTTATGTTGATCGTGTAATGGTAAATAGAGGTGCGGGAATAAGTTCGTCAAGGGAAAGTAGTTTACCAAGACGCCCGAAGGAGACAAATTCAATACAGGGCTGGAGACGGACAGGTCCTTGTCAGGCGCATGATAGCGGTGTTGTAGCAACCAGGATACAACCTTCAGGGGACTGACTTGCCTGTGACTACAGTTGGCACCAAGTCGAACCGCTATATGGTATGTCCCATAATCAAGGCTTGAAACCAAAACGAGAAATTAATTTATGATTATAAATAATGGCGGGCCTTTTCTTATTCATGTCACTAGCATATGGACACAGTCCATATGCGTGTTTGGCTATTCAACTATGAAATAATTTAGTTTATAAATCGACATATGCGGGGGATATATCGCTGACACTTCCATTAAGTAAACACTTAAGCGTTTGCTATCTTATTAAGGTCTACAAGTCATAATCGCATGAATAAACTGGGTATTCACTTAAACAGTTATTATGTTGTGTATGTCTTTGTCAAATAGTGATGAAAAACTTAATAATATTTTCAGGCTGATTAATAAGCAGTTTTGGCAAATAGCCTTACACTACAAATAAAATATGTCGTGTACATATGCATGCTGATAAACGATCAACAACAAGCACACTTAACAAAAAATGTGTTAATCATCATTCAAGAAAGATACCCACATCATTTGAAGATGAAGGTTATCTGGTTGATTGTGAAGTCCATAACACTGTCAGTGATGTTTTTAAGCAACATGTAAAGGTATTGATATTATATTTAGTATCATTTGTAAACCTAAAAGCGGAGAGAGTGTCACATGTGTAGACATGTACTTACGATGGTTGGAATGAGAAGTCTTGAATATCCAATCTAATGTCTGTTGAGTTCTGACAAACCGTTTTGGCAAAGAAGTCATACAATATAATCGTGTTCGCTCTAATATTGTGGTTTTGTGTGCCGTTGTTTATCATTGAAAGAACAATTTCTGAAACATTTAAAGTATTTCCTTTTGATTTAAAGTAATTGGACAATAGAATAAGGTTTGATTTGTTGAAAATATAAACGATTGAGTTTTGTTAAACATGTGACGAACATCCTATCTCAAATGGCCGCATGTTTCAAGCTTAAATTTGTAAGTGAAGTTGCCAAATATACGTATAGCATATAGAAAGATCAATGAAAAAAACACAAAACAACAACAACAATGAACAATGCTAAATCCACGAAAACTTAAATACACATTACAAATGACGTATCTGATCTAATATGCTTTCTCCATGTATGTATATTTACTTAACCACTTATCTTGATTTTGTCTGATTTAAATACTCACCATTATTGCTGAATTTATTAACGACCTCGTCATGATGTGGACATGTTTTATATCCATTACATTGGACGTTACAGTTTGGTCCGAAATAGCCTTCCATACACCAAACTCTTACCCCTATGGTCAAACTGGAATTGAACACACTAGTTTTTTGTTTTTTTTGACTGATCAATATAAGCTAATATACATTTAATACAGTTATAATCATGAGATTTATAGCAAAAATTAACCCCAGAAATATTTTCAGACGAGAAAGTATTATTAATATGTGTTTATCACAATTGACGGTTTTCGCATATGCAATACAGAGCAATATCGCATAAGTGTAAATAAATAGTAATAACACAACATGGTCATTCAAATTGAAAAATAATACAATATTTTTATTAAAATGCATTAACTGAATTATATTATGTTAACCAGTGCACCATAATGACAGCTTCTTAAGGCATGATAAAATAAAGCAAATACAATGATCAGCCATAGAATTATAAATACGATTTTTTATTGCGTGCTTTTTTCATTAATACTTTGGCTCTACTTTATTTACACTTTACATTAACATAAAACATTAACAGCATACACACGTGGCTTACCTTACCAGCGTCTTTTTGTCTATCATTGTATCGAATATATTTTGTTTGGACAATGCGTATGTTTGTGCGATGTCTCCATTGAATTTTGTAGTAAAGTGGGATATTACGTCATACGTGTTCTTGAGGTTTATATTTCGAACTTCTATGATAATTGTCATACTGTCCTAAAAAATAGAAAAAACAATGAAACATGTTAATCTTCTATTACAAATCATTATTATGAAAATACACTTTAGAGAAAATACCACAATTGTCACATTAAAAAAATAAACACTTCTTTGTATAAAGCATTATTAATTTTATGAAATTGACAAGTTATGACTACCTCTGTCCCGATCGCCCATTGTCCTTGAACGGCAAATGTTCTGTTATATGAAGCTGCAAAGGTGTTTGTCAACAGAGGGACCGTGGAGATTTGCGGACCAGTGCAACTTCCGTCGTCGGTTCTATTACGGTAAGGACAACAATTGTACCTTGTGACAAAATTGTATTTTATATATTTTGCGAAAGACGCCGAACGCTAAAACCGAAGTCAAATACACATATAAGCTCTCGTAATTGTTTGTATGATTTTTAATAGTTTATTTAATAATTAACTTAGATGCGATACTTTTTATCAGTGTGTTCATAACAATTATCTGGGACTTAATAGCACTTATCAGTGTTTTCATAACAATTGTCTGGGACTTAATAGCACTTATCAGTGATTTCATAACAATTATCTGGGACTTAATAGCACGTATCAGTGTTTTCATAACAATCGTTAATTTTAGCGTAGCACTCGCACTTAAAAACAAACACGAAATTGAAGATAAGAGTAATCATAAATGTGTGTACGTGTAATCTCGACAATTGTTTTTAAAATTTCAGTAGATTGAAAGTTGAGACAATATAGCAAAATAGTGTAAACAAAGTTGTTAACATTAAAATTGAAAGTAAACAAACTACGATATATCGATTGACAATATCTTTGTTTTAGGCGTGTTGAAATTTTATGTCATCCAAAGATTACTGTCGTAATAATTAAAATTTATTTGTTCGAGTCCACACGAGCGGAATAAAAACGATAATGGTATAATAGTGAACATTGTGCATACACTATAGTTAAAATTAAAGTGACCTTTGAAAATGCCCATTTTGTTCACTTCGCACTCCTGATGAGGGGGGATAATAACACTATTTATAACACTACTATAATATGACCAGATTCAATAATTGACGATTTTACATAAGTATACGATTTAAATGTTTGGAGAGTTTCTTTTGTTCTGGTAACAATTAAGTATAACACGTAGATCGCTGACATATGATATATAAAGTTACATACACTTCTTAATTAAAGTTCGTCTTTTTAAAGAATATAATGACAGCATCGTAGACATTTTAAATATGTAAACAAATCGTTATTCTTAGTATAATCAATTATGATCAGTTAACTCTGAAAGCTTTAGAGCCCTAGTGTATTTTTATTTAGGTCTTTACTGAGTATATGTATGGGCTCTATTTGTAACATTTATGTAATGGAAAATAATACAAAATCATGTATGTTAATAAAAGTAAAATAAATGGAAAATTCATATTAGTAATAACCCTGCCCAGCAGAACACAAAGGCGGTCGGACAATGCGTCGTGCAGGTTGACTGAGGTGCAGTCGATCTCATATCGCAGCATTTCCAGGCACCATTTGTATCATTTCCCCTCAATGAGATGTCACGTGGGTTGTCGTACTGTAAAACCTCCAATTCGAAGTTAACACGACCAGCAATGACCTTTGAAACATAGAGATTTGTAAATAGTAAGTGTTTTTGCTGTCTGCATAGCTAATTTTCCGTTCACATTTGTTAAATATTTATTAAAGTGGCATTATTAAGGAAATTATTTAATCAGATAGTATACAATAACACATTTACTAATTCCAGTATTAAGCAGACGAATGATGAAAAGAACCGCTTATTTTGACTCGATTCGTATACCGACAACAGATCGTTTCATGGTTTTCCTTCATAAAAACTTCTTTTAAGTTTATGGATTAATACTTTGCTGAAGTCGCTTGTAATAAAAAAAACTCTTTGGTTAGCTGTATCACGTGGTCTATTGTGTAATATGCATTAGTTTATATCATTTCATTTAAATGCATAGAAAGGCAAATTTTTCATACACGCATCTTTATGTTAAAGCAAATTAAATGTGTATTTGCTTCTTGTAGCATTGTAGCAGATTAGGAATATAACATTTTATAGGGTAACGTAATAAAGTTATGAAGTGGTAACGCAACATAGCTGAAAATATGAAACTAAAACGTTTTATAATTTAAAAAAAAATCTTATCGCTATACATTCAATGCAGAAAGTGTAAAGACAAACTGTCACTAAACACTAAATCAAACCCATATCTACTACTTTTGCAAATAGACTAAATAAAATCAATTGACGAATATGATAAATATACGGAACAGTACCTTCGTAGCATTGAATGAAAGTATTAAAATCACAAACACTGATTTCCACATCTTTTCGTTCTGTTTGTGAGTAAAGCAATTGTTATAATAACAATAAATACCTTTTGAAACATGTCATACACTGTTTTGAATTCGATATCTTATCGACGGTATTTCCTGTGTTGTTCATTATTTTAGATTACAAAGTTGGTGACACTGATTAGCTACAATATAAAACTCATCAACACCTGCTTTGGGACAGCCGATGTATAGCCGCAAACTTTTCATTAATGAAGGGACGATATAGGTATCCCAAATATAGCCAAATCATATCAAATGCGTACTCTTATGATTAAAGGGGCCTTTTTACGTTTTGGTAAATTTACAAAATAAAAAAAAAGTTGTTTCAAATTTGCAAATTTTCGTTTTAGTTATAATAAAGTATAAAATACATACTTCATTGTATGAGCACGGATGGCCGAGTGGTCTAAGTCGGTAGACTTTTACTCCAGGACTCCAGGGGTCAGTGGTTCGAGCCCTGTTGAGGGTTATTTTTTTTATTCGTATTCTTGATTTTTTTACTGGAGCTTTATAGATCCAATGTTTACATTTATCAATAAAGAGCATTTAAAGACAAAGTTGAATACATGCCAAAATCTGTGAAAAGGCCCCTTTAAATGGCTGTCTCGAAGCTATCGCACAAAGTACTAAAACGTTTAGAAGGATAGGTTTAAAACTTGTTACTAAACAAAACGATCGGTTATATTTATTTTATTTAGCTATTTAACTATCAGGTTAACTCTGTGGTTGCAATTGAGGTTCATTGTTGAAAATAGATAGCGATATCTGAAATATGTCGAGTACCGGGGTATTCAGCTTTTAGATAGTATTGATCAAATGTTAAGTGCAGCCACAAAACTAAGCACTGGTTCAGAGTTTAAAGAAACACCACTTAACAAAGCCAATTATAACAAATATTATGCTGCGCTATTCTATAAGTCCGTGGTCCGAATTTTACCGTCCGAAATTAAGGTCTCCGAAAAAGTAACTAATACGAGACATCTAAATAGCAGGAAAGCGTATTGAGACCCTTAAACATGACTTAAATGAATGTTTAGTAATGTATTAACCATGATTTTTTTTAATTTAGATATGTCAATAGTAGTTTAATAAATTTGAAATAATGTTGTTGTTGTTTTTTCAAATCTGTGACGCGGCAGCTATAACAAATATTATTGGTGATATTCATGAATTCTTGCGATAATGCTCTTATTCAATGTATGGGTTTATTGTTAGCATGGGAACAAGACAATTGAGCCAATTACTCTTTAAAAAAAAATCAACAAACCGGATTAATTGTATTGATCTGCCATCGGAGCGGAATGATGGGACAATATGTTCGTGCAAAGCCTATGCTACGTATAAGTTTAAAAATTTGGATTATTATAATCCGAGAAGCCAAACGGAAATAAATTATTAATCGGATGAATATTTAAACCCTCTTAAATAACTGTTGTTGACTGACTTAAGCGTATTATAACCCCATAGGAAAACCGCATGTAAATAGGTTTTTAAGAATGTGGAAGAAAACGTAAACTGTAAGTAGTTCTTTTGGCTGATACAGACACGTATAACGTATAAAAATCTCTCTGAAACGTAACAGAAGCTCAACATCCTGAAAATAAACGCATGTCCACCCAATACGAATTCTACAAGTAATGTTTTATTATATTCTGACCATTCCTGTTCGTGATTAAATATGAACAGGAATTAGTTTTCAAAGGACAATGACTCCAATAAAAGAAACATTGTAGCGGAACGAACTGTCATAAACGTGCGTGTCAACATCATCTACGGCCACACATAAATAAATAATGTTGCTATTATATCGGCTGACCTATTGGCACCATTAACTAGGAATCCATTAAAACCATTATGAAAGTAATTAATTGAAATCTGATAAAGGTCTCCAGCAAATTAACTCGTTACTGAGAATTAAGCGGCAATTATACGGAAACTATGGAAGCGTATATGGTACACCCTGATGCTTTGATGGTTTCAACATTCTATGACGGCATGATTTGAAAAAGGTGTAATGGCGTAAAAAATAACTCATCGTGTTGACTAAAACTATGATGACAAGTCATTTTCACAAGAGCATGACGCCAAAAAGTATGTTCATTTGTCGCCTTAGATCATGTCGACACAATATTTTTTTCTGGAAAAGCCGGAAACATTTACGTCGAGACTAACTTAATGTCTTTATGGCGAGTAAAATTAAAAGGGGAAAAATCTACAAAACTATGACGACATACCATGTTATTTCACAGTTAGTCGATATAAACTAATCCGGCATGACCATATTATTGAGGTGTACCATATTTTAAGACGGCATGATATGAAAAGGGTGTCATGGTGTAAAAAAATAACTCATCGTGTAAACTAAAACTATGCTGGCAAGTCATTTCACAAGAGCTTGACGCCAAAAAGTATGAGTAGATAGAAATATGCGCGGCTGACTAACTGTCGTTTCCCGTGCGTTTCCCTTACGTTTCCCTTCCGTAAAGAAATATACTAAAGCAGTTTTCCTTTCATGTCAACATAAAGTAATCACACTTTTATAAATTAATGGTCTTTCCTTAACCATAAATTTAAAACAAGTATTAAAACTTTCGAATAACACCTTTACCATTAAAATTCAATTTTCTTATTATCGTGACGGGGCGGGTGGAGGACTTTCGACAGTTTAGGCCTATGCAAAATATTCTCCTTTTCTATGTTTAATTTCAAAGTCTTGGTAAACAATGTCGTTTGGCTTGATCATTCCGAGTAAGAATGCCATGGTAATCTTGGAAATATATTATTTATTCCAGTTCCACATAAAGGTCAAGCTTTCCCTTAGATATTCGCCTATCGACTTTCGACCTTGAAGAAACGTGTTTAAACCCTCCCATCCTCCATTCGCTTCAACCCACGGAATAACATTTTGTTTAAGCCATATCTCAATTAACTCTGAAAACTCTGGGTCGTAGTTGGATTTTTTAAACCATCTGCTGTTGAAAGGTATACAGAGTTAAGATTCTCCCCCAGTTAAGATCTGGTAGCATCTCATTCGCAATTAGTACAATTACTGTTATGCATACCGGAACGGTATTAACCACATCAAAGATAGCCTTGCTGTACTTGTTATTCTGTAACTCTAAAAGACCTTTTTGTAAATAAGTATTCATGGTTTGTTTTGTATATCCTATTTTTTATATCTAACCATTTCCAAATTACATTTTGTTTTTGACGATAAGAACAGAACACACCCATAAGAATCAAAATGTTGGTGTAAAACTCCAACCCAGGATTCTAAACAAATGTGAGCAAATCTTGTCGTAAAACTTTTTCTTCTCAATGGTTTTCAAAACCACGAAATCCTCCAATTTACACATATGGTTTCGGTTGCGGAGAAGTTGAAAAAGGATATTTATAAAGTTCTTACGTTTAAGTTCCATTGGTTTATCCTTCCCATAAATGGAGTAGTATAAGGATGAAAGCTCCTTAAAATCTTCGATTATTTTGTCCTCTAAATACTCAATATCGTCTATACGTTTTCCAACCAGAACGTTATAAATATAGTTAGCATTTTTGTAGTGGTTGGAATAGTTAAGCTGTTTCAAAAACATTTTAATGGTATTCTTGGTTATTCTCGAGTACTTAATGTGTGCGTTATCGGAGTCGTTTAGCAGACGAAACGTCTGAAACTTTTGATGTAGCTTATCAAACACCTCGTGTGTAATCTTGCAGTTTTGCTTACCCTGGTACTGCTTTATGCACTCGTGAAAGTGTACTATACGCGAGTACGCGACCTTCGTAACCATTTTAACTCGATCGTAGTCGTTGTGCACCGCCTGGCTTGTTTCAAGAACATCGTGTTGCGTTGAGCATATTAGACAAAACTTTTACTGCTCTCGTCCATTTCAAATTTTATCGGGTCGTTATTTTGACAGACGTCGCACACCGTCTTTTGCACCGAAAGAGGTTTTTGTATCTTAATGTTCCATTTCTTATCCTCCACCAACTCGGACAAAATGGCCACGTACTGTTGAGGCAGCGTGTTTTTCTTCTCTTCAATGTTAGCATTTAGCGGGTTTTTCAGAATCGTCGTAGACCCCTGCACCAGTTCCGTGGTTTTAACGATGAACGCGATTTTAATGAGCACGCGGCGCTCTAGCTCTTTTTTCGTTTCCTGTAAATAACGCACTGTCTCTTCCGTAAATAATGGAGAGGAAAGTAAATCGATTACGGTTTGCAAGGTGTTCTTTGCCTCCTGATTTTTCTGTGAAAAGCGGGAAAGAATTTGTTGTGTAATGAAATAATATTCATATTTACGTCAGACATTGTTTTCATATATAATATATATATTTTATATCAAACGATCACGACAGGATAGGTCGCACAAAAAAAATGAATTGACTTAAGTATTTTTTTACTATATATAAAATGGATAGCAAAACGGTACAAGAGTTGATTCAACGGCGTATTCAGAAAATTGAAAATCCACCACCACAAGATGACCATCTAAATACAAGATTTTTACAAGATTTAAAATGTTCACAAAAAATATTGAAAAGCATTAAATTCAAAAGTCATAAACCTGTTAAAAACAGTTTTATTTATGATCAACGTGTTATGGATTATGGTGTTATGGATTTAGTAGATCATAAAAAGAAATAAGGTTCATTTCCAAACCCAAAATGGGTTTGAAAATGACTATTACAAGTCTATTAGGCTTTCAACCCATGAATTAAACGAGTCGGGATAACCGAGCCACTTGACTAACGACTTGTTTCCGTGTTTTCGAATAACTTTTTCAATTCTATATACTTCTTGACTTGTCTTTTGTAGTTCTTGTTCATAAAACGTATAATTATAATCAGTAATTTTTTACGTTGGCGGATCCGTATATTGAACTTGTGACACTGTAAACACTTCCTCAGTCCATCTAGGCGTATATCCTTTTTCAAATATTCCCTTTTTCTTAGTTATTCTCACCTTATCGCCGACTTCAAATATTGGCTTACCGTACTTTTGAGGGTGTTTGGAGTACAAATTGGACCAAACTACGCTTTCGTTCTTTTTATGACTAGCGTAAACAGGTGTCAGTTTGATTGATGAATGCTTTGTGTTGTCATAATCATTTACCATTTCATCTAAGACATCGATATATTTTCTGGTAGAGATGGCTCAAAAATATTTGAACATCTTTTCCTTCATTGTTCTGTTCCACCGCTCTACCACGGAACTTTTCTCTTCGTTTTCTGCGGAATACAACCCGACTCCCAAAGAAATTACACTTTTATTGTAGAACTATTTTCCTTTATCGACCCAAAACTTTTGGGGTTGCCTTTCCTTAAATATTTTGTGAAATGCTTCTGCAACCTCAACTCCGGTTTTACTCTTTAATGAAACAATCCATCCATATTTTGAAAATACATCTATAACTGTTAGCAAGTATTTTACACCATTATTAAACTTAGCAAAAGCTTGCATGTCTACTAAATTAGCAGCCCATATTTTAACAACGAGTATTCTTTTCTTAAACGTTTAACAACGGGTCTATGCACTTCGTTTGCGAGCTGATCAGTCCATTTTAGTTGTTTAGCCACGACTTTTTCCCCCTTATAACCTAACTCAAACTTTGCATTGGTAGATATTCTTGGCTTTATTATACTACGCTCAATTCTTTCACGGATCGTTGGGTCTTTAATAGCATCCGTTTGTTCAAGCTTAATTTTATAAGCTGCGTTTCTACATTCACTTCTTTATACTGTATCTGGAAAGTGTTGGTAAGCTAAATCATGATGGTAGGCAGCATTATCAACTCGATCAACTGGTTTACTCCAGGCTTTATAAGCACCAGTTGAACATAATCGTTCGTTTAAATTAGTTCCAAGTCCTGCAAAGTTCATTCCTAGAATATGCATTTCACCGGGAAATTTAGCCCACGGAAGCTTTACTTTACTAGTTACAGAATTTAACGACGAAACCAAGTCTCCTATAGTTTGAGTATGCATTTTTACAAACTGTGTTTTAACACAACCGCAAACGACGCACTTTCCGCGAAGCATTGGTTTATTGTTTATACTTACAACATCTTGCACATCAACTTTTTCAGTTTTGCTTTTGCACTTTCCGCAATACATTTTTAAATGAAAAAAAAATATTTACAAAGGAAATTACAGATCTTTCGTGGAATGATGATATTTCAAAAAGATGCAACAGTGGACTTTTACCGAGATCAATACGAGGTCTTATTATTGGTAAAAGCGAATGAGGAAAAACTATACTATTGTTAAACCTTTTACTACGACCAGGATGGTTAGACTACAACAACTTGCAAGTTTGTGGCAAGTCGCTATTTAAGCCGGAGTACAGAATTATCAAGAAAGCGTTTGAAGAAAAGCTGCCTAAAGAAGAGATTCTGAAATTGCTTGCCGAACAAGACTATATAATAGAGAACGACGTTTCACCAGTTTTTTTAGTTGAAGAAATGGCTAAATTTTTAGATAGGCCAGCTGATATTGAATGTAATTTTTTAACGTCTGATGATGTACCAGATCCTAGAGACTTGAGTAGCTCTAAAACTAATTTAATGATTTTTGACGACCTTCAGTTGGAAAAACAAAACAGATGTGAAACTTATTACATAAGAGGACGCCACAGCAATGTAGACTGCTTTTATCTCGCACAAAACTACTTTAAACTTCCAAGACAAACAATACGTGAAAATGCAAACTTTATGTGTGTGTTCCCACAGGACATGAAAAATATTTATCACATCTACAACGATCACGTTTCAACTGATATGTCAAATGAAGAATTTAGAAATTTTTGTAAAGTAGCCTGGGACCGTCCTCATAGATTTGCTGTTATAGATCTTACTAGTAAAAAAATAATGGTAAGTATAGATAAGGATTTGACTACCTTTACATACCTCACTTATTGAAAAAACTTTTTTCTTAATAAAAATGGAAACAAGAGAGCTTGAGGACATGTTATAAGAATTAAAACAAATTAGGATTAATACAAGTCCGAAGAATTCTTTTCACCTGATATTGAAAGGAAATAGCTCTCGAATTTGTACTTTATCAAGTCCAAGATTTCAACTAGATGTAGACAAAAAAATACGAAATGGCTTTAGTTAATTTGGAGACCTACTATTCATTTCCAAATATAGACTCTTTAAATAATAATTTTCGCTATTGTCTTGACGGAAAAAAATTTGATATAAATATTCCCGAAGGTTCATACGAAGTAGATGATATTAACGATTACGTCCAACGAATAATGAGGGAAAATGGGCATTACAACTCTGTCTCGGACGAGTACGCTATATCGCTAGAGTAAAACGACAGCACACTTAAAACAGTACTAAATATAGCACAAAATTATAAAATAGACCTAACAACTGCAAACTCTATCAGAACAGTATTGGGGTTAAATGCAGAAGTATATGCATCAGAATATCACGAGTCAGAAAATATTGTGAATATATTCAGTGGTAGTAGCTTGAGAGTAACTTGTGATATAACTAACTCATCATATGTTAACAATTCGACTGACAACGTCATTTATAGTTTTTTTTCCATCAGTCGGACCCGGGTATAAAATTATGGAAACACCAGTTAATTTGGTGTATTTACCTGTTAATTTATCGAAAATATCGTCAATTGAGACAAACTCACTGATAAAAACGGGAAACTTGTAAATTTGCGTGGTGAAGATCTTTCGATACGATTTCATATAAGAGAAAAGTAAAAATAAATTAAATCCTATATAAAATTAGTCGTTACGAGCATGTAAAGTAAATATTAGCGAAGGTCGGAGGGAAAAATTAAAAATGCTATTCTAGCAGGAGAGGCAGTGTCTATCCGTTTATCATATAAGGATATATCCGGATAAGATGTGTTAGCCCTCACTCAAGCACAGATCAACAAAATAACAAAAGCGTACCAAAGTGGAAGAGGAGTGACGATTTAAATGTCAAAAACACAAATAGAACACAATGCAAAAGTTGAAGGGGGATTTATTGGAGCTATTTCGCCGATGTTGGCAACCGCGGGTAAATTTCTTACGTCAAGCGTTTTACCAGGACTTGCAACCCGCTTACTAACCGGCGTAGGAGCCGTAGCCGGTAGTAAAGTTGTTAACAAAATTAGTGGATCAGGTGTTATTTATTAAGAAAAACGAAAGAGGTTGTAAAGTAACACAAGCAGGTAAAGGATTGTATTTAGCTCCGTGAAAGAAAGGTAGTTCGTTAGGAGAGGGACTGTATCTGAAATCTGGAAAAGGAATGTACATGAGAACGGGAACAGGATTGCTACTAGGACCGAATTCACCATTTAGCCGTATTCAAATATAAGGGATGCTTCTCTAAAAAATATTTACGTATATAAAAATGCAAAGATATAGTATGCCAATTCACAAGTTTATCCACAAGTCTCAACGATCACCACCAGCGTCAGTAAATTGGTTGCCACACGATAATCTTGCACATCCTGCAGAACCACTGTATGGTAAGTGGAACATTTTTGCACAACAATCGCTCACTATTCAACCGAAAGTAGCACTAACTATTGCATTAGGAATAGGTGTACGGCTTTTTTTAGGTGTTTGTTCGGTATCTCTCAGACAAAGCTTAAAAGAAAAGAGATGTAGTTTACAAAATGGTACTATTGCTGAATCTATAAACGACATAATTGTTACAATTCCAAACAACTCAGACGCTGCAGTAGATATTGATGAAGGTGAATCTTTATGTTTTGTTACACATCAGTCATTTAAAAAAAAAATTAAATATAAAAATGGAGTACAAAGATTCTAAATGTAACGCATAAGATACGTATGCTAGTGACGCTAAACTATATCCATCTCCAGTTGTCGTTCCGGAGGCTCCCGAACTGATTAGAGTTAAAGGAAGTGCTCAGTTATACAGACTTCAAAAGATTAAAAAAAATCAGAAAGAAATTGCCGCAGAAAGAGACAAGCGTGCAAACTTGTCTAAACAGTAACACAGAGCAGTGAGAATTGTAGCAGGAGTAGACCACGCTCTTGTTGTTTCTTGAATGGTGTTAGGTGTTACGGGGATAAGAGTATTGAGTACAATCATTGCAGCGCCAGTTGCAATAGCAATGGAAGGTGCTGCCTTAGGTTTAGGACTATTGTCTATCGTTGGAGGTCAAACTAATAAAAAGCTATCAATGAAAGCTGAAAAACACGAAAAAATTCAAACACTTGCAGATGCAAAGTTGAATACAATAAGTGATCTTATATCAATGGCGTTAGCAGACGATCAAATTTCGGATGAAGAATACTCACTGATTCTAAGTGAATTAGATAAAATCAATCAAATGAAAGAGGAAATAAGATCTAAAATACGAGTAGGTATAGACGAGGAAACAAAACAGTCTCTTATTGCAAAAGGACGTGAAGATGCAATTTTATCGTTTCAAAACATGTTAAGTAAAAAAATGACGAACACATCTCAATCAACGTATAACGTCTAAAATCACGTCTAAAATCACGTTGAAAATTACGTTTAAAATCACGTGGAAAATTACGTTTAAAATCATGTCATAATTTACGTCTCAAATCACGTCTTAAATCACGTCTAAAATCACGTCTAAAAACATTATTATTTCTATTTTTAAATGTCGTTTTTAAAGATAACAGATTCGGGAAAAAGGGACTCCATGGTGCATGAGTATCTAATGTTAAGAAATAAAATTCGCCAAGACTCTTTATCTAAAAAGCTAGGAGACATTGATCAACACAGAGAACTAACAAAACTTTACAAACCGATCACCGATTCGCAAAGAGAGTTAAAAGAAGCAACGTCAAGTGCGATACAAGCACTGCCAGCAGCATCAGCAGCTACAACACCTAATGCCACTACTTTCTCTCAATACCCAGGCATACAAGCAGAAGAGGATAAAATACCGAAAGTAACATTAATAGAACTAGGTTCAATAGCAACTGAATACTTGACATCGATGGCAGGCAAATAATTAACCGATAAAACATTTGGACTGTATGATAAAGGTGGCGCTTTTTATATTGGAGATCCAGAGGTTAAACTATCTGGAGAAAATATTATTGTTGGAAAAACAAAATATAAAGGAACTCTAGGACTTGGGGAGCTAATAACATCGAAATATCCTGATTCCGATAAATATACTTCACAAGACATTGAATCCTACAAAACAATTTTACTAAACACCAATGCTATTGTGAATCCTGACACAGGTAAGGTTAAATCAAGTTCTGGAGAGAAGTACAGAATAATTATTAACCAATCAATGAAGCATATTTAAAACCTGAAAAGGCACAAAAACAACTTCATTTTTCAAGAAGCAAGGAGAAGAAATAGCGTTAATGCCTTCTGATCCAAACAGACTCGTTGAAATGCTTACATTACAAATTAATAGTTATAATGCAGGTAATACTTGAGTAAAAAATGAAATCATAGACATAGCAGATGAACTGATGAGACAAGCGGTAATAGACAAAGAATATTATAAAAAATTTATGTTTCGTATTTAAAAAATGATTGTTAAACAAAGGTATTAAAAAAACACGTTATCGGCGGTTCTGGAATGTTTGAAACCGTCTAAAATTTCTTTAAGCGAATTGTAGGATCAACGGCTGCGAAAACTGCTGCAAATGTCGCAAAAAACGGTGGCATCGAAAGTAAGTAGCGCATCAAAAACAGAAAAAATTAAAACGGCTATCGAAGCCGGTAAATTGGTTGTAAAAGAAGTTGGAAAAGATGTAGCTATAGCCAAAGCTAAAGCTTTGATTGATGGACATAATGCACCAAAAAATCGTGAAATAACGCAAGAATCGAGGGACGCGTTAGCGTTTCTCATAAATATGGGTTCTAATAAAGCAACAAACATTAACAACTTCATTGCGGGTTCCGGCGTTGGGTTGAAGAGAGGTACTGCAAGGGCATACGCAATATCAATTCAAGATCTTGTTAAAAGGTTGAACACAGCATCCGGTCTTCGTCTGGCTTAAGAATTTTTTTTTTCATTTATAATTAAAATAGCATTAATGTCGAGCGAAATATTACATTTTACGGAAGCTGCACCTATTGACGAATCAATTGAAAAATATGAGTTTAAGGCGTAAGAGCCTGTAAATGGTACGAACTTAAATTCAGCGGGTACCATAACTATCGATATCGGGTTGTATGATGTATTTGTTTGATCCTGCGGAATCGTACCTACTCATTGAAGGTAGACTAACTAAAGTAAATGGGGATGCATACGCAGAAGATTATGTAGTAACGTTAACAAACAATGGGCTTATGCATTTGTTTTATAATATTACGTATAAGCTATCCGATCAACAAGTAAAATCGTTGAATCATCCTGGACAGGCTACGACCATTATTGGAATGCTCAAGTATCCGGATGGTTTTTCAAAAGCGCAAGGACTCAATCAGCTTTGGACTAAAGATACGGCGGCAACAGCTCATTTGGTAAATAACACAGGCTTTGCTATCAGGCAGGCATACCTTATTCAGATGCCTAACCTCAAGGGAACATTCTCGTTCGTTGTTCCGCTGAAACACATTTTCGGCTTTTGCGATGACTATGACAAGATTGTGTATGGATTTAAACATACGCTCGCACTTGTTAGAACAACTGACAACGATACATCTTTAGACACAATGACGATAATGAGGGTAAAGTAAGCCTTGATAAAATGTCATGGTTTATTCCTAATATTTTACCTGCAGATATGGAAAAATTTCAGCTGTACAAATCCATTCTGGCAAAGGTAACAGTACCCGTCGCTTTTAGTTCTAGACATTGTGAAAGTATTACCGTTCCACAGTCTACGTCGTTCAACTGGAGAATAATTGTTAGAACACCAACCGAAAAACCGCGATACACTTTGGTAGGATTCCAAACTGATCGCAAAAATAATTAAACAAGAAATACATCGATATTCGATCATTGCAATCAAAATAACATATATGTGACTGTTAACAATCACCGATACTCTGAGGCTGATGCCAACTTATCTTTTCCAAACCCAAAGTTCTCACAAGCTTACTATGAAGCGGGCAGATTTAGCGAAAAGTTTTATGAAGTGGATCCGCTGATAACACAAAATAACATTACACCGGCGGATTTCAAAGACCTGTTTCCAATTATGGTGTTTGATGTCAGCAAACAAAGTGAGCGATTAAAATATGCATCGGTAGAGATGCAAATCCAAACGACATTCCACCATAATGTGCCAGCGGGAACAGAAGCGACGCAGTTGTTATTTCCGACCAAATGATAAAATTTACCTCTGCCGGATCTAAAATGTATCAAGTGATGAAAAAGAAAAATTGAATTGACTTAAGTAATTTATTTACCATTATAAAAAAATAATCGAATTGTAATAAGTTTGCGTGGTGTAGCGTCAACGGTCTGGGGCACAGCAATGTATATGTGTGGTCCTCCATATGGTTTGATGATGATTGGAAATGTAGGGAATGGGAAATGGAAGGAAAAATAATACTAGAAAGAAACAAAATGAATATTTGGAATGGCTAGAAGGGGGCAGACCCATGATAGAAAAAGATGAATATTTGGTTGGCTAGAAAAGAAAAAATGCCTATTTGGAATGGCTAGAAAAGAAAAAGAACGAACAAAACATATAGAAAAGGAAAAGATGAATATTTTGTTTGGCTAGACAATAAAAAAGATGAATATATGGATTGGCTAGGAAAGAAAAAAGATTTCTATTTTGAATGGCAAGATGATACATTGGACTCTCGAATACGAGAAGAAATATTGAAAGAATGCAATTACTATACTGTTAACATCCCTTATGAATGCAATGTGGCTGAAACAGCTTAAAAAATGAAAACGACTTAAAGTATTTTATTTTTTATATAAAAATGATATACACGAAGAAAGTGCTAATAAACATGTCAAAGGATATCAACATTACTACTACGACTAATCAGAGTATAATGGAGTTAATGTTGATTGCAAAGGAGAACGGATTAGATTGGAATCGAAAGGATATTGTTATTCCAGAACATAATACCAATGAAAAAAGACCGCGAGGTAGACCTAGACAGTTTTCGCCAAAAGTAATTGTTAAATTACCGAATGTTGAAACTGGAGAGGAAACAACCTATAATTCAAAATACCAAGCAATAAAAGCGCTTGGTTGTAATAAAAAAAGAAAAACAACGGACAAGTGGTAAATGGAATGAGGTATGAGGTAACGTTTTTATAAGCAGAACTATATGCTTATAAAAAATGAAAATGACTGAAGTAATTTTAATATAAATAAAATGAATATCAAAACTGTGAAAGAGTTTAAAAAAAAACGCAAAATATCAAATTCTGCGCGGATATTCGAATCTCATGAAAACTGAGCTGATAGCGAGGCTGAGCACACGTAACGATGAGGATGATGATGTATGGGAAGATGCAAGAGCTAATGATGTATGGGAAGATCCGAGGGTTGATGCAAGGGCTGAACCAACTCAAAAACCTACTATGATAAATAGTTTATTTCATTGGGTTGTTAGACCTGTAAAGACAGCTGTAAAGAATAGCTATGATTGGATTATTAAGCATACACCAGAGCCTGAAAAGTGAGCGATAAGCAAAAAGGCTGGGGTGTTTAAAGCAGAAGTCAGATCTATTTATAATAAATATTACCATAAGAAGCCGCGAAGTAGTGAACGTGATATTGAAATTAGTGAAAGTGCTATAGTAATTAGAGAAAGTAAAACTGCACTTAGACGTTTTGCAAGACAATATGTTATTGATGGGACTAAAAGAACTGATGCTCCAACATTTTAAGATATTGTTAGGCCTGAAGTTTTAAAGTTTATGAGCAAAGATCGTCAAATAAAAATGAATCTCTAGTGCTCGTGTGTGAAATGGAGCGAGTAGATATAAAAAGTGGAGAAGTAATTAAAGACGGTGTGCCGTTTATATCAAAAACTGAATTAGTATTGGAGAGAACTGATGTAGACGATTTGAACAATAAAGCATCAGACAATATTTTGGAATCGATTTCCATGTTTCAAATGAAGGGAAGCAATTGGAGACTTAAGTCTGTCATAAGACTGGAAATTAACGCCGTTACGTATAAGTCATTAAAAGGTAAATCATACATTCCATTGCCGGGTAAGTTGGCTGCTAAAAAGGCAATTATTAACATGAAGAATGTAGATGACGAATGTTTCAAGTGGTGCGTCACGAGAGCATTAAATCCAGTTTTAAAAACTTTCCGAAAAAATAACCGAACAATTAAAAGGACAAGCAAAGTTGCTTCATTGGGATGGTATTGAGTTTCCAGTTGCGGTGAATGAAAATGTTATAAGTTAATTTGAAAGAAACAACAACTTGAGCATCAATATATTCGGCTATGATTCTAAAGAAAATAATATTTACCCACTAATTATAAGTAAAAAACGAAAGTGAAAAGGTGATTGATTTGTTGTTGATTTCAGATGGAAAAACAAAGCATTATTGTTGGGAAAGAAAATTTAACAGATTGTTAGCAGATCGAACCGAAACAGGTCACCACACTATGCATTATTGTAAAAGGTGCTTAACAGGACATCGAACAGTTTAGGGTCTTCACAGACACAAAGAATATTGTTCATTACACAGCACACACAAAAATAGTAATGCCAGCAGAGAGAACCGCAGAGTATTTTAAGCATTTCTGTAGATCAATGAGGGTTCCTTTTGTGAAATATGCAGACTTCGAATCGTTTATCGAGCCTATTAGTTCTTGTAAACCAAATCCAGCGACGTCGTTTACACACAAGTTCCAGAAGCATACGCCGAGCGCGTTTTGCTATCACGTAGTATGCTCTGATGGCTCATTGTATAGTCAAAGGCCAGTAATGTGTTTTGAGCTTAGAATCAAACAGATGATGTCGCGCAATTATTTGTTAACTCTGTTGAACAAACCAAGGATATTTACAATAAGTTCAAATTTTCCGAGGAAATGATATTCACGAAAGATGATAAAACTGAATACGATGCTGCAACCACATGTCATATATGCGAAGGTGCTGAAGGCGAGTTCCGATTAGAAGGCAACAATGATAGCTATACAAAGAATCGCGATCATTGTCACTTGACTGGAAAGTTTAGAGGAGCAGCACATTCAAAGTGTAATTTAGGGTATTAAATTTATTTCTGTATTACTACACAATCTTTCTGGATATGACAGTCATCTATTTATTAAAAAGTTAAATAATGGAGGACAAATTAGCTTCATTTCAAATAACGAGGAGAAGTATATTTCGTTCTGTAAGAAGATTGTTGTTGACACGTATACAATCAAAAAAGGAAAGGAAACACCTATTTATCATGAAATAAGGTTTATCGATAGCTATAGGTTTATGAAATCGAGTTTGGATGCTTTATCAGGAAATCTTTCCGATGATCAGTTTTGTGAATTGGCTAAGGTCTATAGCGGTGATGAGTTAACACTCTTGAAACAAAAGGGAATCTTTCCATATGAGTATGTGAGTTCGGTTGAAAAAGCTCGAAGAAACATCACTACGTCCAAAGGAAGCATTCCACTCAATGCTCACGGGTAAAGCTATTAGTAATGATGTTTATGAATTTGCAAACAAAGTATGGAAGGCTTTTGGCTGTAAAACAATAAGAGACTACCTTGCACTCTACATAAAGAGCGATGTCTTGCTGCAAGCCGACGTTTTCAAAAACTTTTGAGATGCTAGCAATAAATATTATAAACTAGATCCAACATGGTATTATACAGCGCTAGGACTATCTATGGATGCGTGTCTTAAGTTTACAAAGGTAAAACTTGAGCTTATAAACGATTATGACGCGTTGCTAATGTTAAGGCAAGGCATTCGAGGTGGGGTTAGTACAATTTCAACGCGTCTTGGTATTGGAAACAATAAGTATATGGGTGATGATTATGATGAAAGCAAAGACTCATCGTTTATAATTTATCTGGATGCTTACAATCTCTAAGGGTGCGCGATGAGTAAACCACTTCCATTAGGGGGGTTTAAGTGGACGAATGAAAATGAGCTTAACGATTGGAAAAACATTTCATGCACAGAAGGACAGGGGTGTATTTTAGAAGTTGACTTGGAATATCCTGATGAATTACATGATCTTCATAATGCTTATCCACTAGCCCCCGAAAACATTAAACCTGAGGGACCAAAAGTTAAAAAGCTTATTCCAAACTTGAACAACAAAACCAAGAAGGTAGTACATTAAGAAAACTTGCAGCAGTACGAAAAGCTAGGGCTCAGAGTTACCAACATTCATAGAGAAATTAAGTTTGATGAAAGCCCTTGGTTGAAAACATATATCGACTTGAACACTGAATTGCGAACAGCTGCAACTAACAACTTTGAAAAAGACTTTTTCAAGTTGATGAACAACAGTGTGTTTGGAAAAACAATGGAGAACATCGAGAATCGTGTTGATATCCGATTGGTTAATAATCATACACAAGCGGAAAAGCTCGCTGCAAAGGTTAATTATAAACGCTGTACTATATTTGATGAAATTTTAACAGCTATACATATGAGAAGAACCAACTTATGTTATAACAAACCCATTTATCTTGGAATGTCTATTCTAGACTTAAACAAGACAATAATGTACGAGTTCCACTTTAACTACATCAAAGCTAAATATGCAAAAAGGGCGAAGCTATTGTTAACGGACACAGACAGTCTTGTCTAAGAAATTAAAACTAAAGATTTTTATGCCGACATTTCAAACGATGTTGAAAGACTGTTTGGTACGAGTGAGTATCAAAAAGATCACCCCTCCGGAATTAAAACTGGTGTAAACAAAAAGGTTCACGGAATGTTCAAAGATGAGGCAGCTGGAAAACAAATAGAGGAATTTGTAGGAATCCGAGCTAAACTGTATTCGTGTAAAATGTATTAAGGGAAGGAAAACAAAAAGTTTGAGGGGGTAAAAAAGAGCGTTGTCGAAAACACCATTACACACAACGATTATAAGAACGCGCTGTTTTCTCGCCAAGAATTGCTAAGGTCAATGAACGTTATCAGATCATACGCGCATGAAATGTATACTGTAACGGTTAACACAGTAGCTCTAAGCGCAAATGATTATAAACGTATTATACAAAAAGACGGTATTCACACACTTGCTTATGGAAATAAACTCCTAAGAAAAACAAACAGTGATAGCACTATATAAAATGAGTTTTAATACCGAAAAGTATATAAATGTTGTAGGAGTTGTATAACCAAACGAACCTTTATCCAATTTTCAGTTGATAGATGCTGCTAAAAAGTAAAAAATTAAAAACTTTAGGGGTGTCTATGTTCGCGATGAACTTCCGAAAAGCCCTAAAAAGGTAGAATGCGGAATTCTAAATTTATGCGACTCGCGAGGTAATGGTACACACTGGACTGCTTGGATCAAAAACGGTCATGAAAAACTGTACTTTGACAGTTATGGGTTAGCACCGCCAGCCGAACTCGTTTGCTTAATAAGAAATCCTGTGTATTATAACAGCGGAAGAGTACAGACGCTGAGTTTTTTTGCGGACACATGTGTCTTTAAATTCTTTAACAATGTGAGAGCGAAAGCTTTCACCATGTAATAAACTCATTATATTAAATAAATGTGTATATAACAATGTTTGTAAATATATTTGGTAAAACAGACGTCGGATCGTCACAAAGAGTGATTTCAGGAGGTGTCACATTATCACAAGCCATTAATACGTTCTTAAGACGAGATGGTAAAAATGTAGCTGCTGAAAATATTAACATGGATTCTCACAATCTTATCAATGTATTGGATCCTGCTTATGCTCAAGACGCTGAAACAAAAAATTATGTTGATAATCGAACAGTTTCAAAGTCTGGACATACTATGACTGGTGATTTAAACATGGGTGGTAGGATGGTTAAAGGATTACCTGTTCATTATCCTACATTGTACAGTGGAAATTAAGCACCCAGTTGGTCACAAGTCATTAGTTTAGTGAATGAAGCAACTACTAATAATAAACAGTATATAGATGATCAAGATGCTGTTACTAACTATTATGCTAATAATTTAACTAAAAAATGTTATTCGGGTTATGTTCCAATTTTGGAGAAGAATATTAGTAGATCTGGATTTGTAACAACTGCAAGTTCAGTAAGTGATGATAAATTAAAAGCATACGGTGCATTTAATAGTCTTAACGATGATGGGTCTAATGGAAGCTGGGCTACACCTTCAAAATCTGGTTGGCTTCAAATTAAATGTCCTGAACCCGTGACAATTTGGAGAGTGGCGTTAAAAGCTAGAGCTATAGATGGTATTAATATAACTGGATGGACTATTAGTGGAAGCCATCATGGAAAAGAATTTGAACCACTGTTGACATCTACAACTAAATTGTTTAGATCTGCTAATGCTCCTTTGTTTTTCGATATTTCAACTACTAAAGCATACCAGTATTATAGACTCAATATAACTGCAAGTTCTGGAGCCGGAGATCTTGGAGTTCAAGTTATGCAGCTGTATGTTTCATCAACCTGAGTAAAGAGTATCAAACTCTAATATAAAAAATGAGATTTTATCCGTTTTTTCTAGAATGTAGTAAGCGCGAAACTGATACGGAAAATAAGAGGTATTTGGATCTTCTTGGTTTTGGAAAATGTGGTATGATTATTGACAAAGACGATGGAACGTCTACCTTATTTAAATTTAATAAAACGTTTAAAATACCAAAACATACAGCGTCCAACTGCATGATGAACTGAATTAAATGCTCTGGACTAAAAACGATGAGTTTGAAAAGATCGAAGCAACCATTAAAGAGTCAATAAAACAGTGGAATAACGTTAAAAAACGGGATCAAGTTAGGTTGATTCACAAATACGTGTTAACATTAAAGTGTGATATGGAGGAAAAATATCGCAAAGGTGCTATTGCCACGGCATTCTTACTCGGAATGATCAAACCAAACGACATTGTTTACCAAGACTTTGAAATTAAAAATATCAAAGGAGTATATTTTGCATAGGCCTAAACGGTCGAAAGTCCTCCAGCCGCCCTGTCATGATAATAAGAAAATTGAATTTTCATGGTTTAGGTGTTATTCGAAAATTTTAATACTTGTTTTAAATTTATGGTTAAGGAAATACCATAAATTTATAAAATTGTGGTTACTTCATGTTGACATGAAAGGAAAACTGCTTTAGTATATTTCTTTACGGAAGGGAAACGAAAGGAAAACGACCGGGTAACGACAGTGGGCCAGCCGCGCATATTTCTATCTACTAGTATGTTGATTTGTCGCCTTAGATCATGTCGACCAAAACCTTTTTCTTGAAAAGCCGGAAACATTTACATCGATACTTTAACTTAATGTCGTTATGGCGAGTAACATTAAGTGGGAAAAAGCTACAAAACTATGTCGGCATACCATATTATTTCACAGTAAGTCGATATAAACTACTCCGGCATGACCATATTATTGGGGTGTACCATATACGCTTCATTAATTTGTATATGAATTATAACAACGCAACGAACAGCCATTCGTATAATTCTATTATAACATTCGAAATATCCGTTTCTGCTTGGTTCATTTGTCAGGCAATTAATTATATGTTTTGTTCTTGTTATGGTCATCGTTGGTGAATCATTTTACTGGGTAATTGTTCATAGGATACATAACATTAGCCACATTTTATATGAATATTCGCCGTTCGTAAGACATTAATTTGATTCCAGCTTGAAAAAACTTATTTAAGCCTCTAAGCACAACATTGTCCTAATGGTAAAGTAGCAATTGTAAACGATACTTCATAAATGCAACATTATTTTTTTGCTTATCAATGTTCACAATATGAAATAAAATTGCTTACTTATAATTTCAAACATTAACTCACTTCCATCTCACCAATTAACAAGTAGATAAAGGACGAGCTAAAATACGTTTTGATATTTATTTTATATTTTATGACAATTGTTATTAAAATATATTTACACTTTACTACTTTTTTTAAATATCTTTCAATAAAGTTACTGATAACAATTCGTTCAATTCGTTAAAATGAAAACATAGGGGAAATCTGTCTAAGAGTTAAAGGGGCCGTCTAACAGATGTTGGCATGTATTGAAGCTTGTCATTAAATGCTTTAAATGCTTTATATTGATAAATTTAAAGTTTGAATTATAAATATATAGTAAATAAACAAGAATACATTTTTCTAAAGGAAAAAAGTAACCCTCAACAGGGTTCGAACCACTGACTCCTGGATTCCTGGAGTAAAAAGCCTCACGCCTAGACCACTCGACCATCCACGCTCATATTCAAAGTGGATGTATTGTTTAGCTAAATGAGCAATTATCGTAGTTTCACAAAATATCGAATCGCGTCGATACGACGCTTTATCTGTTGGACGGCCCCTTTAAAACATCTATTTACATTGTAGCTGCCAATTTTGACGTCATTTGTTACAAATTCAAGGTAGCACGTTCACAGAAAATATAGTTCAAAAATAGGCTATCTGCATATTGCACACAAAGTTATGTCAGTCATTAAGTTATGTCAAGAAGACTTGGAAAGTCAACACAAGCATTTACTATGCTGAAAACAAGATGGTCGCCGTGGCGTAGTGGATATGGTGTCCGCCTAGCGACTGGCATGGCACGGGTTTGACCCCTCCTTTCGAAACGTTAATTAGATCTTTCTCATATACACAAAGTACTGGTTTTAGGCCCAGAAAACAGACTCATGAGCGTTTCAAATAAGCTTTAGGCTTTATCAATGTTCACAATATGAAATAAAATTGCTTACTTATAATTTCAAACATTAACTCACCTCCATCTCACCAATTAACAAGCAGATAAAGGACGAGCTAAAATAAGTTTTGATATTTATTTTATATTTTATGACAATTGTTATTAAAATATTTTTACACTTTACTACTTTCTTGAAATATCTTTCAATAAAGTTAATGATAACAATTTGTTAAATTCGTTAAAATGAAAACAAAGGGGAAATCTGCCCAAGAGTTAAAGGGGCCGTCTAACAGATGTTGGCATGTATTGAAGCTTGTCATTAAATGCTTTAAATGCTTTATATTGATAAATTTAAACATTTGAATTATAAATATATATTTAAAAACAAGAATAGAATTTTTTTATAGAAAAAAAACTCCTGGATTCCTGGAGTAAACAGCCTCACGCCTAGACCACTCGACCATCCACGCTCATATTCAAAGTGGATGTATTGTTTAGCTAAATGAGCAATTATCGTAGTTTCACAAAATATCGAATCGCGTCGATACGACGCTTTATCTGTTGGACGGCCCCTTTAAAACATCTATTTACATTGTAGCTGCCAATTTTGACGTCATTTGTTACAAATTCAAGGTAGCACGTTCACAGAAAATATAGTTCAAAAATAGGCTATCTGCATATTGCACACAAAGTTATGTCAGTCATTAAGTTATGTCAAGAAGACTTGGAAAGTCAACACAAGCATTTACTATGCTGAAAACAAGATGGTCGCCGTGGCGTAGTGGATATGGTGTCCGCCTAGCGACTGGCATGTCACGGGTTTGACCCCTCCTTTCGAAACGTTAATTAGATCTTTCTCATATACACAAAGTACTGGTTTTAGGCCCAGAAAACAGACTCATGAGCGTTTCAAATAAGCTTTAGGCTTTATCAATGTTCACAATAAGAAATAAAATTGCTTACTTATAATTTCAAACATTAACTCACCTTCATCTCACCAATTAACAAGTAGATAAAGGACGAGCTAAAATAAGTTTTGATATTTATTTTATATTTTATGACAATTGTTATTAAAATATTTTTACACTTTACTACTTTCTTTAAATATCTTTCAATAAAGTTAATGATAACAATTTGTTAAATTCGTTAAAATGAAAACAAAGGGGAAATCTGCCCAAGAGTTAAAGGGGCCGTCTAACAGATGTTGGCATGTATTGAAGCTTGTCATTAAATGCTTTAGATGCTTTATATTGATAAATTTAAATATTTGAATTATAAATATATATTAAAAAACAAGAATAGATTTTTTTTAAGAAAAAAAAAACTCCTGGATTCCTGGAGTAAACAACCTCACGCCTAGACCACTCGACCATCCACGCTCATATTCAAAGTGGATGTATTGTTTAGCTATATGAGCAATCCTCGTAGTTTACCAAAATATCGAATCGCGTCGATACGACGCTTTATCTGTTGAAAGGCCCCTTTAAAACATCTATTTACATTGTCGCTGCCAATTTAGACGTCATTTGTTACAAATTCAAGGTAGCACGTTCACAGAAAATGTAGTTCAAAAATAGGCTATCTGCATAAAGCACACAAAGTCATGTCAGTCATAAAGTTATGTCAAGAAGACTTGGAAAGTCAACACAAGCATTTACTATGCTAAATACAAGATGGTCGCCGTGGCGTAGTGGATATGGTGTCCGCCTCTTTCTCATGGACACCAAGTATAGGCCAAGACAACTGACTCAGGAGCGTTTCAAATAAGCTTTAGGCTGTCGATGAAATCGAGCTATAATAAATAGGTTTAAACTAAAACCAGATGGAAATACAGTGTTGAATGTATGCCCTTCTATTACTTTCTATGAAATTTCTTATTTTTAAGCTGAATGATAACGCTTTATATAAATTTCTGCATAATGCCATCAACGATTTTTGTTTCATATAACATTCCTGGTATTTCTTCTCAACCAAGTATGACGGTTTAATAGTCCACATTTAAATACAGAACAATCTCAAAGCATGCAAGCAAAGCTTTTTTTACTGCTGCAATAAATGTCATCGTACTGATAATTCGACCATAATTGCAAGCAATTCATACCCTCATATCCACGAGGTTCACCAGGTGCCCATTTAGCCCATGTCATAATCATGTTTGGACCACCTTTGGTGACCCATTCCCATTGGTCGCGTACACGTGTTCCTCCGATCCAAATGTTTGAATCTATATTGGCCCCTTGTAAAACAGTTTTCAATGACTCGTACTCTTCAATGTTGTTAATGACGGCAAGACCTTCATGATTTGCTTCGCAAAATTCTCTGGCTTCCTTCCAACTTCGTAGCAATGTGTACCCAACGTAACCGATTGCCTTCTTCAGAGTACAAACCTAGAAAAGTATAAAAAGACACGTAATTGTGTTATATAAAACATCACAATATAGCCACGTTATTATCAAATATTAAATACATGAACACATAGCTATCTTTCTTTGGTAAATTCCAGTTGTAATTAGTACAAGTAATTTATTATAGATATGTTAGAAAGATTATGTCAATTACTCTGTAAAAATAAGTCATACGGCTTTCGGCAGAAACAGTTTTGTTAATAAATATCTACCAACATATAATAATTATATAGTAAGTCGCAGCTATTGAAGTTGTTTACGATACCTTTTCAAACGACACTGCATTTTGCTCAATGACGTCATTCGAAAATATTACCGATGAGCATAATGTGCATTTTTTCTCAATTTCCGTATACAACAATCCATGACAATCGTCCGTGCAATGCCTCATGCATGTTGTCATATCCGCATTCATGACTGTTGTTAGCAATGTACCACAAGTCAAGTCCTTCCTCATTTCGAATCTATTGCATTTAGAGCAAATGCTCTGTAGACCGTTGGTAAAATGACCCACAAATATAATTAGTAGGCAGTCAACAATTAGACGTTTCAAATACAATTTAATATCCATATTGGTTACAAAATCTTCAAAAGTGCAAGTTCTTACAGCTCTTAAGTTTCACAATCCTGGTGAGAAGTGATTCTTACAAAATCTGTAATAAAGCGCAGGGAAAAGGCTTTGATATTTTCATTGGCATATTTCAAATAAATCATCACATATTAATGTTGAATCAGTGTAACCAATAGATAATCGCATGTACGGTCGTCTACCAATTACTAAAAGTCTTTGTTACGTGTCTAATGAACTGTTATGGAAGCATTTCAATAATTAATTATTCATTAAGTCTGTAGTAACTGACCAACGGTCATAATGTACCTTCGTAATAACAAATGAATTTAAATTGCTATTCATTCAAAAGCGAGCACGCTATCTTTGCCCGCAAGCCACAACTGTAGTCGAGTACAATAGTTTTAATTGGAAACCAAACAGTTCTATAGAAAATCTGTATACCAATACGCGTTCTAAATTCATACAAGTAACGTTTAGCTTAGACGCAGAGTATGTTTCGACGTACGGTCGTTGATTAAAAATCATTCATAGTCCGGTAAGGTACGCTTCCCCATTCACCCCACTTAGCCGGAGGGACGGCCGTATGCTTTCTATTGTTGAGCAGCCAGAGCTATTGGCCATCCATACGTTTCGCGCCCAATCGTAAAAAGCTTTATTTGCCAGTAATACATTTATGAAATTACCACTTCATATGTAACCGTGCAGTTTTCTTGACCCTGACACTACGTGAATCGGGTTTCGTTACTTGCATTTCATAGCATTTATTCAATATAACGACTCATCAATATGCTTAAATACTTAATAAACATTGTACTGGAATGTTGTTAATACATGTATTGTTGTTCTGGAACTTTACTTAAATATATTTTATTTTGTTAGTAAACACGTATTTCAAGAGTTTTCAAATTTATATACAGTGTGGCGATTGCTGTTCAGAAAAATATGTAATTATTTAAAAATATAATGAAATATTTAGTTTTTTTCTTGATTGTATGTCCATACTAGTCAGGTGCAGCTTATTTTGCGCATAACGCGTCATTTTGCCTGTGAGTGGGTATGCCCATTTAAGATACCCTTTCGGACGAACAAGCGTTTTCGCCCGAAAGCGACCTAGTTCACGCTGACCAATCGTCGACTGTCTATCGGGCTTTACTAGTTTTGACCAGGACTTTTAATTAAGGTCGGCCGTGCATGCAGCCTATTTAGCCTATATCTCGTATGCGTCATTTTCCAGTGAGCGGGTATGCCCCTTTAAGGGCCCCTTCCGGACAAACAAGAGCTATCCACCGGAATAAACCTAGTGCACGCTGACCTGCCGTCGACTGCCTGTCAGGCTGACCTAGTTTCGGCCGGGACTTTAAATTAGGGTCGGAGACATTTGCAGCCTATCTAGCGTATTACGCATCATTTTGCCTGTGAGTGGGTATGCTCTTTTAAGGGCCCCTTTCGGATAAACAAGAGTTATCCCCCGAATCAAACTAGTGCATGCTGACATCCTGTCAACTGCCTGTCGGGCTCACCTAGTTTCGGCCGGGACCTTGAATAAGGATCGGAGTCATTTAGCGTTTTACTGGTATGCGTCATTTTCCAGTGCGTGCGTATGCACATTCAAGGCCTTCTTTCGGAAAAATAAGAGTTATCTCCCGGAAGCGACCTAGTACACGCTCACCGCCCATCGACTGCCTGTCGGACTCATCTAGTTTCGGACGGGACTTTTAATTAGGGTCGAGGTCACATATAGCCTATTCAGCGCATTATGCGTCGTTTTTCCAGTGAGTTGGTATGCACTTTTAAGGGCCCCTTTCGGACAAATAAGAATTATCCCCCGGCAGCGACCTAGTGCATGCTGACATCCCGTCAACTGCCTGTCGGGCTCACCTAGTGTTTCGGCCGGGACTTTTAATAAGGGTCGGAATCACATACAGCCTTTTTAGCGCAATATGCGTCATTGCATCGATAAGGGCCCCTTTCTGACAAACAAGAGTTATCTCCCGGAAGCAACCTAGTGCATGCTGACATCTATCAACTGCCTGTCGAGCTACCCTAGTTTTTTTTAATGGGAAATCTATCCGACAGCTCTTATTAAGAGAATTGTGTGATGTTATAGAATTATTATTCAACATAAGAAATAACACACACACAACTGACAAAGATATGTGTTAAGAGTTAAAAAAGGTTCTCTTTGATCCTGTTTGATAATTGAACAATTACAATTAAACAGCGATTTCAAAAAGTACATTTCAAACTTGCTAAATATGTTAGAACAATCTTTTTTTTAATCAAGCAGACGATTGTATTTTTAATTTCTATAAATAAAGCCAAACTCCACGATTATACGGAGATGTTGATATTCATAAATTACATTTAATGCAAAATGCAAATTGGACACGACAAAATGCTCGCGAATCTGTGTAGCTTGATTTTAACGTTATGATGCCTTGCCGATATTTTAACGGTTCTCTGGAACTAAAACTATATCATATTAATTCGAATTAATGTTGCTTGACCTATGTCATACATGGGTGTATTTGAAGCGTTTCTCGATACAAAAAAGTAATTTAACTATCAAGAAATATTGGCAACACAACTTCGAATATAAGATGCGAGATGCGAATGCAATGAAATGATTTTTTGTAAGCTTAATGTTTGTGAATTTGAACACAGGTGGTTAGCGTGTGGCTATGATAATAATTAGTGAAAACATCATTTTGAATGATAAATAATCATATTATAACGAAAAATAAACTTTTCTGAACAAAAAACAATATATATATAACAAGGTATTTAACTCGAAATCGCCCGAAAACGGGTTGCAAAGTTCTACTTCTTTTTTACTACCACGTCTTATAATAACAACAACAACAATAATACTGATTATTATAGTTAGTAGTAGTAGTAGTAGTAGTAGTAGTAGTAGTAGTAGTAGTAGTAGTAGTAGTAGTAGTAGTAGTAGTAGTAGTAGTAGTAGTAGTAGTAGTAGTAGTAGTAGTAGTAGTAGTAGCAGTAGAAGTAGTAGAAGTAGTAGTAGTAGTAGTAGTAGAAGAAGTAGAAGTAGTAGTAGTAGTAGTAGTAGTAGTAGTAGTAGTAGTAGTAGTAGTAGTAGTAGTAGTAGTAGTAGTAGTAGTTGTAGTTGTAGTAGTAGTAGAAGTAGTAGTAGTAGTAGTAGTAGTAGTAGTAGTAGTAGTAGTAGTAGTAGTAGTAGTAGTAGTAGTAGTAGTAGTAGTAGTAGTTGTAGTAGTAGTAGTAGTAGTAGTAGTAGTAGTATCATTATTCATAAAATTGCAACAAAATGTACCCAAAGTTGAACAAAGTAATTGTGGCCTCTTGTTTCGGTCGACATGAGCTTTTCCTGATCAAAACGTTCTTTAGCATGTGTCCCCAGAAACAGATTAATTGTCTCTGTTGGTGCTAAGGTCATCTCTTTCCAAGCCAGTATTTCTAGCGTTCCATGTTGCACATGGATCCCGAATCCTTGCCCATCGCCCGCATTGTAAAGATCTGAAGTGCAAGAATTCACTGAGCATTTAGAAAAACACCTTTGTGACATTAAAAAAATACCACACCCAAGAACCTGCAAGCCAATGTAAGGATGAAATAGCAATACTGAAGAATAACTTTATAAAGCGAAAGGTTTTGTAAATAGAATGTGCTTTTGGTTAAGCGCATGACAGTCAAGAACCGTTACTGTCCTTACAGTGGGAGTTTTAGCAGCTGTATTTCCGTCCATATTCGGAATGTTGTCTCGTTGAATCCATACATAAGAATTCCATGTTCGAAAGATTGATCATAGTAACAGATGAATCCTGAACCTGAAAGGCAACATATGCTCATTATTGAAATATGTTAACATCGATCGATGTAGATTTTATTAATCACTTGTTTAATTATAATTAGGAATTACATGTGTTAATTCTCTTTATACGTTACAATTGCCGTTAATTATTGCATCTATACCTACAATCAATGTTTCTGGGTTTGTTTAAATGTCTCCTTTTATTATTAATGTATTTCGAGCAGTTTGAAATGTTCAGTTTAAATGTTGGAAAATATTCGTCGGAAACATGTTCTTATGACACGCAAATCTGCAATATGAATTTCCGTATTTTTTTATTTTTTTTAAGAGTAGCAAACAAGCTTACCAATGGCGTCAGATCTCAATGAATGGTTTGTCAGTCTGAAATCATCAAGTTTTATCCGCACGACTACAAGGCTGGGATATGTTCCAAAGTCGTGATTTACTTCCCAAAAACAATCTTCTCCTTTGGATTTCAAATGACAGTTTAAATTTAAAAAAAAATGTTTTTCGAATACTCATAAAATTGGTGATAATTAAAATTGTTAAAAACAAAACAATAATCTATGACATTTTATTCGATTTATGCATGTTTATGAGATTTTTACAAGTGCATGCATGCGTATTGTTGAGAACGGTATTGTATGTTATATGCTAGTCCGACTTACATAGATAATTAAAATGTGGAATAACAGGCCTTTAAAACATGTCGTCAAGTTCTCCACACAAATGTTGTATTTTACCACACAAAGGGCATACTAGATGCGGACCAATAACTACAAACGCTGTATAAATATAACAAATTCAGTGCGGTTCAAAAATGCTACATCAATCTAAAAGGTATACATTTGCGTGTGTCTTGAGTTATGTTTAAGTTACTATTGGATATTTTTTTAATTTGCTTTTTTGTTGTTTGACGTTTAAAATGTGCAGTTCTATATTAATATAGAAAAGTAACAAGAAATAAACAAAAAAATTAGGGAGGGAAATGTGTACCATCCGCTGATATTTTATTAAAGACAAGCCGTCCATAACCGTTATAATAGAGGAACATACGACGAAACGCAACGAAAACAAACCATTTTAAATTGACAGACACTTTCAAAAAGATTTTAAAGACAAACCCTGTGTTGCGAGGGTTGTTCTATCAAATGTGCATTATATTTTTGTGTTATTTTATATTAATGTATGTTAAAATGTAATCTTTAACCTACCTTTTGAACAACCTGACTTGACTGATATGTTATCAACATGAAAATCAGGCTCAGGCAGAGAGGTTGGTTTCCATGCCAATATTTGAACATAGCAATCGTCACTTGTCTGAGAGTTCGGGCCATCAAAATACCTATTATTCACTGAAAAGTTCAACAGCCTGTTTTAAAAGAGCAATTACGCATTGATTAAAGTAGTTCTTTGTTTGGGTCTTGGTGACTCTAGTCTTCATAAAAGCACCGTAAAATATGGCAGTTGATATAGGAACATGCAATAACGAATAAACCTCTTATACCAGATTCCTTTTTTTTCATCGAATATGAAAGTTGCAAGTTTTACGTCCTTACGCCTTAGTCGTCAAACATTGCTGGGATTAAACGTTTGTTTACTAAAGAAATTGCAATATAGGCTCTTTGTCAAGCCATGCATTTATATTAAATTCTTAGATGAAATTTATACATAAATTGTCCCACTCGGGCATGTTCTTCTACTTGCGGTTACAACTATATCCCATTGTAAGGTTGTACAGACCTCATATTGTCAGTACTGTTATATTATATGCATTTATATAAAAATTGGAAGCAAGAAAATTAACCGCATCGTTTTTATATAATGATTGTATGGTTGCATAACATTTTCAGAGAAATTTCAACTCACTTCTTAGACATGCCACGAAATGTGCTTATACATTTAAATCCAAATTATATTGTTTTCGAAACATTCATAATGCTGATTACTTGTTAATATTGCCTTCTCAGGATGATTATTTCCACGAGACATTGTTGTTACCAAGATAAATTCCTTGTCGTTCAAGTAAGAAACGGCTCCATAAGGTTCATCAAAATCATCATCTCGAGGAATTTCACCTGTTAATAAAAGCCATAAATAATATCCTCTTAAATATAAACAGGATTTCTGAGTTTTCACACATGTTTTCTGTTTGTAATATTTTACTTAAGTCTTAAAGCTGCTACATTTCAATTACATCAATGTGAATAACAATGGTATTAGGTTTGCATCGTCGTCAAATGTTCGTTTTGTTACACACAATGTTATATAATAACACTTTATAATAACGGAAGCGCTCACCAATGCCATTAAAAACAAAGTCCTTATTGGGTCCAGAAGGAGGTTTGGCCGCGACTTGAACTAACACTGGCACCACTCCAAGTCCGTGAGGAACCTTGAGCAAATCCCTACCTGTTTCCACTTAGAGATATAACCAGTCACTCACAAAGTCAGGGCTCCTCATAGGCCTTCCTTCAACCATATGAAAGAAACGTTCGAAATTTTATTTCAACTTTTGTTAAATAAAAGTAAAATTAACGATTGAATAATTGAATAATTATTTCTCTTTTACATACCTGAACACATTTTTGAATACGTAATGATTAAAATGATAAAATTAAGGATAGCCATGTTCAATCTAAGTTCTTCAGATCAAATTGAGAATGAATCCTAAATGATCGGAAAATATATGTATTTCTGTGAGCTATTCGCGGACGTAGAATGAAAAGCAGTAACATGAACAATAAAAAATAAACTTTCTAATCTTTCTTTAAAGCACGGTAGTTTTCAAGTTTATCTTTATCTTGCAAATGGATATGGTATTAATGAAGAACATGAACGTCATTTCATCATTAAACTCACGTATGACACTGCTTGTGCAATCGAAAATATATATTTACACTTCCTGTTGTCTATGTAAGTAAACAGTAAACTATAAACTTCTTCTCTTAAAAGTTAAAGCTTAATGTAAAACTGTTTCTACTCATCTGCACTTTTCTTCAGTTTCTTGGCCCGGGGCTTATAACCCTGAAAAAAATCTTTTCTTTTTATCTTTAAGCCAGACGAGCACTGCACTAGATGGGTCATATGATCCAAAAAGGACCTGGTAAATGGTCATGGCAATCATTAGGTCAAGATTCTCTTCTTTGAGAGAGCTTCTAAACTTATTTTTTCAGTCTGTTTTGTGCGCTGAAACTTCGCTCACATTCCATGCTGGTAATAACCATACACAGGCCTATCTTGCACAGCTTGGCAAACTCAGGTAACCCTGTGCTTCCATGAATCTGGATAACTCTCTGGCTTTTGTTGACAGATCTTTGTAGCGACCCATTATCATCCCATTCAATCGTGGCCATTCATCAAGCAACTTGTTTTTATCTAGTAACTTGCTTATTTTCTTTTTTCTCTTCTTCATTGCCAGTTTGTAGATCTCCCCTAACAACAGTGTCCTCCTTATCTTCACCATACAACTCACTTAAAGTCTCCAAAGCAGCTACACACTCACTTGCTTGGAAAGTGTTGACTATTTGTGGATTCAGGACAAGTCTCACTGTCATTGTCATTCTTTCTTAACCTATGTGTAATGTTTTTTATCCAAACATGCCACATATTTTTCTCTTAACTTTGCAAATGCATGATCAGAATTGTCTTTGTGAGTCAAGACATCTTCACCATTCAATGATGCACATGTTGTACCATCTTCCTTTGTCCCTATTTTAATGTATGCTTTCATTTGTTTCAATCTGTCCATCAATGAATTTTAACTTCTGAAGTTTACCCAAAAAGCGATCTACATGAGATTCTGTGTAACTGAACCGAAGAGACGGTTCTTGAAGCCTTTTACTCAGGATTCCTAATTCTTAATGAACGTCAAACATGAAAGCTACCATAAGTACAGTTTTGTAGTTGATGAAATATTTAAGCAGGATATTTGCAACTGCATTGACTTCCGCAGCAAAGCAAGATAGAGTAGCACAGACTGAGTTGTAACTGAAGTACACGGCTTCAACTGCATTTTGTAGCCCAAGCCATCTTATGCTGTGAGGTTCCTTTAATGTTATCTCTAGTTCATCGAGTACTTGTTGCATCTGTTTTAACTTAATTGTGCGATTGCTAAATCCACTCATAAAAAAGTACAGTGCACTGATTTTCGCTCTAAACTTAGCAAGTTTTTCATCTTTTTTGATTGCATCTGATTCTGAGAGATTTAATCGATGGGCAATGCAGTGTGTCTGTACCACAAACGGAGCATACTTAGATTTCAATTGTACTCCTACACTAGTATGCATACCCATCATCACAGAGGCCCCATCTCTTGCTAAGGAAACAATTCTTGAAGTGTCCAGATGTAGTCTGTTCACGTATTCAACAAGGCAGGCAACAATAGAGTGGGCCTTTCCATCTGATAATTCAACATTTCCTAAGAATTGAGTAATTGTCACCCCATTTTGCACATATCTTATGCATATAGATAGATGTTTCTTTACAGTGATGTCTTTACTTTCATCAATCATACGGGCAAAAGCTCGCGAAGCGGGCGTTGACCGTTCATACATATGGGAATTTAGACATAAAATTACATAAGAATACCACATATGGATACGTCTCAAAAAAATTTGCCACGCGACATATATTTTCGCGATGCTATTTATGAACTTGAACAAATCAAAAACACTTTGACATATGCTAAATCACATGTAAATACATACCTCAGAAAAAGATATATCAATGACATCATAACTGTGTAGCGAATCGCACTAAATATTCTCGCATTATTTGTTTTTCTTCGCAATCGTTCCAGAATTAGGTCATTACTCAATTATCTCCCCTGAATGCTCTTCTTCAGTGGGTATAAGCCGAAGACTGGTTCACTACATATAGTAACAGTCTTCACCGAACACAATTTAGGGGAACATAACCCGTCTTTAATATATTGCCGAATCTCCGATTTCTGTCGAATTTATTTGCTTTGATCTTTTCGATATCTTATTGTTATTATTATCCTGACAAATCACAAACGCTTGTTAAAAAATTATTTGTTTGTTTTAAACACTATAGTTGGCATCTCTATTCTTCAAGTATTCTCGCGGTATTTCAATAACGACACCCTACTGTTTATGTCTCAGAATTTGTGACGCATTTTCCATTCGCTCTCAGAAAGAAGTTTTACGTTTGATCATGAGCAATATTCTGGTAAGTTGTCGTTGTTACCCACCAGAAACACATTATTCACAAATTTTTAACATATTCAGATCTAACTTTTTAGTCTTTTAGCTTTAATTTTTAAAGTATTTTCACCTCGTCTGCTCGCACTTTACCGATATCCCAAAAGGTTACATATCACTATAAATAGTTTAGGCCTAAAACCACAAAATCCGATACCGTTGGAATTTTCGTACCACAATCTTACGTAAAAAATCTTCCAGATTCGAAATCAAAAAAAAACAAGACATTTATAAATTGTCTGCATTATTGACCAAATTTTAAGTTATTTGTTGGTTTTCCGTTTTTAGAAGCTGTTCTGCCAAGGCAAGAGCTGGGCATTATACAAGCCATTATATCCAGCAAAACTGACAGTTTTGGTTTACAGAAATCAACAAAGCGTCAAAGGAGGGATTCCCGAACTATCAAAATTTCCAAGCTATACACACAGTTATTATCTGTGGTGATCTTTATTGGTTCTGTTTGTTTACTTGGATGGAACATGTGTGAACTTTTATAGAACTTTGAAAAGTCTATATATGTCTATCTATAAACAAAAATCAGCTATGGTATAATAAGATCAGATGTGCAAACAATGTCAAAGGGTTGTTAAATTAACAATTTGAAGGCAATTATGCTGAAAAAATATGAAAAGTTTCCATGCAAATTTTGTCTGTATATCGACAAGTGTCTGCTGATTATTGTCAAACTAGTAGTACAAAACTTACCGCAAGTATGTAAAAGCACTAAGTACCAGTGATCATTATTAGTAAGATAGTGTAATTCTAAACAGTAGCAAATAGCTTGTTTAGTAAATGCATAATGCAATTAATATGATTTCCGTTCTATTGTGTAATTAATAAATTGGTTGTTACTTGCTAATCCATGATAAATGTTTTATGGCTAGTGCAAAACCAGCAATGTTAATTTTGTAAAAGGTAATACAATAACACCACTTTGTAATTTCATATACGTAAATATTCTTGAAATGTAGGTTGATTAGTTTTACTTATTTTGTAACTATTATTTTATGTGCAAATAAATGATGTGAAGTGTTTTGTATATCCACACAATACCACATATCTTTTTATATATGTACTGCATTATGTGTTATTTGAATGTTTAAATAAAAAAATATGGATGATATAACATGATGCATTCTAATATTTGCATTCAAATTGTAACTGTAGAGCTAAGTGTATGCAGTTTAGATTGTGATTTTATAATTTCTACAAAATGGCTAGTTTTTTAGTGGCGACACAATTTAAACTGTTCAACAATAGTTTGCGAAAGAAAATTAGAAACCTGCAAGATACCTGTATTTATTAAATATTTTAATTGCGAAACAAGTATGTTGTTATGCTGTGTATACAATAATTATACATTGATAATAAATAAGAAGACAATTAGTGGTGTTAACGTTTCCCAACAGTAGAAATCATTCTTCTGATGAAGTAAGTGGTATACAGACGAAAGCTCCAGGTATGGCTTTCAATACGTAGTGTGTGTTATTTGGCAGTCTAAAACTTATTGGATTAAAAAAATCCTGTCAAATTTGTCAATCAAAATTGATTTGACACATCACATGTACTGTATGCTAAATGCAACTGCTTTAGCAAGCTGTCAAGTTGAATTGAGACATTTGATGAAACAAACTGGTTCCTGGGTATATGACGTACCATGACGTCGAAAGTCTACAAGACCTACTAGGTAGAACGAGAAATGTACTTCGACGTACAGTTTTCACCGACCCTTGAGTGTTAGCCAATCAGAAGACACCTTACATCTGTTGCTTTTAGAGATATTTGACATTGAACATAAGTATTATTATTATTTATACCAAATTATGCGACTATCGACCGCTTACTCATAGATATTGTGCGTATTTATTAAACATTATTATTATTATAATTTATACCAAATTATGCGACTTTCGACCGCTAACTCATAGATATTGTGCGTATTTATTGACCTGGCGTGGCGGAATTAACCTCTGACTAATGCAAGTTATGGTTATCACAAAATACGACCAACGGAGAGGTTATAATACATTATTTATCCCGTTAATGCTTGGTAACTGTTTGGTAACCGTTGGGAATTTCCTACACAGTAATGCACTGGACGGTCGTGATACTCCGCCCCGCATGATCAATAAATACTCACAATATGCTGAATAATTTTAATTTTAAAAAGGTAACAATTGAATCTTCTTCAAATTTGTATATAATCTATTTCAATGCATTAAATACTTGAAACTTCTATGTGTTGTTTTTTTGCCATTCTGATATTTTTATTCATTTTGTCCTCAATTAAAAAAGAGATTTTATACATTTATTATGTATAAATCTGAAGGAAAAGCGGCTCAAGAGACTAGTGTTTTGATTGGCTGTTCAAAAAATATGTGTACGTCGAAGTACAAACATGTATGTCGAAGTACAAATTGTACTTTGACGTACAAATACATACTTCGAAGTGTATTTTATATTTATGTCGACGTACAATTATTGTACTTTGACGTACATTTCTCTTTTTAACTTGTAGGTCTTCTTGACTTTCAACCCAAATGGTACGCCATAGTATGTCTTTAGGGTTATCTAAAGAATGCTCCCACTTAAGAGATCAATACAGAGACCTCCCAGTGACTAAGCCAGTTAGCAGACACCCCATCCACTATACCACAGACACCGAACCAGCTATAAATTCCTGTGGCTAGAAAACAAAAAAATATAAGATGCTAGATCTTTAAGCTTGGAACATGTAACTTGTTTTAAGATTGATTTTTTTGGATGCATTACTTAATTATTGCAACAATTATAATATTTTGAACACAATCATGTCAATATATTTATTAAAAATACATAGTTATCAAAAAAACTTAAAAAGCTTTTGCCCGTAAATTAGGTAGCACCTACAATCATATTAATTGAAAAAACTCTGATTTAGAATTTTCTGAAACAGTATCTCTCCTAATAACACTGCAGATACACTTCTGAATGTCTGTAATTGTATCCCAACTCAAGTTTTGATACAACATTCTACAACCATTAATTTTCTGTAACTCAAGCAAGCTGTCTATTTTTACAGAAGGGACTTCTTCAATAGCAGCATAATACACTGTCCGAAATAATTTCATATCTTCATCATCTACTGTAACCTCTGGTTCCTTTTTATCTTATATATTTTAATATAGATATTCTTCCCGAAAGAGCCGCTGTTTTCTTATAACGCCCTGTTTTCGCACCGAGTGCACGATGTGCTGACATTTTGATTACCAGGTTCTTTTGATTGACTTTTGATCCAAAGGTTAACTGACACTAAACACTCGCTTACCGGTTACGCACATTAATCAATTAACAATACGTACCAGATTTGCAATGCGTAATTTTACGCACTGGTCCGATTTTTATAGCGTTTTTTTTTCAATGCGTAAATACGCATATACGCAACTTATCTGGAGCTCTAGTCGTAATACCCTGTGAATGATTTCCTCTTTTCTACCTCTTGGCGTTACCAGGGGGGAGGGCAAGCGTATGAGGAAGTTGACTGCGTTACAGAGTTGCTAGTTTGAACAGACTTAAAGGGATCTTTTCACGCTTTGGTAAATTGACAAAATTGAAAAAAGTTGTTTCAGATTCGCAAATTTTCGTTTTAGTTATGATATTTGTGAGGAAACAGTAATACTGAACATTTACCATGGTCTAATATAGCCATTATATGCATCTTTTGACGATTTTAAAACCTAAAAATTATAAAGCGTTGCAACGCGAAACGATTGAATAATTTGGAGAGTTCTGTTTTTGTCGTTAAATTTTGTGAAACTACGAAGATTGCTTATATAAGGTATAAAATACTTCATGTATATGTACACGGCGGAATAGCTCAGTAGGTTAAAGCGTTTTTACTTCGGGACTCTGGCAGGACTCTAGGGGTCACTGGTTCGAAACCTGGTCCGGGCAATATTCTTTTCCTTTTTTTAATTTTATTCTTGATTTTTTACTGGAGCTTTTACGATCCAATGTTTACATTTATCGATATAAAGCATTTAATGAATAAGTTAAAAAAAATGCCAAAATCTGTGAAAAGGCCCCTTTAAGAAATGGCGTCATTTTCGTGATATTCGCTAAGCAGTAGCTAGTATTTTCACCCGGTAGGCCACTTTATGATGCGGGGTGGGGTGAGGGTATAAAAAGGAGGGGGTGGTCATTTTTTAGATTATCTTTCTAAACTAAGAAAAAAAGGGAAAAAAATGTGGGGGGGATTCTGGGGTGGGGCGTGGGGGATGGTTTGGGTGGAATTCATTTTGCTAAGTCTGGTAAGTGTTGTTTTGTCAAAGTATGAATCAAAGCTTATCATAAAGAAAGAAGTTATGGCAATTTGAGCAAAATTTATTTATTTGACCTTGAAAGTCAAGGTCATTTAAAGGTCAAGGTCAAATTCAACTTGCCAGGTACAGTACCCTCATGATAATAACACAGTATTTGAAGTTTGAACGCAATAGCCTTGACACTTAAAAAGTTAAGTGGATCTAAACACAAAATTAAACAAATATTCAAAGTGACTAAGTCAAAAAGGACCATAATTCGGTAAAAATGCAAACAAGAGTTATGCAACTTTTCATGTACAGTCCCCTCATGAAAGTAAGCGAGTGTTCAAAGTCTGAAAGCAAATATAGCTATGATACTTTAGATGTAAAATGGACCAACACACAAAACTTAACCAAATGTTCAATTATCTAAGTATAAAATGTGACATAATTCTGTCAAAAGGCCAGTCAGAGTAACATAACTTTGCCTGCACAGTCCCCTTGTTATAGTTAGTCAGTGTTGCAAGTATGAAAGCAATAGCTTTGATACTTTAGGAATAAAGTAGACCTTAAGACAAACCTTTACCAAATTTTCTAAGTGAAAAAAGGACCACAATCCTAACAAAATACTTGATACAGTTGTCTGCACGTGTTTATAGATTGTGGTCATTCTGGTTAAGATGTATGCAACATATGAAAGCAATATGTCAAGGGACATAGAACATATTTGAGGTGGTACGAACACTTAATCATTGTCCAACGCTCACGCCGACGCCGGCTGAGTAGGATAGCTCCACTATATATATCGAGCTAATAAAGCACGAGTATTTTTTATTTCTCATATTTTTGTAATGCCGAATTATAATGGTTTAACTCCCCTTTTGGAACTGACTTTATTTTTAAGCATATTCTTTTACCTGACTTTCAAACGACAAACACATCTCATACCTATGTTAGAAGATTTTGCAAAAATTAACTTTCGTTAATTAATTCCGATTTGATGCAAATGTTTTCAGCAACTTTTTCTCGTTAGATGTCAGTTCTATTGTTTTGCAGTTGAACCAGTATGTTATATGTGAGAAATTGTTTAGTTTAAAGTGATTAACTCAAAGGTGACAGAAACATTTATTTTATTTTATTTTTTCTCACATACTTAACGCTAACATCTAGTGTGCGTAATCTAAGGCATTTTACAGTATTATTTAAAACGCAACGCAATACTTTGCTTACTTAACGAAATTCTATTCTTACCATTTCCACGTAATGCTGCATTTACACTATGTTCCCTGCGACCACGACAATCACGTTTTGGGCCACCGTTGAGGAAACAGGATGAACGTGAGGCAATGAAGGGGATCGGGATAGCCAAACGTGACACAGCGGGGTTGCCGTGGTTGCCGTGCCAAAATTGTAAACTGTCAAAAAAATTGCCACGGCAGCCACGGCAGAAATGAGAATCGTGAAAGAACTTTTTAAACGCAACAAAACTTGACAGTACGTAGCAGACCGTAACAGAACCCGAAAAGGGTCCGTACTCTGACGGGAATCCTGTTTATTTCCCAACATATTAAGTTTCTATCAAGTTTTCTTACGTTTCGGTACGTTTTGTGAAGATTACCACGGCAAGCAAGGATAATAGACAGCCGTTTTGCTACGTGTTTATTCCGACCCGTTACTGTGTGTTGCGCTTTGCAGACAGATGCGTTACGGCCAGTTGAGTTGTTGTACGGTCTGACAAGATTCGCGCTGTCTGAAGATGAGTATATAAAAGCCGTGCTATTCAGGAAACTTTCATTTCAGTCTGAACACTCGATCCGTATAATGCCACCAAGAAAGCGCCGAACAAAGGCTCCCCGCGCTACAAAGGACGCTAAAGTTGAGGAGCAACCTGAATGTCCATGCCTACCACCGCACAATCAAGAAAAATACTGCTCCTGTTAATCCGCCCCTTACAAATGAGGACAAAGAATCAGAAGGAGGCGCATGTGCTAGGAAGAGAACAAACCCTAGTTTCATAACAATTTTTACTAAAGAGGAAAAAGAGCTCATACTTGACTTCATCTAGCAAAATCCAATTATCTACTCAAAGAGGCTGACAGGTTACAAAGACGCCGCGGCGAAAGACAGGCTCTTGGTAGTGCAGGCCACAAAGATGAAACGCATAGGAGAGTGACGAGTAATTTTCACCTGTAGCCAAATGCTTCAGAGTCAGTGCAAGTTTCAATCCAGGTGTAAGGGCAGAAAGAAACTTCGTATATTGTCTTGAGATGACTCAAGATATCCTTTCAAGCATCTCGTCGAATAGTTCTGGGGGCATCCTCATATAATTCTGAAAGGTGTTAATATCTTCGTTGCTGGTTCCCTGGTAAGAAATAAATCAACGTGCCCTTGCTGCTGCCTTCTAGCGTCCGATAGCCATGGACGAACCCACGTAGACCTTGGCCTCCTTCTTCGTCTTTTCCCGAATGTTTGTGCTTCTTAAAGCTCTTTACAACGCAAAGATTTTATTAATGCTGCAAATAAGCAGGCAAACACAACATCATCCTCGTCGTTCACATCCATGTCACTGGAATTATTTTGTTATAATAAATACTGTTGCTTGGACGTTTTCTTTTATACCGGGTGCACAATCGTGACGAAACCTCTCGTATGTCCACGTTTGATCCGCACGGTAACTTGACAGAACGTGACAAATGAATGACAAACGTGAACAACGTTCGGAAATTTAACATAACGCATTGTTCATTGAAACAACAATTATACATCCGTGGCAGACCGTGGATGAAATCTAAGCGCACCGTCGAAGGGCCGCGTTTTCGCTTCGACGGCACGTCACGGATACCTTGACAAACTGTGAGAAAACTAAGCACAACCTAGCAAACCTTGTATTAAAGGTAAACAAGGGACAATTGTCACAAAATCAGGTTTTCAATTTATAAAAATGTATGATGAAATAATCTATTTTCAGTCGTTGCGACATTGACCTTGGAGATATTGACATAATTCTTTCGCGCGACACACCGTCCAATGATGGTGAACAAATGTGCATAATGATTTTAAAATCTCACAATGAACGACATAGTTATGGCCCGGACAAGCTCGTTTATGGCTATGCAATACACGATATCACTTAAGTAGAAGCGATCTATATGTACCTGTTTTTTATTTCTCTTTATCTTTTATACTTATTATTTAAAGCGGGTATATACGATTTTGTCAAACATTTATGAATTTATATAAAGTGTTAAAAAACTTATTATATATATATATATATATATATATATATATATATATATATATATATATATATATATATATATATATATATATATATATATATATATATATATATATATATATATATATTTCAATATAAATTAAAATAAAAGTTAAGAAGAAAATGTGTCTAAAAATGCGAGTTATGCCAGATATTTAATTCTGAAATTGAAAACGGCTGTACAGCCGAATTCGCTTGCATGTATACCATACATGTACGATTTGAATCTAAACTTAGTGTAACGGTTTATTTGAATTCCTGCAACGATATCTATTCATACGACACACGAACACTAACTCCGATCCTAATACAAAGACGAATGCTTCGGTTATTGTAGGAAAATATTACGTCACAATCGGTTCGGGGTGCTAATTTGTCTTTGCTGCATTTTATGAAATTCGGCTTTAATGTTTAATTTTTCTTGCCCATTTTATGTTATTGTAACATATTTTATCAATATATTACAATTACACACATATTAAAAAATCGTATATACCCGCTTTAAGACTGGTGTATTTAGAAAATAAAGTATCGGTTCACATAGATAGGTTATTTCGTTTGTTCATAACTTTGCCTGCTAATCTTAAGTAATGTTAATATGCCCAATGCATAGCAAATTCATTTTGACCCTAATGCATATTTAATCAGGTATGTAAGTGCTGAGTTTTACAGTACAATACTGTGTATCATAAGAGAAAATGATATGCATAGATCAAATAACTCGAAGATCACGTAAGTAAAACACATTTGTGGACGGGTTTCCTTCAATAACATTTTTATTCCGACGTATAAGATCTTGAAAAAAATCATGTTAAAGAACTAGTTGCTTACTGAGAGAAATGCAAGTTACAAATGCAAGTCACTTCCAACTAAGCTTACTTAAACAGAGTCAGCTCCCGCATATGCATGCCCTCCTGCCTACTTGTAATTTTTGCGACACTTAAATAGTTTGTCAGTGTCAATACTAGGTGTGCATATCGTATGAATGATATGCTGTGAAATTTTCGTAGCGGAGTAATTGAATAATTGAATAAATCCGAAGTTGGTGTAATTTATTAGAATCTTTGAATCAACCAAAATTCTAATGAGCCCAAAACATAGAGTTTTGTTCACAATTGAACATGTAAGCGGTGAAAATACACGAACCACTTATGTATTGAGCTCTAAATAATGTAGTTCAATGAATAATAAGACTTGAAAACTGCGTAAATTATATACATGTACGTCTTGCAATGTAGTTGTCAATGAATATAACGTAGATGGGTTAAGTATTATAGGTATATGTTGTTGCTTTATTAACTAGAAATGGCGCGGCAGAGGCCGACGCGTATCCCCACGCCGCATGTTTGACCCAGGGTTGGTAATGGGGCCATGCATAGTTGAGATTGACCGTATTGTCATAAGAGAAGTTCAGTATCAATAAGAAGTTAATCGGTGTAGAAATAAAGAAATTATAGTAAAAGGCAATTTTGGGTGGCGTGGCCTATGTGAGCGGGGCGCCCCAGGGTTGTTAATGGGGCCATACATAGTTGAGATTGACCGTATTGTCATAAGAGAGGTTCAGTATCAATTTGAAGTAAATGGGTGTAGAAATGAAGAAATTATAGTAAAAGTCAATTTTGGGTGGGCCTGGCCTATGTGGGCGAAGCTCCACAGGGTTGGTAATGGGGCAATGCATAGTTGAGATTGACTATGTTGTCATAAGAGAGGTTCAGTATCAATTTGAAGAGAATCCGTGTAGAAATGAAGAAATAATAGTAAAGTAAAAGGCAATTTTTGGTGGGCGTGGCCTATGTTGGTGGGGCGCCCCAGGGTTGGTAATGGGATCATGCATAGATGAGCTTAACCGTATTGTCGTAAGAGAGCTTCAGTATCAATTTGAAGTGAATCGGTGTAGAAATGAAGAAATTATAGTAAAAGGAAATTTTAGGTGGGCGTGGCCTATGTGGGCGGGGCGCCCCAGGGTTGGTAATGGGGCAATGCAAAGTTGAGATTGACTGTATTGTCATAAGAGTGGTTCAGTATCAATTTGAAGTGAATCCGTGTAGAAATGAAGAAATTATATTAAAAGGCAATTTTTGGGTGGGCGTGGCCTATGTGGGCGGGGCGCCCCAGGGTTGGTTATGGGGCCATGCATAGTTGAGATTAACCGCATTGTCATAAGAGAGGTTCAGTATCGATTTGCAGTGAATCGGTGTAGATATGAAGAAATTATAGTAAAAGGCAATTTTAGGTGGGCGTGGCCTATGTGGGCGGGGCGCCCCAGGGTTGGTAATGGGGCCATGCATAGTTTAGATTGACCGTATTGTCAGAGGGGTTCAGTATCAATTTGAAGACAATCGGTGTAGAAATGAAGAAATTATAGGAAAATAACCTACAAAAATGTGATAAAATCTCTGACCGGCCCCACCCCACCCCCCATAACTTTTGACCCAGGGATCAGATCAAAATTCCAAACAGTGCAGGGTCGCTCATATGCTCATAGCTATCATGTGTGCAAGTTTCAAGGTTCTAATGCTTATAGTGTAGGAGGAGATAGTGACCAGGACGGACGGACGGACAGACAGACGGCGGAGATAACCACAATAGCCCCACGCTTTTCAAAAAGCGTGGGGATAAATACATGAACATAACATGACTGACGAGATAAGTGAAAGTCAAATGAAATTGTTATTCACTGTTAAATCGTTAACGTATTTTCAAACAATATTAAATACTAGTAAAATGTATGCCGAGAATATGTTTATACATAAAAACAACATTTTTGGCACAATGTCTTAAAAAACTATATATTGCATATTGAAAAGCTGCCAATAACTAATTGTGATGATATTCTGGATATGCCTCTATTTTATAATAATACTTTTAGAATTAAGAATAGCTATATGTATATTAAAAAGTCTATATGAAAGAGGTATTTGTTTTGTAAGAGAGATTATGATGGAAAGAAATTGTTTTATTTCCATCTTGAGTCCTCTTGTAATTCGTTTAATGTTACATTTTTAGAGAATTTACCTCTTACTGATAAAATTGTGTCATTCAAAAAGGCAGCAGTATTCTTTTCTCATTGTTAACGTTGACACGGGAAATAAAAAAATACTGGATTAATTATTTTTAGTGTATCTCATAAACGCTAAAGCAATTGTATATATACTTATTTATATCTCGGGAAACCTTTAGTAATTTTATAAATTATAACTTTATAATTTCAGTTAAGAATAACATATACTTGGTCCTATTAAGTGACGACTGCTTTGTCCGAACTATGGCTTGAAAATAAAAGTCCCTCCCTTACCAATATGTTCGTATTGGTTACAGCTATCGTGTCCGTCTGTACGCATGGTAAGTTATGTATTGAATCCAAACCGCCTTAGATAATCTTAAAGGAAAAAGTCTTACTACATTGTGCATGACCCATTAGCCACTTACATCTACAAAGGTAACCTACATCTACAAATGTAACCTACATCTACAAAGGTCACCTACATCTACAAAGGTCACCTACATCTCCAAAAACGCTTTAATATCTTACATGATACTCGTCATTTGAGAGAGTTTAAATTTGCTTTCGCCTCGTATGTGAAGCAGTTTTTATTTTAATTATCATGGTTATGCAAGTTTGGCCAAATCAACTCACGTTTTTCTATGAATATCTCCAAACCTAGGATAAGTAGTTCCCAGATAATAAAGGATATTAATTGACAGAAATCTTCCAAATTCTTTGTAACATATCTTTATTTAAACGCTAAAGTTAGTTATGTGAACATGGTCAATCGTAGCTAAATAATCGAAAGGTAAATCTGGAATACCAAACAACAATTATGTGTTGGTATCAAACATGGTTGGACGGTTTAGAAGAATCAAACAACTGTTAAGGCCTTCGATGAGCATAATTATTATTGTTTTAAGTTCGATACCACATGTGGAGACTGTTTCACGGACCCATATCACAACTATGGAACTTGTCCAAGCCGTGGTGCAGTGGATATGGTGCCTTTTTAGCGACCGGGATAATACGGGTTCGATACCCACTGTGGGAGCGTTCTTAAGATTTCCCCAAATTACACCGAGTACTTGTTTTACACAGGAAACGGATTCAATAATGTTTTAATACGCCTTTGGTTTTCGATGCAATCGAACTCAAATAAATAGGTGTTTACTTAAAAATTACAGTCCTGTAGTCGTTCGGACAAGACTTGATGATTTAACGCTGACAAACAATTCGTTGATGGCAGACGCGTCGCGCTTCTTTAGCTTGATTTCTGAACGCGCTGCCATTTTCAATTATATAATTAAATATTCATGACAAATAACCGCAAGAAAGGGATTGATCTTGTGTAAGTTTAAAATAATGAAGCCTTAACCATACATCTATTTTCAACAAGATGACACGCAGGATGATACTTGTTTTAATCCCGTATGACGTATATCACTTTATTTTATAAATATATTTACAAATTTCATATGATTTTGATGATAAGTTAAAATTTGGCGCTTAAAAATATCAAAAAGTTCAAAGTGTACTGGTTGTCGACTAGCATTTCAAAAAATATGCCGTGTCATTCATGATTTTTTTATCAAAAGATTATTGTATTATTTGTTAAAAATGTGGCCAATTTTGATCTTTAATCTTATAATATTTTCCATTTTCATATCATATAAGTATTTTGTGCTTCATTGTAGTAAACTGACACTCTCGTCGCTCAATTAAACTTTTTAAGACGTTTGCATGATTTGAGGACTATTGATCCACATAATAACTCCGCCAAAGACGGTCACTAGTCCGGCTGAAAACGGCGTCTAGTTGAGTTTGGTACCATTCCCTGTGAAAAATCAGCTCTCTACATAAAAGCAAAACAGCACATTTATGAACATCGCTTTACAAGATCATACAAGTAAAAGAAGCATGCATAAGCGGTCATAATATACTAAATATTTTCCCTATATAATTCAATATAAAAGCGAAAATAAATGCAATTGTTTGCACATAGAGACGCCCATAACCCATAACCATACCTTTTCATAAAGGGCATTCAATGTTTAATCAACTATAGCAATAAAAAAGGAATGTCATGTTCAAACCAAGAAAGAACTTGACACTAATCAAAATCGAATGTTTTTGCACCTTTTTTACGGTCGTTTACTAGTGGAATGTAACCTTTTTCAGTGCAATTTCCCCCATTGTCACTCAGGATCAGCAGACGATTTATTTCATAAATCAATCTCTGGGTTAATGGTCGCCATCTGTCGAACTACTTTCAAAAGAACAACAACAACAATAACAGTAGAAGACAAGTTTAATTGCGAAACGTGTCACGGTTGTTGAGTGAAATAGTGTTATTTTCAAGTGTGTATGAAGCATGTGAACTGGTAGTGAAATAACCGAATTGTTGGTGGAAATGGAATTTAGAAATATATCTAATAATTCATCATCGTGTAGAATTATCATCAGCATCATTTCTGTGGAACATTGCACTATTCAAAATACAAGTGTTTCATAGATATGGTGCTTTTGACATAGTTCACTAACCATCAAGACTGAAATGATTCATGCACACAGGTAAAGTAAATAATTGAATTTGTGTAGAATGTTTATTTTTTACAAATTATTAATTAATTTGACCAATTTATTTAAGATTGAGTGCACTGAAACTCAAAGTCTAAAGCTTAGTAAGACACTCAAGCAAGTTTTCTGAGAAGAAACAATACTTGTTCTGAGTATAGCAGGCTCATGCGGCCTCTGGTTTATTTATTTTGCCTCGGCCTTTAACCTGGGTCGCTTTGATTTCAGGTGTTTAGCCCCCATATCAACAAGGCTCTTGACCCTATATGTAGTTATTCATATTGTTTAAAGATTTTGAGAACCCTCACTCGGTGCCAGTGGGGATAAAACAGGGACCTTCTTATAGCTAGATGAATGCATCAAATATGCCAGCAACACTTTATAATCAATAACTTTATAATTGATGATTCTGCTCATTTAACTACATTACTAATTTACCAAAACAATGTGAAACACATTTTATGCCCCCAAAGGAGGGCATATAGTGATCGCACTGTCCGTCTGTCTATCCGTCAAACTTTGCATTTAGGTTTCGAAAAAATGCTCATAACTTCTATGTCGCTTCAGATGTAACATTCATATTTGGTATGCATGTGTATATGGACAAGGCCTTCCCATACACACACAAATTTTGACCCCTTTGACCTTGAACTTAGGATCGGCGTTTATCGGGGCGTATGTAATCCTACGGAGACAGCTCTTGTTTTTGTCCTCTGCACAAACCATGATATATCTGCATATATGCATCCAACCAAATCAGTTAAACTATTTGTCACCTAATTACAGTAAACTTATTGCATGTTAACTTTTCAACAATATATATATACATGTATATATAATTATATATAACAGATCTTGAAAAAAAAACACACATCAAACTTCAAATTGTTTTAGTAAATTATAGGCTTTACTTGGTATTGTGACATTGACACCACTCATGCATGCGACTATACAATTATACAACTATGGAACACATTATTTATGAGAAATTCCAATACATCAACACATCGTCTCAGATTTAAGGCAGATAATCTAGTGCTTTTTTGCTGCCATTTTTACTATTACACATATTTTCATTTTATGTTATGATGCATTGATCTTGTTTCTAAATTAACCAAGCAATCATGTTAAACTTTTGAAGAAAGATGTTGTCTGATAAATATAGAAAATATAATCACTACAAAGTGAACAAAATTCAGTTGACTACTGTGACCAACAAAGATTTGCCAAAGAGCAATTCAGATCATGATTTAAATTAAATACAAGTAATATGAAAGTCTGCCTATTGGATCCCAGTTAAGACTTATTTGTCAAATCTGCACATTAATTTTCCCTTAGCCATGTAGAATTGGGGACTAAATACCATCAAGTCATGTAAAAAGGAGCAGGGTATAGCACGCTGCTATTGATCTCTTGAGCTTTCACATGAATTTTACAGGCAATTTTCATACAACAAATGATATTATATAGTGTAATGATAAAGCATTATGAGCACAAATTATATCTCTTACTAGTGGTGCAAAAATCTATTAAGTGTCACATTTCAAAAGAAAATTTATATAAAAAGGTATTATTAATTGTTAAAACGTTATAAAAGGTTATTTCAATTCACTTAAGCATTTAATTACAAGAACAAGTGCATTTTATGTCCATTACAATACATGTAACAGTATTGGCATTGTATTTATCTGCATTTGATGTATTTAATACACTTAAAAATGCAGACAAGACACACTTCTAACAGAAACAAATGTATTTTTTTCTGCATTTTTCCAGCATAAATACTCTTCAAGTGTATTTTTTATCATCCCAAATACACTTTACCAGGAAAAAGGTATGTTAAAATGCATTTTTAGTTTGTTTTAAGTATATTTTCAAATGCATTAAGACACTCTTCTTTTGCAAAAAATGTTGAACAAAAACTTGAAAATATTTAATATACTAAAGTGTTGTAATAATTAAAGTTTTGTATGAGCATCAAAAACAGTGTCAAATTCATACCAGTGCCTATTTAGTAGCAGTAGGCCTTATATGGTCTACTTGTGGTAGAAATAATGCATTTTGTATAATACAACATACATAAATTAAAAAATATAGCTGCCCATACAGTTCAATACAATGTTCAATTAACTACACTATGCAAAGTTGAAATATGACATCAAGCTTGGAATAATCTTTTCAATAATGAATAATATGCTGTTTAAATTTATAAGTGAAATAGACACTTGCATATAAAAACTGATTTTACATCAAAACTAAATGTTTAATTTGATTTTTAGCTCCACTGGCCAAAGGTCATGTGTCCATCGTGCATCCATGCATAAACTTTTCCTTTAAACATCTTCTCCTAAACTACTGGTCCAATTCTGATGAAATTTCTTAGGAATGTTTCTGGGGTGAACCTCTTTCAAATTTGTTCAAATTATGCCCCTGGGGTCAAATTTGACTCTGCCCTGGGGGTCACAAAATTGAAAATTTGCTTAAATAAGGCCTATTTTGTGAAAACTTTCAAAATCTCCCGTCCATAACCATTGGGCCTAGGGCTATCAAATTTGGTATGTAGAGACATCTAATAGTCTTCTACCAAATTTGTTCAAATTATACCCCTGGGGTCAAATTTGACCCTGCCCCGGGGGTCACAAAATTGAACATATGCTTATATAGGGTATATTTTCTGAAAACTTTACAAATCTTCTCGTCCATAACCATTGGGCCTAGGGCTACCAAATTTGGTATGTAGTGGCATCTTATAATCCTCTACCAAGTTTGTTCAAATTATGCCCCTGGGGTCAAGTTTGACCCTGCCCCGAGGGTCACAAAATTGAACATATGCTTATATAAGGCCTATTTTGTGAAAACTTCAAAAAAATTCTTGTCCATAACAATCCGGCCTAGGGCTATCAAATTTGGTATATAGTGACATCTAATAGTCCTCTACCAAATTTGTTCAAAATTAATCCCTAGGGTCAAATTTTACCCTGCCCCGGGGGTCACAAAATTGAACATATGCTTATATAATGCCTTTTTTGTGATAACTTAAAAAAAATCTTGTCCATAACCATTAGGCCTAGGGCTACACAATTTGGTATGTAGAGACATTGTATAGTCCTCTACTTAGTTTGTTCAAATTATGCCCCAGGGGTCAAATTTGACCCTGCCCCGGGGGCCACAAAATCAATTATATGCTTATATAGTGCCTATTTTGTGAAAATTTTAAAACTCTTCTTGTCCTTAACCATAAGGCATAGGGCTACCAAATTTGGTATGTAGTGACATGTTATAGTTCTCTACCAAGTTTGTTCAAATTATGCCCCTTGGGTCAAATTTGACCCTGCCCGGGGTCACAAAACTGAACATACACTTATATGGGGCCTATTTTGTGAAAACTTTAAAAATCTTGTTGTCCATAACCATTGGGCCTAGGGCTACCATATTTGGTATGTAGTAACATCTAATAAACCTCTACCAAATTTGTACAAATAATGCCTCTGGGGTCAACTTTGACCCTGCCCCGGGGGGGGGGGGTCACAAAATTGAATAAACGCTTTTAAAGTGCCTATTTTGTGAAATCTTTAAAAAATCTTCTTGTCGAAAACCATTTGGACTATGGCTACCAAATTTGGTATGCAGTAACATCTTATAGTCCTCTACCAAGTTTGTTCAAATTATGCCTTTTGGGTCAAATTTGATCCTGAACCGCATGTCACAAAATTGAACATTATATACGCTTATATCTTGCTTATTTTGTGAAAACTTATAAAATATTCTTGTCCTTAAGTCTAGGACCTAGGGCTACCACATTTTGTATGTAGTGAGATATAGTAGTCCTCTACAAAGTTTTCTCAAATTATGCCCCTGGGGTTAAATTTGACCCAGCCCAGAAGGTCACAAAAGTGTACATGTGCTTAAATAGGGCCTATATTTAAGTATTTGCACATGCAGAGAAATTTGTTTCAGCCTTTTTTCAGCAGTGGAGCGATACAGGGCCATCATGGCCCTCTTGTTTAAATACTCAAAAAATGAAACCGGTTTCATGCTTGCATGAACACAGTTTATAAATGCTGTCAGAATTATAAAATATGTAAGTACTATAAATACAAATGCCAGGGAAAAGTGCTTTTTGTACTAAAAAATTTGAATGAATATTACAATAATACATTCTGAATACTTTAGTATGTAATAAACAGTTTTGTCTGAGAAAATCACTAAATTTTATATATTTATTCAAATTCACATAAATCATATTTCAAAAACACATAATTACTTCAAATCCTTTCAAACAATACTGAAAAAAATGCACAGTTTCTGATTGTTATTGATTCTTTATTAATTTATACATGTACCATTTTTTAATCTTGATGCATCCTCAATTGTATAATGCTCTGGAGGTCACTGGTGTGATCCCCAGTGTGGGAGCATTCTTAAGAAATCTCCAAGAGACACCCAAGTACTGGTTCTAGGCCCAGGAAACGAACTCAAGAGCATTTCACATACATGTACGTACATGTAGTTAGTACTTTAAATTTAATCGAACTAAAAATGGGTTAAAACTAACAACTGAAACCCTTATTAATAGATTTTATTTTGAATCAAGCAAATGTGCAAATTCATTAAAAATAATGAGTAAAATTTAAAAATTCTACTTTAAAGTAATCATGATAATTTAGATCTTCAGAATATTTAATGATGATAATGATACAATTATATATTCCCTAAATGATAAAAATAAAACATGTAATGTTAATTTATGAAAAAAAAAAGTTTAAATTTTATCAATATCATGGTAATTACAACTAGATACAGGCAATTAGATCAGAAACGTGCATTAATTATATTAATGAACAACCCAGACATTTGTAGTGATTTATGGTCACTATTTGATTAACGTTCTATACATGACCTGTCATAAAAGGTATTTTTTAGCCAGTATTACAATCGGCAATGATAGTCTGTATTGCATACATATTCCAACGTCTATTATCGATTCGCTTCCTCAAACTGAACAAATATTTAATGTTTACATCGCGAAACGTAATGCATCCAGTTTCACTTTCGGTTTGGTTGGTTTTGTAAACACCGTAATTTCATCTTAAAAATTGGATGATAGGGTGATTAAATAATAATGGAAAAGTAAATCACTTGGATAATAGGTCAAAATGCAACACAAATGAACGTTAATAGTGCTCTTAATATCAAAGTTTCGGTAAAAAGTTTGGCGCTAGTTCAACGCGCATCGTATACAGCCTCATAACAATAGACTGACAACCTTTTGGGTAGTAAAGTAGTAATACAAGGCAATATGGCGACCGTTAGCCACGAGGCCTATCTTACGGAGGAATCCGAGATAGCCGATGTATCACGATTGGCAACACGCTAGCTAATCAAGGTTACATTATACCAAATAATCGAGTCATGAAGGGCTGTACTCTTAAAAAAAACTCACCATATTTTACTTGAAGGCATGTTTTACACTTTAGATTGCTATTCTTTTTTAATCTGTTGGAGATATTGATCGGGTAAGAATTTGTGTTCACAACTAAATCACCGATATACAATTAAGTTGAAGACGATCAATGTGTCAATAACGTAGTGACGTCACCATCTATGTATAGAATGGGGAAACATCATTCTATACATAGATGGTGACGTCACTACGTTATTATCACCTCTATACTTAGACGCATCACGCACCTCCATTTGGAGGCATTTATGACTACGACACAAAGAAGTCCGCGGATGAATGAAGAATTTGCTTTATAAGTAAACTTTCATGTTATGATTTAAAATTTAAGTATAATTTTGTTCAGTCTTACGGTCTTATGTAAGTATCAATTAAAATTTTCGTAAGTTTTCAACAATTTCGCTCTTTATTCATTTTTTTTAAAATGTACTTTCACTTTCGGTTGTATAACAACGTGTATCCTTTATTGACGAAAGTTTGCAATGAAATAGCGTTTTCGAAACCGCTTAAAAAGTTTCAGAAGGTGTATCTGATGCATGTTATGAATAGACACAATGTCATAGCTATATTGCCGACTAGTATGGGAACAATTTGGTATTTCAAGTGGCTCCATTTGAATTGCAAGAGAAGTTCAAATTGACTTTTTCAGTTTGTTAAATTTTGACATCCTAATTATATATTTTTTTATAAGTGCCTGTTAGATTTTTTTCTTTAAATAATTGAGATCAATGAAAATTTTAGTAAACGCACAGCATTGATGTTCTATGATGGTCATTTTTTAGTGGAATAGTATGTTACAATAAAACAATTATAACTATTGTATTAATGAATTTAGATTAGGTGTCATCTTTAAATGGGGTAGTAATTCATTATATGAGATTAGCACATTACATAGTTGAAAAATAAATAACACTTTAATGACTTACCATAGTAAAATAAAGTAGCATAGAATATGTTGCAGGTCATAAAATGTAAAACTGAAATTGAAGAAGCTTTACAAATATTTTGCACTGACAACACTGCTGGTTTTCCGAAAAAAATCCTTCCTATCTACCTGCCCTAGTTTTTTGGGGCAAATTTAAATATTATTAATATAATTGAGTTAAATTATTAAAATATCAATATGTTTTGATTACATTAGCTTATTATATTATTAATAATAAATACTTTGCAAGGAAAGTCCAATTCTGTTTTAATTAGTCTTAATTAGGTACTAGTAAAATTGAAAATATCAGTGACATCCAAAACTTGGCTTATATGCGTATGAATGCATATTTTCTTTGACAGTTACATAGTACCCTATTTAATTGGATTAAAAACAACAAAAAACTATAGTTTTACAACCCAGCCCAAGTTGACTCAAACTGAATTAATTCATCAATTGATCCTATTTAATTATATAAAAAAAACAACATGTGTAAGATTTTGAGAATATCCCATGTATTCCTCTAGTATTCCTCTAGTACACCAACATGCACGTCTTTCTAATGATTTACATGCACTCCTTAAACAGTTTAACAAAAATAATGAATGATTAATCCAAAGAAAACAACAAACAAGCTGCTTCATATAAAAAGTTTATTACATAAGATTACATAAGCAAAATAATCATTTTGATAATAAATCAAGATTATACTTCAACCAAACCATTATAAATTTATTGTGGGGTGGGGGGGGGGGGTAATGTAAGCACTAAAACTAAAATGGGGGAAATGTCTGGGGAGGGAACATCTTAGGGCGGGCGTCCGGAATTCCTGCTAAGGGCGACAGTGTTGTTAATGTGTCTTTAGAAGAAATAACTGAAGGAAAGTACTTATTGGTGTATGCCCATCCAGAAGCATTTCTGAGCATATCAATTGGAACAGCAATATTGAATGCATTTGAAAGAGATATAACTGTTTCATGAATATCTTTTGTTGAAGCCCACAAGTCATGGTCCTTTAATGGTAGCTTTCCTATTAGGGAATTTTATACTTATTTTTTACTCTACAATCTAGCTCTTTTGTCATAAAATGAGAAGTTTTATTATCCAACAGGTTTTGTGTTTGAACCTCACAAATTTTATAATACCAAAGTCCCATCATATAATCATCATCACAATCAGCAGCAGCATTATCATATTCATCATCATCATCGTTAGCAGCAGCATCATTGTGTTGTATTATCAGAATTCAATACAAATACAAACACAACCATTACAACTCTTACTACTACTACTACTACTAATTAATTAATTATCTACTACTACAACAAGAACAACAACTATGACTACTACTACTGATCTTACTTCTACTACTACTAGTCTACTACTACTACTACTACTACTACTACTACTACTACTACTACTACTACTACTACTACTACTACTATTACTTCTACTACTACTACTACCACCACCACCACCACCACAACCACCACCACCACTACTACTACTACTACTACTACTACTACTTCTACTACTACTACTACTACTACTACTTGGTACACCAGAACTTGTTGTCCATGGAGACGATAATGAGAACTCCCAGAGTATTGATCGAACCCTCGCCCAGCGGACATCATTCTCTACACCATAGCGACCATGAATTAATATTTGATGCCATGTACAACATAATTCACCTTATTACACAAAACATGGAATACACAAAATGAATGAAAATGCTTTAAAATAAATGCAAATTTGAAATTTGAAACAAAACAACCTAAGCAATACATAATAAGAAACACTACATTATTGAAACACTGATACCATGAACATTTTAGGGTGTAACACCTTATGTACATGTACCAGACCTTTTATGTACTACCGGCACTTTGAAACTTTACGTACCACCTACATAAAATAAAGGTGTTATTTCCATTCATTCATAGCAGTCCTAATGAATTAAGGTCATTCTCTAAACATGATTAAAGTCTAAAGAAGGAAATAATTTGATTTTTTTACAGTTTGAACATTAAGGTCATTCTCTCTTCTCTTCAAAGTATCACATTTCAATTATACAATATAATACAAACATTTTAGACTTTATAATCCTTAGTCAGGATAAGATAAGAGACAAATGAATTTTTATAATTTACTTCAATTTCAGGTAAGACTAATAAATCATTTATTAAGTACTACATGTACTTGGGCTAATAAATTAAACTAAGACACTCAGTGACACTTAGACAATCTGACAAAATATAAAATCTATGGCCAATATAGATCTATAAGTCTAAATTCATAAATACTATCACACAAAATACATTTCATCAATAACACACATTCATATCAAATTAGTTATCTCTTTATATTATAACTATGGTACATAAAGTGTCAGATAGTGGTACATAAAGTGTCGGTACATAAACGGACTGGTACGTAATGTGTGACATTCAACATTTTAAAAATCAGTTAACAATATATGGACTTCATTGTTTTGCATATACGCAATCAAAGCATATTTATTAAAAATTAAAACACACTGTTCATGGCTGTATCTTTTTATTTATACATGCATCAAATATTCTGGTTATTAATACATTTTTAAAACAAGGGACAAAATTGTCACAAAACTAGGTTTTCATTGTGAAAAAAAATCTGATAAAGGGAGACAACTCAAACTGAACTTTTGAAATGAACAAACAAAATTAACGCCCTTTGTAAGTTTGTTTTAAAATAAATCTATTTTTAGTCGTGGCGACCTTGACATTGGAGATATTGACGTGATTCTTTCGTGCAACACACCGTCCCATGATGGTGAACAAATGTGCCAAATGATTTTAAAATGTCATAATGAATGACATAGTTATAGCCCAGACAAGCTCATTTATGGCTATTTTTTACCTTTGAACTCAAAGTGTGACCTTGACCTTGGAGATATTGACGTAATTTTTTCGCGCGACACACCGTCTAATGATGGTTAACAAATGTGCCAAATGATTTTAAAATCTCACAATGAATGACAAAGTTATGGCCCGGACAAGCTTGTTCCGCCAGCCCGCCAGCCAGCCCGCCAGCCCGCCAGCCAGCCAGCCCGCCCGCATTCGCCAATCTAATAACCAGTTTTTTCCTTCGGAAAACCTGGTTAATTATATATAAACAAGAGCACCACATTATGGGTGCCAAACTAGGCTGCGGTGCAGTTTTGAATAAATGAAATTTATTAAAAGAATTTTTAGAGGTTAGTGACCTTGACCTTTGACCGAGTGACCCCAAAATGGGTGTGGTGTGTAGAAATCATCAAGGTGCATATACATGTGAGGTTTTAATGTTTTAGGTGGAAGCACTTTGATTTTTGAGCCTATGTAAAGGTCTTAGCACGACGCAGACGTCTGACGACGAGCTGTCTATGACAATACCTAGGGTTTTCCCCGAAAACAGCCGAGCTAAAATTGTAAAAATGTATGAACTTGAATTTCCGGTGCCGCGAATGTCGCGCTTCCTTGTTCACTTTATATTGGGAGAAAATTCAGAATTTGGGCGCATTTTAGCAATATTCAAATTTCCATAACTTTTTTTATTTTTTAAGATATTTCAAAAAGAAAAACTGTTCTGAAAAGCTCTTTAAGAGCTCTTTTCAAATATGCAATTGCCTTTAAAAACAGATGTTGATGAAAAATTAGCTGGGGTTGCTAATGTCAAGAAAAATAAAGCTGTAAAAATCTCACCTGCTCGTCTTTGATGTTGCAATTAGCACATTCAGCATTTTCAGTATCTACTAAATAAATATATGAAAGTGCCAAATGTCCAAGATACCATGACGTCCTCCTCAAAATGTTAGATCCTTTGAACTCCATTTATTTTATCCCTGATTAATCCTCTCACACATGAGGCCTACATGTAAGATTCCTTGTAATGTTCACAGCGTTTATTTTAAATTGTTTACGTTCTCAAATTTTAGCAGGTATTTAATTATAAATATTTATTTATGATTTTGATTTATTTACTATTTCGAAGATACAGTCTTGCAACGTGTTTAGTTAGTCTAAGTTACGTGTTTAGTGATTCTTACAAACAATAGACTGACATAAAAAGTGGCTCCTTTTGAAGCACAAACTGCATCCATGTATATATTACAGCTGGCCCGGTTTGATGGGGCCTGTTTTTGATAATAATTAATTACCATTTTTCACTTCCGTGTTTATTATGTTTACCAACGCCATGATGGAAAAAAGTCCGTTTCCCACAATCCTTAGCGCGCATTCACACAGGTCAGTAAGACCGGTCAATCGTGATACATCGGCTATCTCGGATTCCTCCGTAAGATAGGCCTCGTGGCTAACGGTCGCCATATTGCCTTGTATTACTACTTTACTACCCAAAAGGTTGTCAGTCTATTGTTATGAGGCTGTATACGATGCGCGTTGAACTAGCGCCAAACTTTTTACCGAAACTTTGATATTAATAGCACTATTAACGTTCATTTGTGTTGCATTTTGACCTATTATCCAAGTGATTTACTTTTCCATTATTATTTAATCACCCTATCATCCAATTTTTAAGATGAAATTACGGTGTTTACAAAACCAACCAAACCGAAAGTGAAACTGGATGCATTACGTTTCGCGATGTAAACATTAAATATTTGTTCAGTTTGAGGAAGCGAATCGATAATAGACGTTGGAATATGTATGCAATACAGACTATCATTGCCGATTGTAATACTGGCTAAAAAATACCTTTTATGACAGGTCATGTATAGAACGTTAATCAAATAGTGACCATAAATCACTACAAATGTCTGGGTTGTTCATTAATATAATTAATGCACGTTTCTGATCTAATTGCCTGTATCTAGTTGTAATTACCATGATATTGATAAAATTAAAACTTTTTTTTTTCATAAATTAACATTACATGTTTTATTTTTATCATTTAGGGAATATATAATTGTATCATTATCATCATTAAATATTCTGAAGATCTAAATTATCATGATTACTTTAAAGTAGAATTTTTAAATTTTACTCATTATTTTTAATGAATTTGCACATTTGCTTGATTCAAAATAAAATCTATTAATAAGGGTTTCAGTTGTTAGTTTTAACCCATTTTTAGTTCGATTAAATTTAAAGTACTAACTACATGTACGTACATGTATGTGAAATGCTCTTGAGTTCGTTTCCTGGGCCTAGAACCAGTACTTGGGTGTCTCTTTGAGATTTCTTAAGAATGCTCCCACACTGGGGATCACACCAGTGACCTCCAGAGCATTATACAATTGAGGATGCATCAAGATTAAAAAATGGTACATGTATAAATTAATAAAGAATCAATAACAATCAGAAACTGTGCATTTTTTCAGTATTGTTTGAAAGGATTTGAAGTAATTATGTGTTTTTGAAATATGATTTATGTGAATTTGAATAAATATATAAAATTTAGTGATTTTCTCAGACAAAACTGTTTATTACATACTAAAGTATTCAGAATGTATTATTGTAATATTCATTCAAATTTTTTAGTACAAAAAGCACTTTTCCCTGGCATTTGCATTTATAGTACTTACATATTTTATAATTCTGACAGCATTTATAAACTGTGTTCATGCAAGCATGAAACCGGTTTCATTTTTTGAGTATTTAAACAAGAGGGCCATGATGGCCCTGTATCGCTCCACTGCTGAAAAAAGGCTGAAACAAATTTCTCTGCATGTGCAAATACTTAAATATAGGCCCTATTTAAGCACATGTACACTTTTGTGACCTTCTGGGCTGGGTCAAATTTAACCCCAGGGGCATAATTTGAGAAATCTTTGTAGAGGACTACTATATCTCACTACATACAAAATGTGGTAGCCCTAGGTCCTAGAGTTAAGGACAAGAATATTTTTAAAGTTTTCACAAAATAAGCAAGATATAAGCGTATATAATGTTCAATTTTGTGACATGCGGTTCAGGATCAAATTTGACCCAAAAGGCATAATTTGAACAAACTTGGTAGAGGACTATAAGATGTTACTGCATACCAAATTTGGTAGCCATAGTCCAAATGGTTTTCGACAAGAAGATTTTTAAAGATTTCACAAAATAGGCACTTAAAGCGTTTATTCAATTTTGTGACCCCCCCGGGGCAGGGTCAAAGTTGACCCCAGAGGCATTATTTGTACAAATTTGGTAGAGGTTTATTAGATGTTACTACATACCAAATTTGGTAGCCCTAGGCCCAATGGTTATGGACAACAAGATTTTTAAAGTTTTCACAAAATAGGCCCCATATAAGTGTATGTTCAGTTTTGTGACCCCGGGCAGGGTCAAATTTGACCCAAGGGGCATAATTTGAACAAACTTGGTAGAGAACTATAACATGTCACTACATACCAAATTTGGTAGCCCTATGCCTTATGGTTAAGGACAAGAAGAGTTTTAAAATTTTCACAAAATAGGCACTATATAAGCATATAATTGATTTTGTGGCCCCCGGGGCAGGGTCAAATTTGACCCCTGGGGCATAATTTGAACAAACTAAGTAGAGGACTATACAATGTCTCTACATACCAAATTGTGTAGCCCTAGGCCTAATGGTTATGGACAAGATTTTTTTTAAGTTATCACAAAAAAGGCATTATATAAGCATATGTTCAATTTTGTGACCCCCGGGGCAGGGTAAAATTTGACCCTAGGGATTAATTTTGAACAAATTTGGTAGAGGACTATTAGATGTCACTATATACCAAATTTGATAGCCCTAGGCCGGATTGTTATGGACAAGAATTTTTTTGAAGTTGTCACAAAATAGGCCTTATATAAGCATATGTTCAATTTTGTGACCCTCGGGGCAGGGTAAAACTTGACCCCAGGGGCATAAGTTGAACAAACTTGGTAGAGGATTATAAGATGCCACTACATACCAAATTTGGTAGCCCTAGGCCCAATGGTTATGGACGAGAAGATTTGTAAAGTTTTCAGAAAATATACCCTATATAAGCATATGTTCAATTTTGTGACCCCCGGGGCAGGGTCAAATTTGACCCCAGGGGTATAATTTGAACAAATTTGGTAGAAGACTATTAGATGTCTCTACATACCAAATTTGATAGCCCTAGGCCCAATGGTTATGGACGGGAGATTTTGAAAGTTTTCACAAAATTGGCCTTATTTAAGCAAATTGTCAATTTTGTGACCCCCAGGGCAGAGTCAAATTTGACCCCAGGGGCATAATTTGAACAAATTTGAAAGAGGTTCACCCCAGGAACATTCCTAAGAAATTTCATCAGAATCGGACCAGTAGTTTAGGAGAAGATGTTTAAAGGAAAAGTTTATGCATGGATGCACGATGGACACATGACCTTTGGCCAGTGGAGCTAAAAATCAAATTAAACATTTAGTTTTGATGTAAAATCAGTTTTTATATGCAAGTGTCTATTTCACTTATAAATTTAAACAGCATATTATTCATTATTGAAAAGATTATTCCAAGCTTGATGTCATATTTCAACTTTGCATAGTGTAGTTAATTGAACATTGTATTGAACTGTATGGGCAGCTATATTTTTTAATTTATGTATGTTGTATTATACAAAATGCATTATTTCTACCACAAGTAGACCATATAAGGCCTACTGCTACTAAATAGGCACTGGTATGAATTTGACACTGTTTTTGATGCTCATACAAAACTTTAATTATTACAACACTTTAGTATATTAAATATTTTCAAGTTTTTGTTCAACATTTTTTGCAAAAGAAGAGTGTCTTAATGCATTTGAAAATATACTTAAAACAAACTAAAAATGCATTTTAACATACCTTTTTCCTGGTAAAGTGTATTTGGGATGATAAAAAATACACTTGAAGAGTATTTATGCTGGAAAAATGCAGAAAAAAATACATTTGTTTCTGTTAGAAGTGTGTCTTGTCTGCATTTTTAAGTGTATTAAATACATCAAATGCAGATAAATACAATGCCAATACTGTTACATGTATTGTAATGGACATAAAATGCACTTGTTCTTGTAATTAAATGCTTAAATGAATTGAAATAACCTTTTATAACGTTTTAACAATTAATAATACCTTTTTATATAAATTTTCTTTTGAAATGTGACACTTAATAGATTTTTGCACCACTAGTAAGAGATATAATTTGTGCTCATAATGCTTTATCATTACACTATATAATATCATTTGTTGTATGAAAATTGCCTGTAAAATTCATGTGAAAGCTCAAGAGATCAATAGCAGCGTGCTATACCCTGCTCCTTTTTACATGACTTGATGGTATTTAGTCCCCAATTCTACATGGCTAAGGGAAAATTAATGTGCAGATTTGACAAATAAGTCTTAACTGGGATCCAATAGGCAGACTTTCATATTACTTGTATTTAATTTAAATCATGATCTGAATTGCTCTTTGGCAAATCTTTGTTGGTCACAGTAGTCAACTGAATTTTGTTCACTTTGTAGTGATTATATTTTCTATATTTATCAGACAACATCTTTCTTCAAAAGTTTAACATGATTGCTTGGTTAATTTAGAAACAAGATCAATGCATCATAACATAAAATGAAAATATGTGTAATAGTAAAAATGGCAGCAAAAAAGCACTAGATTATCTGCCTTAAATCTGAGACGATGTGTTGATGTATTGGAATTTCTCATAAATAATGTGTTCCATAGTTGTATAATTGTATAGTCGCATGCATGAGTGGTGTCAATGTCACAATACCAAGTAAAGCCTATAATTTACTAAAACAATTTGAAGTTTGATGTGTGTTTTTTTTCAAGATCTGTTATATATAATTATATATACATGTATATATATATTGTTGAAAAGTTAACATGCAATAAGTTTACTGTAATTAGGTGACACATAGTTTAACTGATTTGGTTGGATGCATATATGCAGATATATCATGGTTTGTGCAGAGGACAAAAACAAGAGCTGTCTCCGTAGGATTACATACGCCCCGATAAACGCCGATCCTAAGTTCAAGGTCAAAGGGGTCAAAATTTGTGTGTGTATGGGAAGGCCTTGTCCATATACACATGCATACCAAATATGAATGTTACATCTGAAGCGACATAGAAGTTATGAGCATTTTTTCGAAACCTAAATGCAAAGTGTGACGGATAGACAGACGGACAGTGCGATCACTATATGCCCTCCTTTGGGGGCATAAAATGTGTTTCACATTGTTTTGGTAAATAAGTAATGTAGTTAAATGAGCAGAATCATCAATTATAAAGTTATTGATTATAAAGTGTTGCTGGCATATTTGATGCCATCTAGCTATAAGAAGGTCCCTGTTTTATCCCCACTGGCACCGAGTGAGGGTTCTCAAAATCTTTAAACAATATGAATAACTACATATAGGGTCAAGAGCCTTGTTGATATGGGGGCTAAACACCTGAAATCAAAGCGACCCAGGTTAAAGGCCGAGGCAAAATAAATAAACCAGAGGCCGCATGAGCCTGCTATACTCAGAACAAGTATTGTTTCTTCTCAGAAAACTTGCTTGAGTGTCTTACTAAGCTTTAGACTTTGAGTTTCAGTGCACTCAATCTTAAATAAATTGGTCAAATTAAATAATAATTTGTAAAAAATAAACATTCTACACAAATTCAATTATTTACTTTACCTGTGTGCATGAATCATTTCAGTCTTGATGGTTAGTGAACTATGTCAAAAGCACCATATCTATGAAACACTTGTATTTTGAATAGTGCAATGTTCCACAGAAATGATGCTGATGATAATTCTACACGATGATGAATTATTAGATATATTTCTAAATTCCATTTCCACCAACAATTCGGTTATTCCACTACCAGTTCACATGCTTCATACACAGTTGAAAATAACACTATTTCACTCAACAACCGTGACACATGTACTAAATTTTTCAACTTTTCGCATTTAAACTTGTCTTCAACTGTTATTGTTGTTGTTGTTCTTTTGAAAGTAGTTCGAAAGATGGCGACCATTAACCCAGAGATTGATTTATGAAATAAATCGTCTGCTGATCCAGAGTGACGATGCGCGTTGAACTAGCGCCAAACTTTTTACCGAAACTTTGATATTAATAGCACTATTAACGTTCATTTGTGTTGCATTTTGACCTATTATCCAAGTGATTTACTTTTCCATTATTATTTAATCACCCTATCATCCAATTTTTAAGATGAAATTACGGTGTTTACAAAACCAACCAAACCGAAAGTGAAACTGGATGCATTACGTTTCGCGATGTAAACATTAAATATTTGTTCAGTTTGAGGAAGCGAATCGATAATAGACGTTGGAATATGTATGCAATACAGACTATCATTGCCGATTGTAATACTGGCTAAAAAATACCTTTTATGACAGGTCATGTATAGAACGTTAATCAAATAGTGACCATAAATCACTACAAATGTCTGGGTTGTTCATTAATATAATTAATGCACGTTTCTGATCTAATTGCCTGTATCTAGTTGTAATTACCATGATATTGATAAAATTAAAACTTTTTTTTTTCATAAATTAACATTACATGTTTTATTTTTATCATTTAGGGAATATATAATTGTATCATTATCATCATTAAATATTCTGAAGATCTAAATTATCATGATTACTTTAAAGTAGAATTTTTAAATTTTACTCATTATTTTTAATGAATTTGCACATTTGCTTGATTCAAAATAAAATCTATTAATAAGGGTTTCAGTTGTTAGTTTTAACCCATTTTTAGTTCGATTAAATTTAAAGTACTAACTACATGTACGTACATGTATGTGAAATGCTCTTGAGTTCGTTTCCTGGGCCTAGAACCAGTACTTGGGTGTCTCTTTGAGATTTCTTAAGAATGCTCCCACACTGGGGATCACACCAGTGACCTCCAGAGCATTATACAATTGAGGATGCATCAAGATTAAAAAATGGTACATGTATAAATTAATAAAGAATCAATAACAATCAGAAACTGTGCATTTTTTTCAGTATTGTTTGAAAGGATTTGAAGTAATGATGTGTTTTTGAAATATGATTTATGTGAATTTGAATAAATATATAAAATTTAGTGATTTTCTCAGACAAAAACTGTTAATTACATACTTAAGTATTCAGAATGTATTATTGTAATATTCATTCGAATTTTTTAGTACAAAAAGCACTTTTCCCTGGCATTTGTATTTATAGTAATTGCATATTTTATAATTCTGACAGCATTTATAAACTGTGTTCATGCAAGCATGAACACGGTTTCATTTTTTGAGTATTTAAACAAGAGGGCTATGATGGCTGTGTATCACTCCACTGCTGAAAAAAAGGCTGAAACAAATTTCTCTGCATGTGCAAGTACTTAAATATAGGCCCTATTTAAGCACATGTACATTTTTGTGGCCTTCTGGGCTGGGTCAAATTTAAGCCCAGGGGCATAATTTGAGAAAACTTTGTAGAGGACTACTATATCTCACTACATACAAAATGTGGTAGCCCTAGGTCCTAGAGTTAAGGACAAGAATATTTTTAAAGTTTTCACAAAATAAGCAAGATACATGTATAAGCGTATGTAATGTTCAATTTTGTGACATGCGGGTCAGGATCAAATTTGACCCAAAGGGCATAATTTGAACAAACTTGGTAGAGGTCTATAAGATGTTACTGCATACCAAATTTGGTAGCCATAGTCCAAATGGTTTTCGACAAGAAGATTTTTTAAAGATTTCACAAAATAGGCGCTTTAAAAGCGTTTATTCAATTTTGTGACCCCCCGGGGCAGGGTCAAAGTTGACCCCAGAGTCATTATTTGAACAAATTTGGTAGTGGTTTATTAGATGTCACTACATACCAAATTTGGTAGCCCTAGGCCCAATGGTTATGGACAACAAGATTTTTAAAGTTTTCACAAAATAGGCCCCATATAAGCGTATGTTCAGTTTTGTGACCCCGGGCAGGGTCAAATTTGATCCAAGGGGCATAATTTGAACAAACTTGGTAGAGAACTATAACATGTCACTACATACCAAATTTGGTAGCCCTATGCCTTATGGTTAAGGACAATAAGAGTTTTAAAATTTTCACAAAATAGGCACTATACATGTATAAGCATATAATTGATTTTGTGGCCCCCAGGGCAGGGTCAAATTTGACCCCTGGGGCATAATTTGAACAAACTAAGTAGAGGGCAATACAATGTCACTGCATACCAAATTGTGTAGCCCTAGGCCTAATGGTTATGGACAAGATTTTTTTTTAAGTTATCACAAAATAGGCATTATATAAGCATATGTTCAATTTTGTGACCCCCGGGGCAGGGTCAAATTTGACCCTAGGGATTAAATTTGAACAAATTTGGTAGAGGACTATTAGATATCACTATATACCAAATTTGATAGCCCTAGGCCGGATTGTTTTTGACAAGAAATTTTTTGAAGTTTTCACAAAATAGGCCTTATATAAGCATATGTTCAATTTTGTGACCCTCGGGGCAGGGTCAAACTTGACCTCAGGGGCATAATTTGAACAAACTTGGTAGAGGACTATAAGATGCCACTACATACCAAATTTGGTAGCCCTAGGCCCAATGGTTATGGACGAGAAGATTTGTAGTTTTCACAAAATATACCCTATATAAGTATATGTTCAATTTTGTGACCCCCGGGGCAGGGTCAAATTTGACCCCAGGGGTATAATTTGAACAAATTTGGTAGAGGACTATTAGATGTCTCTACATACCAAATTTGGTAGCCCTAGGCCCAATGTTTATGGACGAGTAGATTTTTAAAGTTTTCAAAAAATAAGACCTTTATAAGCATATATTCAATTTTGTGACCCCCGGGGCAGGGTCAAATTTGACCCCAGGGGTATAATTTGAACAAATTTGGTAGAGGACTATTAGATGTCTCTACATACCAAATTTGATAGCCCTAGGCCCAATGGTTATGGACGGGAGATTTTGAAAGTTTTCACAAAATAGGTCAAAGGGGTCAAAATGTGTGTGTGTATGGGAAGGCCTTGTCCATATACACATGCATACCAAATATGAATGTTACATCTGAAGCGACATAGAAGTTATGAGCATTTTTTCGAAACCTAAATGCAAAGTGTGACGGATAGACAGACGGACAGTGCGATCACTATATGCCCTCCTTTGGGGGCATAAAAATGTGTTTCACATTGTTTTGGTAAATTAGTAATGTAGTTAAATGAGCAGAATCATCAATTATAAAGTTATTGATTATAAAGTGTTGCTGGCATATTTGATGCATTCATCTAGCTATAAGAAGGTCCCTGTTTTATCCCCACTGGCACCGAGTGAGGGTTCTCAAAATCTTTAAACAATATGAATAACTACATATAGGGTCAAGAGCCTTGTTGATATGGGGGCTAAACACCTGAAATCAAAGCGACCCAGGTTAAAGGCCGAGGCAAAATAAATAAACCAGAGGCCGCATGAGCCTGCTATACTCTGAACAAGTATTGTTTCTTCTCAGAAAACTGGCTTAAGTGTCTTACTAAGCTTTAGACTTTGAGTTTCAGTGCACTCAATCTTAAATAAATTGGTCAAATTAAATAATAATTTGTAAAAAATAAACATTCTGCACAAATTCAATTATATTTACTTTACCTGTGTGCATGAATCATTTCAGTCTTGATGGTTAGTGAACTATGTCAAAAGCACCATATCTATGAAACACTTGTATTTTGAATAGTGCAATGTTCCACAAAAATGATGCTGATGATAATTCTACACGATGATGAATTATTAGATATATTTCTAAATTCCATTTCCACCAACAATTCGGTTATTTCACTACCAGTTCACATGCTTCATACACAGTTGAAAATAACACTATTTCACTCAACAACCGTGACACGTTTCGCAATTAAACTTGTCTTCTACTGTTATTGTTGTTGTTGTTCTTTTGAAAGTAGTTCGAAAGATGGCGACCATTAACCCAGAGATTGATTTATGAAATAAATCGTCTGCTGATCCAGAGTGGCGTGTTGCTATGATATTAATTAGTAAAAACCTCATTTTGAATGAAAAATAATCAAATTATAACGAAAAATCAATGTTTCACTATAAAAAATAAATATAAAAAGGTTTCCAACTCAAAATGACCCGAAAACAGGGTGCATCGCTTTGAACAGGCATAATGTCATCAATTGTGCAGCGATTTCCATGAACTTGGTCTTATTCATCGCAGAAATGGATTTCCTCTCCGGAAATGTGCATATCTTGCAATATTAGTAAAAATGCTGTGCCAAATTTAACGAAAGAACAAAATACACAGCTCGCGTGACCAACTCGTCATCGATCTAATCAACTGTGCTCTGAAACACAATGTAATCTAATTTTTAAATAATTTTAAAAGGATGCACTGAATATTTTATTTATGAAGGCATATATTACTGGGTGATACTCTTGTCAAATATTCATCCAAATGTATGTTTTCTATTATTTGTTTAGTGGACCAAGGTTCAATATATAAAATAGTGGTTCATTTACAAATGTATTTATTTAAAAACAAAACTGGTGATTTATCTTTGTTAATACACGCACATGTATATGTATAGAACTATATATATATACAATGAGATTTTACAAAACCAAGCGTTTATCACGACTATAGTGGACCAAAGTTCAATAAATAAAATAAAGAATTGTTCATTTACAAATATATTTATTCAAAATCCAAACTGGTGAATTATCTTTGTTAATACACGCAAATGTTTGTACATATATGTACCATGAAATTTTACAAAACCAAGCGTTTATCACGACTTGCATTTGCTTGTCATCAACAGCGACGTTGCATGTCTGATAATGGCGGTTGTCAATCACTACAACGTCTGCATCAGCTCATAACTAAAGATTGAAAAGTGTTACCCTTATACTTACAAATAGAATAAATTAACCTTAAACAAATAAGATTTTAAGTATAATTACTGAACTAACATCTATGACATGACTGTTGCCTCAGGTAAATTTAAAAAAAAGGTATTTAAACGTTTTTTCCCAATATATATGTACTCAAATTTTACAAGATTTATTTTATATTGTTCATAGGTTCTTTGTAATTTTATACCTCAATACATACAAAAACGTTTAAGATGTACAATTGTACATTATTTAAAAACATATACCGATTTAAACGGGCTGCCTTGCGCTTTCGCTGTCGGAGACACAGGATAGTAACTATGGTCACCAGTGTAAGCAAACCCGCAGCGGAGCCACCAATGATAATATAGAGTCTAACCAAGGCTGTGTAGTTATAACAGAAATCGAAAGCATGAGAGTTCATATCTTGTTAAGAAACCGCGTTATAAATAGATGAACATTTTTCCATTGCCATGTCTTCATATTTCCAGACAACTATAGAAATGGACTTGACAGAAACATAAGCAGGATGCAGGATCACGTGACCTTTTCGGTTCCACTTTTTAACTTTATTGGATTTAAAAACGACGGTAAGATGTGCTTTATTTCAAATAACTTTTTAAAACAAGTTTTCTTAAGAATCTCAACTAGTGCATAAAACACAGCTGTCTATTTCCATTTAACTGCATTTATTGAACATGTATATCATTCATGCAACGTTAAATTGTGTCACCGATTTTAGACGTATTCAATGAGTTATTCTTATACCTTAAGATATCGCCACAAACTGAAAGAAAAGCTGTCTTTTATGCACTTCAGATGTTTGCAAATGTATTTCAATAACTTGAGATGTTTGCAAAAATAAAGTTCTTAAAGGGGCCTTTTCACGTTTTGGTAAATTGACAAAATTGAAAAAAGTTGTTTCAGATTCGCAAATATTCGTTTTAGTTATGACATTTGTGAGGAAACAGTAATACTGAACATTTACCATGCCCTAATATAGCCACTATATGCATCTTTTGACGATTTAAAAACCTTTAAATTATAAAGCGTTGCAACGCGAAATGATTGAATAATTTGGAGAGTTCTGTTGTTGTTTAATTTTGTGAAACTACAAAGATTACTTATATAAAGTATAAAATACGTCTGTTATGCATACTTGGCAGGATGGCCGAGTGGTCTAATTGATTTTTTCTCCAGGACCCCAGGGGTCACTGGTTCGAGCCCTGCTGAGGGTTACTTTTTTTCTCTGTTTTTTAAATTTTATTTTTGATTTTTTACTGGATCTTTTTAGATCCAATGTTTACCTTTATCAATATAAAGCATTTAATGACAAACTTCAAAATCTGTGAAAAGGCCCCTTTAACGGTGTGTTTACATTCTGTCAAGCCCGTGTGTAAGCCCCTGAAAACCCCGTTGATGCTGCACCCTGGCAGTGGACTTGACAGAAACATAACAAATAGCTGTGTTTTTATATGCATGTATAACGAATGTGATCAGAGTCATAACATGGATTTATTGCAGTATATTTAAAATATATATAGTATTATAATATTTAAACATTACCGCATATATTTACCTGAATTGACTATTGTAGTAGTGTGCGTATTAGGAGCTGGGCCTAAAACACAAAATAAGACATTGGAATACATATTTAAGGGAATTCATTTCATTACATGATTACTTTTTTGACTATCTTTATGTATTAGAAAGCAAAATCTCGATTCTAGTGAACATAATAAGGCATGTAAATTTACTTCATACAATAAAATTAATAAAAGGGAGCATGAAATTACCAGGTTTTGACAAACGTCAATTCTCAAATAAATCATATAATGATTTTCCCACTTTTAAATGTATTATATGCTTAAACTCGGTTACCACCGGGCCAGTGACATGCGTCAAAGGGCAGATGACATCGTATGCAGTCGCCAGCAGTTTCGTTTGCGTGATTACATTCTCCGTCAACATAACATCCTGTGGTCTGAATAAGATTATGTCGACTAAAGTTTATAACATTTTTTTTTAAAAACGTTACAATACTGTGTCATGCTTAAATCGAAAATTGATTACATGGAAAGAAAATAAGCGATACAAATAAAAGTTCGAATACAGTTGTTGTTGTTTCAAATAACTTCGCTGGCAAAATTGTATGATGTAGTATATAAACATACACCCAATATTAATATGCTACCGTATGGTTTGTGTCTTGGTGTGTTTCAGTAAATCCGGCCTCGCATTGGCATGTTAAATCTCTGCATGTGGAAAATGCCTCCCAACAATCACGAGAGGTAGTGCATTCCTCGTGCAATGTGTGGTCTGAGCATGGAAAGTAACACTATTTAATTCAACCGGGTGACGTCAGTGACTGGTAACAATAATGCGGACAACATATGGAAGTACAAAAATAAGACGCTATATTGAAGAAGTATCAAATTAAAAAAATGTTTTTTTAATCTGCATGTGTTGCCTAATTACCTAAAGTAATCCATACGTGGGCAACCGCAAACGCATCATTCGTGCTCTGTGAGTATTTACCGCCTGCAAAAACGTCTGAGATGCAAATGATTGCAGCCCTTTTGGCAAAGCTGTTTGGCTTCCAAAGTCTGAGCGTTGTGTTTGAATATGCGAATACGAGTCCACCATAGGTACATGGAGTTACTTTGCCGAGTCTATATCCTGACATGGAACCGCTGGCTAGAAACCGGAAGTTGTTATTGGGTCCACTGCGGGCAACTGCCTAGTGGATATAGGACATATTTCTGAACATTTTAATTTTGTTGATGTCTTTCTTTCACATAATGATATAAATTCTTATATGATTACGAAAACACATGAAAACAAAATATTCAACCGCGAACACAAATAAAATGCTGATTATTTGTTCATAATTACAATATTAGTCCATAAGATAATAAATGCAATTAGGCCATATTTGAACTATTCTACCCAAAGTTGAACGAAATATTCGCGTCCACTTGTTTTCGCTGACATGAGTTTTTCCTGGTCAAATGTTTCATTAGCCTGTGCCCCAAGAAGCATTTCCATCTTCTCCGTTGGTGACAATGTAAACTCCTTCCAAGCAAGAATTTCTAGCGTTCCATTACTCACACAAATACCAAACCCTGTACCGTCTTTTCCACAGAAAATATCTGAAATTCACCAATACATGAACATACACTTACTAGCGCGAGATGAAAAAACGCGATGATATTCAAGCGATTGAGGCCGAAATTCTATCAATCTTTATAAACGTATCTTTGTTTATAATTTAAAAGAAGCAGATACAATTTACAAGTGAGTATAACTTTGCAAAGTTTTAAATCATTATATCAATACACCGTTAGTATGAACCGCATCGTGTATAACATACAGTGCTGAGTATACCGCTGTGATTCTGTCCAAATTCTGAATGCCGACTCGTTGAAACCATAAACCACAAATCCGTGATGCAGACCGACTTCGTCGGTATTTGCGAAAATGAACCCTGAGCCTATAATTAAGAAAATAGCCATAATCGAAGAAATCGTTTTATTTCTGCAACATGTATTATCGAGACAAAACTATTCATTAGGATCGCAATACAAACAGAATCGCTTTCAGAGGCCACCATGCCGTACTGGATAGGGTTTCGCCTTGTGGTTGAGATTTCACGCTTTCGATCCCCACTTCGGGGCTTTCGTTAAATCTCCCCCAAAAGACACCTAGTATTGGTTTTACCAAGAAAACGCAGCGTTTCAATAAACCGTATACGTTCTATGCAATCGAGCAAAAATAATATGTTTTAACTAAATCGTTTTAAAATGCTTATCTATAAAGGGTTTTTATTGTGCTTTTATAAATATAAACGTATACAGTGCATCAGTTACCAATGGCGTCAGACATCAAAGAATGATTCGTCAAGGAGAAGTCATCAAGCCGAGTCCGCACTACTACAAGGCTGGGATACGTTCCAAAGTCGTGATTCACTTCCACAAGGCAGTCTTCTCCTGTGTTTTGAAAAGGAATGGATTGTCAGCAAATTGTCTTTGATACTTTTCCAAAAATACCAGTAATTTATTTTTCCTGATATTGTAGGATAAAAAAAGTATTTTGATCAGAAAAAGTAAATGTTATGCACCACTGATGACTCTATACAATTACATTTATTTTAGGCCGTGCTCTGTGAAAAGAGGTTTTAATGAATGAGCGTAAAGTGTCGTCCCAGATAAGCCTGTGCAGTTCGCACAGGCTAATCAGGGACGACCCTTTCCGATTAAACTAGAGTTTTGCTAAGAAGAGACTTTCTTTAAACGAAAAATATCATAAATGCGGACAGTGTTGTCTCTAATAAGCCTGTGCTGACTGCACAGGCTAGTCTTGGACGACACTTTACGCTCAATGATTAAACCCTCTTTCCACAAAGCACGGCCCATTTAGATATAATTAAGTCGCTATAAAAATACTTTTCACTACATAAATATAATTGCGTTCAAGATTGGCACATTTTCAATTTTGCATGAACGCGATCCATCAAATGGTTTAAAATTTAAACTTTGAAAAACAATTTCATGGTATATCGAAAAACAAATGTATGACTAAAGCCCCAGTCTCATACAGTTGATCCGGAATGTGAAACGTGTAGCCACCGTGAAGCTCCGTGTCGATCCGTGTAGGTCCCGGGACGTCCGATAATGTCCTTGGCGCTCCGGGAACTTTACAAAACTGCCGTATTGATCCGTGACGATCCGGGATGATAGCACCATCCGGGATGGTACTTGTAGCTGTCGTGTGTGGTCCGAGGACAGCCGTATAGGATCCGGGGACAACCGTATTTATGCCTTGGTTGTCCGTGTGCGTCATTGACAGTCCGGGAACACATTTCAGACCCCTGTCCTTCAAGGGCATCGACGGCAGTTGCACGGATGTCCCCTGTGCTACCGACGATGCAACATGGGCGATTAGATGACGAATGAGGACAAGCTGATGATGATGTGATGCCAGCTTCTAATTCAAAAAGCTCAGTTTGAATACACTATACTGATTGCTTACGCGAAGCTACGACAGAGAAATAGTAAATTCGCGGAAAAGGACTTGTCTAAACCAGTGATTAGAATGTAAAGGAGAACCATCTGAGTCAGACAATGGCTCGCAAGACCACCTGGCCTGGTTGATTACGTACGACTGCTGGCCGAAATCAAGAAAAAAGACGCAAACGGCATCTTTAATATCCTGCACATGGGCTATCAGATATACCATCAGATCCTGACACGTATTGAGCAAAGAATCAAACCGAACCGCATCTGACAGCTGGCATTAAGTTTGCGTTACCTAACATCGGGGACAATTACCGCTGCCTGATGTATGTAACACACAGCACCATCTTAAAGATCATTATATTCAGGTCTGCGATGAGTATTTGTTGAATTTGCCGTGGAACCGATGTCCTGTCCTGAAATGCCAGATGAGTAGAAGAGCATCGTAAAACAGTTTGGCGACCTATAGCAGTTGATTTACTATTTGGTTGTATTGAACGGGAAGCACAACGCCGTACATTTTCCTCGGTGTGGTAGCCCTTTATACTACAACTATTAGCATTCCATAATCTTGATTGCCTTAGTCGACGCCGACTACAAATTCATTTGGGTTGAATTAGGCAGCAATGCATTTCGTTTTCATCATAGTGTTTTCAGTGAGCCAATCGGTCATGATGACCTCATGTTTCTCTGAAAGGACGAGGGGCGTCTTCTTTTTTTTTAGGCGTCAGTTTCCGTGGGTGGTGTTAATGGTTGTTGATCTACTTTTAAATGTAATGGCAATCTTGATATGGGCCTCGATCTTGTTTCTCCTTGTTGGTGCTGTTCTTCATCGTTAGCGGATGCTGCTCGTGGCGATTTTTGGGGAACTTTGTGGCCCACTTTGTCAATACGCTTCAGTTTAGGTGACATGTTGACGTATCATATATGTATACGAGGTTACACCTTCGAGATTTGATTGCTGAGTGATGGAATCACCGAACATCAACCTGCTTTATACTAGTTATTGTCGGTCCGGCGCACATCCGGTTTGGTCCGTATAGATGCCGTGTTAGTCCGTGTCGTTGTCGTGTAGGTCCGACATGGTCTATGTAAATGCCGTGTTGGTCCGTGTTTATCCGTGTTTCTGCCGTGTAGGTCCGTAGCTCTGCCGTGACTTTCCGGGACAATCCGCGTGGGCGTCGTGTTGATGGCGTGTTGATGCCGAGTTTGGTCAGTATGGATACCGTGTTGTCATTATGGTGGTGATCTTAGGAAGACCGTCAACACTCAAAAGTCCCAAAAGGCCACGGATCGTGCCGGTTCGTCCCGGTTCTTGATCCGGGGGGGGGAATCCGGGACGAACCGGGACATCCATGCTTATATGGGACTGGGGCTTTACATAGCACAATACCTCCGGTGTAATTAGCACACTCATGTGTAAAATACCATGGTTGACATTGAAATGACCATGCTTCATCCACAGAGGGGGTATCACGTGATTATCAAGATGGTGACGTCCTTGCCGAGGCCGGTATTTATCGCCGTTTTATACCCTTTAATAACTTTTAAAGTCCGACCACTTTCCAGCCATATAAGCGAAACTGTTACTGGCGTTTATTTCATAGTAATATTTGCTCTATATCTCGACTTTACTCGGTGCGAATTTTTTTAGCGGGATGACCTAATTACGGTTCCACTAAGACAATTTGCGGGGAGTAAACTCGAGATACAAAGCGAATACGAAATAAACGCTTATCACTTTTTTACTGATATGGCTGGAAAGTGGGCGTCGTTTAAAAATTAAACAATAGTAATAAAGGGTATACAACGGCGAAAAATAACTGTCTCGGCGTGGACGTCGCCATTTTGACTATCACGTGATTACCCCCTCTGATCCATGTTCAACAATGTTTCATGTCGTGCTTTATTTCCGCTTTGGTGACTATGGTCGACTATTATCTTTGTAAACACCATGTATAATCTTGTTTCGTGGTCTTTACAAAATTACCTTAGTCAAACCTGTTTCGTACATCGTAATTTATTAATTTTATATCCGCCCCAGTACCTTAGCCAAACATGGTTTTACCATGTTTATTGTGAAAATGATTACGAATGTGTATGATCTTGTAAATATTCATGTTAAGTATGCTCCATAAGCGGCCATATTACCATGGTCAATCTGTGTTTGAACACGTTATGACTATGGGTTATAACGCGAACTTTCAAATAGAAATAGGAATGTTTCTGTTTGTCCGTAAACAAATACAATGATGATCATAATCATGATGGTACTTATGCTGCTGATGGTTCTAATGATGATGATGAGGAGGAGGAGGAGGAGGAGGAGGAGAAGGAAGAGGATGTTGTTGTTGATCAATTTCTACCCTCTAGCAGCAATACCGTTTGAGTTAAGTGCGCGATACAAAAATTAGACGGACGGGCAAATCTATAGTACCCGCTTATCTGGATGTGTTTACATCAAGTTTTTTTTTTCAAAAATACAATTATCTGTCAATTAGTCACTACAAAATGCTAAAACTAACCATGTTGACAGCCAGATTGAAGGCTGATATTACCAACGTGGAAATCAGGTTCCGGTAGGGACGTGGAGTGCCATGCGAAAATACGAACATAACAATCGTCACTTGCTTGGGAGTTTGGGCCAATATACTCGGAATTGTTCACTGAAATCATAAATGCGGAATTATGGCAAGATTGCAACATACTAAAATTACACATGAATAATAATATTTATACATGTGTTTGTATGAATAATACACAAGTTTTTTCATCTGTTCAAGTATCGGAATTAAAAAATAAATTATATTGCTGCGTTCTATTTTACAACTCGAACAAGCGCACGATCTTAACCACTATGACCCGATTAATCGGGTAGGCTCTGGTTATTGTATACTAAAATTCGGATACGAATGTTTGCACCCGTTGCTACAAATATGCACACAAATTAAACACGATCATATAAAACTATTTACAAGCCACATACTAGTTAAAATTGCTTTTCCTGGCTCATGATCGTCACTGGACATCGTTGTGACCACGACGAATTCTTCGTCGTACAAGTACGAAACTGCTCCATATTTATCGTAAATGCTGTCGTCACGCGGAACTTCGCCTGAAAATAACCAATGAAAACGCATTTAAATTGTTCAAACTAAATATTAAAAATTCTTCTCTTTGCAGTTTTTAAACCAAATAAAGTATTTTCGATGAATTAATATTTAAACGATTGCCCTGATTGATATCGGCATAAATCGTGTAAAACTTGCTTGACAACTTGACGAACAAATTAATTAAACAGGAAATGATACACATTTTCACAGATTTAACAAGTAGTTCTTGCTGCGTTGCTTAACCTTTCGTACCCACCCATTCCATTGAAAACAAAATCCTTGTTGGGTCCATCAGGAGGTGTGGCCTGGACCTGTACTTATACGGGCACCTGCCCAAGGCCATGAGGAACCTTAAGCAAGTCCTTGCCTGTCTGTACTGAGAGATACAGCCAGTCACTCACAAAGTCAGGGCGCTTCATTGGCCTTCCTAGTAAAATCAACAGTTTTGTTTCACAAATGAAAATCTGGTCGTTATGTTTAAACATAATTACATGTACAACACACATGTTCTTTATATTTAGGTAATAGGATACTATTAAAGTAAGATTAAAAATAAATACGATTGGTTTAATTTTAAAAATGTGCACATTTAACGTTAATGATTACGAGTATGCGTGCACACTAAATGTCTTGAAGGATTTGAGTAATGATTGAGTTTATTAAAGAGTATTTGACTCTATAATACAATGTAAATATAAGAGTGTTTTACATTGCACTCTTCATATAACAACATTTTAAATTAGTGCTCGACGCCAATCCAGTTCTGTTACTTGTAAATTCTAAGATGCAAACAATACATATAATACATTTATGTTTAAATATTAGAAAATCTTAATGAGTGCGTATGATTTTTTTATTAAAGAACTATGTTTAAATAGTAAAACGTCCTACCTTCGCCGATTATGTATGTACTACATAGTATAAAACCCCATGAAATCAATACACGACACAGCATCCTTTTAGCTACGAACATGGTGGTTCAATTAATTAGACAAGCAATCTAAGAATGTTAATTTGTTTTGCAAGACAATGGAAGATACGAAAACACTTATGTGGGTAACCTATTGAAGCACAGAAGGTTATCGCCGACACGGTGTTACTAACCGTACAGTTGTTAACATTTTATCTCCATGCAATATTGTTAATAGTACATAATGATGATTACAAATACAGATATGAGGATAAACTATACATGTAACACTTGATTAACAAATAAACTCAAGACTCAAAACTAGGATATGGTTTGCATGAACTACTCAAAAAGTTTAAAGTTTACTACTTTTTGTCATAGAACATATTATTTAGGTTTTAAGATTTTTATTGTATCTCTTCATGCTGTTTAGCATCAATTATTAATATTCTTATTTATTCACACTCAGGCTGTGATTAAAGAAACATAAGTATGTGGAAATAAGTGAACGTGAATATACTATGGCATTTGTTTAACTTAATGATTAATGTGATTACAATGTCCCATCTCAACCACTTGCATTAAGTAGTGCAGTGTGACACAAGACACTGTTTTAGCACAATTATGATTTCGTTCCAGTGGATGTCAATTGAATATCTTTTCTTTGAGTGTACGATTCAAGCAATAATGCTGATGATGTCAATATCCATAGCAAAGGAAATGGCAAAAATACGAAATAACATACTCCAGGCATGAACGTATACTGTTATATAGTTTTAAATAGTTTTATTATTATCTAGTTGGTTGGTGCTCGCAGAAGCCAAATAAAAACTTCCGATTTCTATTAAGCGGCTCCTTTTCGAGATACATACACAATCCGTTTTCTTCGCCGCTCAAATGGCAGACTCGTATTCGCCTATTTAAAAACCTTGTTTAGACTGTGGAGTCAAAAAACAGTGCCAGTCACTCTATTTTGGGTAAAGTGATGAACACAAGTTACGGAAAAAAACATAAGCTTTTCGTTGTAACTAAAAAACATCCATTAAAATCCCGATTTTAGTTAGAGTCTAAACCTGCTCCACTGCATGTTTGCTTACATTGGTGACCATAGCTACTGTTTTGTGTTTCAGAAAACGAAAGCGCAGATAAATACGTTAAAATCTATAAATGTTTACAAATACCTTCATACTTACTTGTTTAGTTTAATAAATTTAAACATAAAATTCCACGGCAACTGTTATTTTATGTGTGTATCTTTCACGATTTATTAACCCAATCACCTGAAAGTGAAGAAAACCATCGAAACCATGAATTAACACACGTTCTCATAATTAATTACTCTTTGTCGAGCAAAATAAATGTATCTTTAAAATATGTATAAACATTGCGGATGCTATACACAGTTGTTTTTAAACTGTGTGCTCTCAAACATGTGTTGTTGTTGTTGTTGTTTTTTTTTTATATAAATAATTTATTGTTAACAACAATATATTGATTGACTATTTAAAGAAAATAGTTTTACAAAATGCGATAGAATCGTTGAATATATTCATTAACAACTTCAATTCTTAGAATGATGTATTCAATTGCTTGTCGCCCTTAGTACCTGTAGTACTTGTACGCTACACAGAGCCATTGACATATGAAAAAAGAGGATCATTTAGGTCATCATCAAACATAACATAACATTGTGTATGTCATCCAATAATTTTCCGGAAACGCCAGCAGCGCAGTATTATGACAGAAGGGAGACTGTTTCGGGACATCAGAGGGCATCCGTCAATGCTGTCTTCTCTCCTGAGTCATGTTAAACCTTTTCCTTGAGAAGATGATGCATGAGACTATGTTATACCACAACACCTCTTTCTGTATCGTTGGAAGATCAATCTTCAACTTGAGATTCGCTGATGACATTGACCTCATGGGTGGCACAAGCAGTGAACTCCAAGATCTCACCAAGTACGGAGAAGTCGAAGATAATGGTGACCAGCACGATCAACACCAGTGCTGACATCACTATGAACGGCAAGAAACTGGAAGAGGTGACCTGCTTCAAGTACTTGGGAGCAACCCTGTCCACGGATGATACCAGTGTTTCTGAGGTCCGTACAAGAATTACCAAGGCGACCGTCCCCACCAAGTTCAGGCTCTACAAGTCCCTTATAGTCTTCATTCTGCTGTACGACGGCGAGACTTGGACGCTCAAAGCGGACACTGACTGCAGGATACAGGCCTTTAAAAATAAGTGTCTCTCCTTATCTCCTACATGAACACAAGACCACAAGTACGTCCGAAACATGAATGCAACACTTGTTGGCCCACAAGGGCCTTTACTGGCGAAGGTCAAACAACGAAGGCTGGCTTTGTTCGGACACGTCACCAGACACGACTCTTTGTGCAGGACTGTGCTTCAGGGAAGGCCGCCGTCGATGCGTTCAGAAGAAAAGCTGAATGGACAACGTAAAAGAATGGAAATCACTTCCCATGGAAGAATTACTTTAAGCAGCCCACAACAGAACAAACTGGCGAAGGATTACTGTATCGTCGTCCCTTATGTCCGCCAGACGATGATGATGATGATGATGATGATGATGATGATGATGATGATGATGATGATGATGATGATGATGATGATGATGATGATGATGATGATGATGATGATGATGATGATGATGATGATTGATGATGATGATGATGATGACGACGACGACGGCGACGACGACGATGACGATGACGATGATGATGATGATGATAATGATGATGATGATGATGATAATGATGATGATGAGCAGCTTTATTTGATTTATCCTGTCACATGCCTTTAAATCAGCCCGATAACCAGGTAACCTAATATCACAAAAGATATTAAGCTAGATGACCACGTGACCTCGAATATCCGTCAGTTGCTCTCCGCGCATGCGCATGCCTTTACTATTTTTTTTTATAAAATATACTTTTTTCTGTTTAAAAAAATACCAAATACATGTAGAGTACTGTTTGTTTAAACATTATTATTTAAACAGCATACTTTCGTCTTTGTGTATTGAATTAATAACGATTTCTGTGTTGTTTAACAAGATGGAAGCTAGCCTAAGCGCTTTGCATGACGTGACGTTACAATGTTTTTGATCGCGCGTGGTTTTTCTCATATTAAATATTTAAACACAAAATACTCGAAAGCTAGATATTTAAGAAACATTTCAACACATTTTGTAAATGTTACAGGATAAATAGAATAATAGGTTGGTGACGTGAGTGGAGAATGGTTACCTGGCTCGTCGGAGGATCTTATCGGGTACGCCTTCGGCTCACCCGATAAATTCCTCCGACTTGCCAGATAACCATTCTCCATCCACGTCACCAACCTATTATTCTCTATTTATACCATCATACATCACTTAACACAAGTATTGGGTTTTGAAGTTCAGCTAGCCCACAAACCGGTTTTAACCCCAAAACGTTGCATTGACTGTTCCAAGAAGGTGATCAGGTTTTTATCATGTTAAGTTTATAGTTGGCGTTCTGTTATAAAGTAGTGGATTAAATTAATATTTGTTGTCTCCAAATAGTGTCTAATGTTTGATTATTTGCTATATTAATAATAACGTTGCGAAACAACTGATCTCGCGGAAACGTTTGACTACGGGGAATATTGCTATTCATACAAACAACTTGCAGACGTGTCATGAAAGAAAGACACAATAACATCGACGAGTCTTGGACTTCTGATTGTAACTAAAAGGTGGTCTTATTTGCAATGCAGAAATTTCTACATTTTAATTCAGAAAACTTAAAACACAAGTTTATTATGTGTTGTACGTTTATAAACAATTTCAGTGGACAATAAAATTATCGCTGTTTGTTTTGAAATGAAATACCCTATTAATTTTCATTACTTACTGTGTTAACAAGTTGAGAGCCACTGATAAGAAAGCGTTGTAAATCAGGGCAGATGACATAACATGAATCACTATATTTAAACCAAAAACATGAAATAAAGGTCTGTTAAATCATGCAACGTCAGTTTAAGTCCCATAATTTATTGCAAATAAAAATGTGACTTAAGATTTCCAAAAACATAACACTTCAACAAAGTAATAAAAAAATCAACTTAATAACAACGTATGTATTATTTCGGGTATAAAAGATGAGAATTACGGTGATTAGCGCACTTTAACGCTGAGTTTAATTGCCCAGTGATCTGTTGCTCGATGATGAAGATCTACAGGTTGATATACGCGTTCTGCTTGTTGCACAGCTGCCGTACGTTTCTTCACCCGAACGTTTACTAAAATAAAATTATTATGTTTAATCTTTTAAACTAATATGCGGGAAATTAATGATTTGACGGATTTTAAAAGCATTACATTTCATGTCGTCATTTGATGAAGATTAAGTCGTTATTTTGTTACACGCGTAATCAAAATGTTCGTATTGTAACTGAATATATGTATGTGGATAAGTTGTGTATATATGAATTAAACTTTTATTTAAGATGGATCCACAACATCATGGTGGTCGTCGACAACAACAGAACCAGACTCCACAGCACAATCGACAGTAAATATAATATTTCTCATTGTGCAGTTGCATTGTAACAAGGACTTTTTTAATTGAAAACAAATGATTAGATTTTTATGTACGCATCAATAAATTGCGTTCCTTTTATTCTGTATATCAAAATATATTGACATGAAACTATTAACGTAATGATGTTGATACATCTTATTACACATCAATTGTCTATATACATCACAGTGAAAAAAATGGCAAATTATAAGTGTAGCTATATAGTTTCATAAAATGATCTATTTTATATACAATGTTCTTGCTCAGATTACACCATCTACAACATCGTGGTGGTCGACAACAACTTGGTGGTCATCCACTGCCCATTCTACACCATCGTGGTGGTCAACAACAACTTGGTGGTCATCCACAGCTCAATCTACGCAATCGTGGTGGTCGACAACAACTTGGTGGTCATCCACCGCTCAATCTACGCAATCGTGGTGGTCGACAACAACTTGGTGGTCACCCACTGCTCAAGCCACAACAAACGATAGCGGTAACTCCATGAGTAACGTACTTTAAGCAAAACATTATTTTTTTAATTACTTATATTTAAACATAGCAGTAAGCATAAATGAAACGCTATCCCAATCATATTTTTTGGCACATGTTATTTCGAATGTCGCTCTTAATCTTTTGAATCTGTATCACTATAATAAATAGGATTTAGATGATTTTCATTTAACGTTGTTTTATTTACGTATATGTTGAAGTTTTGCATTTGCTTAAAGGGGGAATAACGTCATCGTGGTGGTCGTCGACAATATATGGGAGTCCCTCCGAAGAAAACCAAACAGTAAAATAAACATTTAACAAATGCGTTTCTGTTTGCATGCATATTAAGTATCATAAGCGAAGCACAATTTGCGTCACTGCAGTGTATTCTGTGTGAAACAGTATATTCATATTGAAGGATATTTAATGATGACATAACGCTCTAAATCCAGTATGTATTACTATGATACATGGAATATATGTGAATAATATTTGTATTATTGTTTTATGTCAGGTACAATGGATAGTTAGCCTTTGTATACATGTACATTACGTTTATATATCTAGACAACCACGCCTTGGTGGGAGTTTACTACGACAATAGCATGGTCATGGATAACAACAAAAACAACGAGTTGGTGGTCATCAACAGCCACATCTTCAACAAACGGTAGAGCTGACTCTTGAATAACTCATTAGTACTAAACCAATTAATATATGATACCATAATATACTTTGTCATAAAAAGAAGCATAAATTCAGCATAATTCTCGTCGAATATAAGTTATATTGGGCATGAACTTTTTATTGTATTGTATGCTTCTCTCGCATCAGTTTTTACATTGATACCATTTGCATAGTTTATTGGTACTGTTAAGTATTTGAGACGCCAACGCCATTTGTCGCAATTATGCATGTTTTACGTTGACGTAATCATCATTATTGTTGTTTACTTTTTTTTTTTAATTGAAAGCCTAGTTTATTGGATTTAAGGTGGACATACAACATCATGGTGGTCGTCCACACCCCAGTCTCATTCCACACAAACAACAACAGTAAGTATACGTTTTACAAAATGCATTTCCGATCAATTAAAATTGTAATGCCCAAATTCGTTGTATTTATACCTTGAGTGTATCAATATGTTATTATTACATGTCATTTGTTCATGGTGTTTAGACTATCAACAAATAACCTCGCAAAATATTGCAAAATTGACATTTTGTTTAATTCACACATGAAGGAAAAACACGAAGAGAATAACAAAAGCAGAATTTGCCAATACAGTACACTATTTGTGCAATGAAATACTTAGACATTAGGTGAGTGTCGCAAAAAAAAAATAGTTTCAGCTCTGAGATAAGTTTGAGACATGTTTATCCTTTATTGCTCATTCATCATATGTTTAAAAAAAACGTCTATTTCTTGGGTTTTATGTTTACGACATAAATTATCATTTTTGTTTTGTCTAATCCAAATACTGATACACATGAAGAATACAAGTTGGGTCGATTCAGATTTAATTAGTTTAAGTATTTCGCTTGTTTGTGCAACCTTTTAATCAATTGCCTTTTAAAACGCTGTATATTTAAATGTGACGTAATAGAAAAAAAGCACCACACACAATGGAAAGAAAATTTATGTTTGTAATTTTAAGTGCGTCATACTATGCTCAAAACATTCGAACGCTCGTCAAACCTATTATATATGTTTTGAAGTCACGCATTATAGACTATCAAAAAATAATGTTTAATACAAGTTTATAAATATTCATAGACAACACCGCCGTCGTTGCCGTCAACAACAACAGGGTGGTGGTCAACAGCGACCTCCTGGTGGCCATCAAATACTACTCTATCAACACCATCTACAACAACTGCTTTGTGGTCAACAACTCGAGCACCTACAACAAATCAATCTACACGTAACCGATCATTTTCTTTGTATAAGACTTAAAGTAAACTTTTATGGTATTTCAGATTGAGTTTGTAGTCAATTAAACTAGATTCGATCATATTTGCAAAAATAACTGTTTCATAAAAAGAAAGGCATAGTCCAAATACATTTGGAAGATTTCTTCCCTTGAACATCTTTATTTAAGTTTGAAATCATGTGTGTATAATAAAAAAAAAAAGTTTAATCGACTTACATACCCTATTTTGTTTTAAGATATTAGTGGAAACATATAACGCTTTTGCCCGATGGCTTTACTTGAACAATCATGCAATGTGCCGTGCACTATTGAAAGGTTACCAACAAACAGTTAAATGTAAAAGTTCTCAGAAATTTAAATGAACATGGACGCGTAAACTTGTTATATGTCCATAGATATAAATATGATTTATATTGTCTATTATTACCATAAGCAATTATTGATTCTGATTGTTTCACATACACAGATGGGTGGAACTTCACGACAAGCTCTGTACTCAATACATCGACGACGACAAATCCAGGTAGACGTTTTTTATGTATTTATGTTGTTAACATTAATAGTGTATAAAAAGCAAAATGTGGAACTTCGCGACTACATTTAGCGCTTTACTCAATAAATCGACGACTAAAAATCAAGGTTGACGTATTTGTTAACATTAATATCGTTAACATTAATATTTTATTTAAAAAATTATCATATGCAATTATGTTAATGATTATGCCGTTGTAATTCACGGTAGTAATATGTGTTTAAAGGGGCCTTTTGACAGATTTTGGCACGTATTGAAGTTTGTAATTAAATGCTTTATATTGATAAATGTAACCATTGGATCTAAAAAGCTCCAGAAAAAAATCAAGAATAAAATTTAAAAAATAAAAAAGTAACCCACAACAGGGCTCGAACCACTGACCCCTATAGTCCTGGAGTAAAATGTCTCACTTAGACCACTCGGCCATCAGTACTTAAACAATGAATGATGTATTTTATACTTTATATAAGCAATCGTCGTAGCTTCACCAAATATAACGACAACAACAGAACTCTCCAAAGATGCATATAATGGCTATTTTAGAGCATGGTTAATGTTTAGTATTGATGTGTCCTCACAAATATTATAACTAAAACGAAAATTTGCGATTCTGAAACAATTTTTTTAAATTGTGTATGACAATTTTTAAAATGTTATCGTGAAACATTCAAAATGGCACAATTGTTTTTAAAGCAAATGTCGCGTTTTTCCACCAAAACGATATTTAAAATGTTTATTTAGCACAATAAAAAACGATTTAATATTGATATGACTGAACGTGTTGGGAATGTCTGCATGTTTCAATAGGTGTTCCACTCTATCTCACATGCGATTATAATACTTTTTTTCAAAGCAAATCAAATAACTTCTAAATGTAACTTGTAAATCATCAGAAAATTTATAGTTTAAATGCAATGTTAATTCCTTGGTATAAAACCGTGTTAAATACAATGATCCTTTTATCGTTAATTTATGATATGCACACACGAGAAGGCATGCGGTCACTACATCTGCAATGTTTACATTGTCTGAGGCCTACTTAAGTTACTACCTTTAAAGTGGTACATACAATAATGTCGTAATAATATTTTATGCAAGACAAATCTCTTGTCAATGTAAAATACTTAATTTTAGGAATCTTACCCCCACCTGCTAATGTCAGCATTAAGTCCATACACATTCTACCCACACTGTCGTATAGGGAACAACTTGACGGAACTACAAGTGGTGCAATAACTTACACTCCTTACATTGTGTTTAAGTGCCACTTCATTTTAGACGGCAGCTATTTCTATTTCATAGATTGGTAAGTTTTTAGAGTTTACAAGTTTGTATCGTTCTTAATAAATATTGAAGGCTGTAAACTAAGAGAAAGGGTTAATGTCAAAGTAAATGCCACAGAAGGCAAACGCAATATCACAGGGAACTAAAAAAAATGTATTGTTATTAAATTTAAAAAAAAGTATGCCTATTATTTGATGTTGATGTTGTTGCTTTTCAAATTGATCAAAATGCATTCTTTAGTGTTTTCATTAATTTATACTGATTCCATTTATGCCAAGCGTCTAGAAAAAAAGGCATTGGCAAACGTAGACCCAGATTAGGCATGATGCGGCGTCTCATCTGGATCTGCGCTGTTTGCTTAAAGGAATTTCTGTAAGAAATATTCTAAATATAGAAATAAATATACTAGACATCCCTACTTTTGGAAATAGATTGATCCAATTTAGAAGGATGGGAGAGTCCACTAGGCATAATGGGTTAACATATATGTTCCCAGATGACATGGACACTTCAACGTTATAATGTATAAATTACTGTTAAGGCATGCTTTTAGTGTTGTTTATATAGAGTACATGTATATAGCTTTAATATGTTTGCTATAATGTTGTTTAATTGAAATAAATTAAATCAAATAACAATAATAAAAAATGAAAACAATAGGCAGAATGTGTTAAACACTGAATCGATAAATCAACAATTTCGAAAGTAAACAATAATTTAATTATCGTGAGTTAAATAATGATATAATTTTAGTACTTGACTTCAATTTATTCCTTACAAAGGATCAAATACAATTGAATGCAGATTATAATCGGATTTAGTTTTCGTCAGGTATGTGAATGGTGTGGCCTACAAAACGTTTGGACCTTCCAGGAATTTAGACGAGCTAGTTTTGACAGATACTTATTTAGAGAATGATAAAATATCCCCAGGGATTGACGTAAGTGGTTCTTCGTTTCTTATCTTTCATATCTTTCATATCTAGTATGGGTGACAAATATAGACAGTAACACAAGCTCCAGATGTTTGAATAAAAGATAAATCTGTTTATATCAGAAAGATGTCTTTTTTTGTTTTTGGCAAGCGACGTATCAACGCAACACGGCGCAAAAAACACAATTCAAACAAAAGTATATTGAATCAAACAGGGGACACACTTTGTTTCTGAGTATATGATATTTTAATCAGAGACCAGTGCAAATCATACGCGGTCACATGTCAGGGGTTTTGAAATTACGCATCAAATTAATTATTAACAATCGTTTATCGTGGCAATTCGGGAAGCGGACAACGACAACAAGCGAGGCATTGTATTGTAATGCGCATGGGGGTTAGAGGGTTATGGTTATGGTGTTAGTGTTAGGGACGGGTTAGGGTTAGGATAAGCCTTAACACATACCTTAACCCTAACCCGACCCCTAACACTAACCCTAACCTAACCATAACCCAGGGGTATCTCCCCTATACCATGCCTCGCTGGTTGTAATTGTCCTCTTCCCTGGCAATTCGTTTGGCATTTGGAAAAACACGTTCACACATGCTCCAAAAGACGTATATTGTTTGAATAATTATATAACAACACATTTTTTACATTAATCCACTACACACTGCATGTAATTCACTAACGATATTATTTACGGTTTCATACAAATACAGTCATTCGTTTCAGATATATTGCGGGGTTCGTGTTGCCAGTGATGAAACTGGTAGGACAACACCGTCTTTCAATAGTACTGTTTTCTTTGCAGGACTTAAGGTTTGAATATAAATATTTTCAGAGAAATGCTTATGTCTTAAAAACATCTTTATAGTACGCTCTGTTTAGAATGTATTGAACTTTGGTTTTAAATTATATGACAATATTGATTAAGTTTTTAAATCGAACTGATTTTGTAAAAATTACAAAAAGAAAGTACATAATGATACCCGTGTTTTGCAACTATATTGCCTAGTTCAGTTGTATACTGATATTCATTAAATAAATAATACTTAAGATTGTTGGGAACCGGACAAGCCTTTCACAAGACACTGAAGCAAGTGTCCGATTGATGTCTACCGTACCGATTGGCTGCAAGTACAACAGTCATGCTCCTAACACAGATTGCTTCTTGGATCTGCAAATATACGATCCAGCTGGATACAAATGCAATCAAGGAAATATTGTGCAGCTGAAAGTCATGCCAGACAGTCAGTATTGCGGACAGAAAATCAAGGTTAGTACTGAAACAATTGCTGGACAATCGTGAAGCGTGTACGGATTTCACATATATTAATGAACGTTTCTACAATACGTTAATTACGGAGCATGTTGGTACGATCCACTTATGTTCACTTTTTATTTGCTTACTTAATTACATTCAAGGGTCTGAAAAGGGGTGACTTCTGGAACATATCCGCGATTTACGAAGTTAAAATACAAACTGTGGACGAAACTCGAAACGACAAAAGTAGATATTCTCTACACATGCTAACTGCGACAGATTTCGGACACAGATGGTTCAGTAACTATAAGCTTGGCGCCGTCGACGTAAGTAACTGTTAATGTTTATTTGTTGCTCATATCTAAATAATAATATATATAGTTAAATAGCATAACAAAAACTACGTAAGCAATGTGAATCATCAGCTACGTTAGCTAAAAGTACCTCATATACGCAGTCATCAGCATGTCCGTTGCAAGTTTAAATAACTACTGTAAACAATAATTGAACACACAGGTGTTTAGCGTGTGGCTATGATATTAATAAGTGAAAACATAATTTTGAATGAAAAATAATCAAATTATAACGAAAAATCAGCTTCTCTGAAACAAAATGTTAACGATCAAATATATTTTCACTAATTAATATCATAGCCACACGCTAACCACATCTGATTGAACACCTAGACACAAACAAGTAATCGTATGTTGCATTTGTAGGTTGATGTTCTAAAAGACAATACATATTCAAGAGTATGTTACTCTCACGTTGATCCACACATGAAAACTGCAGATGGGCAGTAAGTTTCATATTAACTATATTTTGGATTAGTTTATTGACATAAAAAATCCGAAATCGATATATTTATGTTTGAACTGTATTGTGATGATTTGTTTTGTTTAGATACTACGAAAATCAAGAAGATGGAGAGTATCTTTTGTACAAAAATGTAAAGTATGGAATTGAGGTATGTTGTATTGAAATGTCGGCAAATGACACTGCTTTGTATATGAAAATGTTTTATTGAGATAGCTGTAATTTATATTATAACTAGTTCTTGTGCAACGATGTAAAATGTTTGTTCAAAGGTACAAGAGAAGTACAAACGGTGCAATAATAACTATGCTTTGTGCACCTGCGGCATAGCGATCAAGGCGGGCGCGGATGTTTTTTTGATCAACACCTGTGGCACGGCAGTTTTTACTGGGTTTGTGAGCTGTAGGGACGGTGGAATTCTAAAGATCGTCAACCAGGGAACCAGGCAGTTTTACGTAAGATTTACTGCTTTTTCATCCTAATGAAAAACATTAGCACGTGTTAAATGTTTAACTGCTATACGTTGACAAAAACTTACAGAGCAGTTTCATTTTTTTGTTATCTTGCCTTTTTTTATTTTTGCGATGAACTGATTCATAAGTATACACATTTCATTCAATGCAAAATAAAAGCTCGATTGTATTACAGGTGTACACGCCAATAGGTACGTGGATTGATATTTATATGCATGGGTCCTCGTATATAAATACAATGAACGTAGATATTTATATGGCTCCGAAGGATAAAAAGCAAACGGAGGGCTTGTGCGGTTATTTCGACGGAAATAACGCCAATGATTTCCGCACACGCAACGGAACGACAATATCAGCTTCATCATATCCGTATGCGTTTACAAGAAGTTGGAGGTATACCGCTTAATTATATACCTGATTAAACTCAATGAAAAATAATCGCTGCATCAATAAATGAAATACAATGCAACTGACTAAAATTGTATTGTTGTAGTATGCTTTGCTATATGAATATAGCAATTGATTTCCAATTTTAACATATTTGCAGACTCAAAGACGACGAAAACCTCTTTAAAACGGTGCGATCACCTCTTCGCAAATGGTCCGAAACCAACGGAATGTACTGTGTTTGTGACCCGCCCAGTACACGCAATACATCCAGAGGGGTGTGTGCTGAAACCCAGTACATGAGATGTCCGCGGTACGAGGCCACTACCCAGAAATACTGCCGGTTCTCGGGGAACAGAAAGAAGAGATCGACCGTTATGAAAGAAGAACGCGAATTACTTCGATTACTAGCACTAACGAAGCAATCTAAGGAAGTACATGACCTTAAAAAGGTATTTATTTTTGTATGTAAGTTTTATTGACTACCTTGGTCAAGTGTTTAATTTTTTGCCTTTGATTAATGAAGTGATTTCGCATCGAAACTTTATAACAACGACAAAATTCACATGAATAAAACTACCTTCAATTCATGGAGAGTAAGTTGGTTCCTTTTTCCTAGTTCCTTATTCCTTATTCGAATTAGGAATAAGGAACAGTTCCTTATTCCTTATTCACGATTTCTTATTCGAATAAGGAATAAGTAACAGTTCCTTATTCCTTATTCACGCTTAACATATTTGACTAAGCTTTTTAAGAAAATAATGCAATCAATTCTTAATTAAATCAAAACTAAATAACAAGAATACATTTAATTTGTGTATAACGATACATATTCATGTTTCTTCTTAGCGTTTTAATAGGATTTCTTGTATAACCCGAGCCGGCATTATCTACTTCGAATTCTAGCTTCAAATCAACCAAACCTTAAGCCTGTATACTTTTTTAACGTTTATGTGATATAAAAATGCAATCTAGTACATTTCCTAATATTTGTTTTCATTTAAACTCCATTTCCTTTTTCGCGGCCGAATACGGAAAAGGGAACCAGTTCCTTATTCCTTATTCATTCCTTATAAGGAGCCTGCATTTTCTTACTTAAACATCAATGACATTGATAAAAATTGTTCAACATATACATGAACATCATTATATACATGTATATACATAGGTTGGATATTTAAAATACATATATCAATACATTTCTACTAAGTTTTAAGTAATGATAAACCAGTTCCTTTTTCAGTTTGAATAAGGAATAAGGAACTGCTTCCCTATTCCTTATTGAAATCGAATAAGGAACTGGAATGTTCTTACTATAAATGATAAATCAAAATCGAATAAGGAACGGCATTTTCTTACTAAACAAAAACATAAATAGGAATCAATGAGATCAATAAATCAATGAAAATCACTGTAAATATAGGTTGGGTATAACACATATTTATTGAGGTACTTTACTTATTTTAGTTTACTTATAACCCAGTTCCTTATTCGATTTCAATAAGGAATAAGGAAAAGGAACTGCCATTTTCTTGCCAAAAAAGATAAATTAAAGTGAACCAAAGAGCTCAATACATCAATGAAAATCATTATTAATGTAGATTGGGCATCAAAAATATGTATTATAGTACATGTCTTCTTTTTTTTATTTAATTTTAGCCTAGTACCGTACATGTCTACTTTTTTTATTTAATTATAGCCTAGTTCCTTATTCGGTTTGAATAAGGAATAAGGAACTGATTCCTTATTCCTTATTCAAATCGAATAAGGAACTGGCGATTTCTTAATTAAAAATAAGTGAAAATGAATCACTGAGATCAATACATCATGAAAACCACTGTTAATGTAGGTTGGGTATAACAAAATAGCTATTGAAGTACATTTCTACTTAGTTTCATTTAATTATAACCCAGTTCCTTATTCGATACTCAGCTATCGGATAGTCTTGGCCAAAGGTAAGGTCCAGAAGTTTCATTTAATTATAACCCAGTTCCTTATTCGATACTCAGCTATCGGATAGTCTTGGCCAAAGGTAAGGTCCAGATAAAACTTCAAAAAATGTATCAGAGATATAAATTTAAAAAAAAACTCACATTTAACATAGCCAATAATTACGAAATATAAAGCTGCGCTATGATAGAATGATCCGAATTAAAGTATCCGAAATTATGGTCTCTGAATAAGGAATTAGTAATAAGTTAGTTCCTTATTCGGAAGCCCGTATTTCGGACAATCACTTTCAGATATTTTATTTTTTAGATGTGTGTGTGTGTGTTATTTAAGCTTGATTATGTTATATGGATGTATTCTGTCACATTTCTATTGTATATTCTATTTGACGAAATACGCTGAAAACAAATATTATTAAGACGATATTAAGGAAATGGCATTGTTCTACTCAAACATAAATTAAAATTTACCAAAGAATACTAAATGTCAATGAAATGATGGTACATGTAAAAAAATATGTATTGAAATACATTGCTGTTTAGTTTTATTTAATGAGAATCCAGTTCCTTATTCGGTTTGAAATAGGAATAAGGAACTGGCTCCTTATTCCTTATTCAAATCAAATAAGGAACTGGCGATTTTTTAATAAAAAAATAAATGAAAATGAACCAAAGAGACCAATAAATCAATGGCAATCATTGTTATTTACGTTGTGTATCCAAAACATTAACTGCAGTACATTTCTACTTTTTATTTATTTAATTATAACCCAGTTCCTTATTCGATTTCAATAAGGAATAAGGAACTGGTTCCTTATTCCTTATTCAAATCGAATAAGGAACTTCCATTTTCTTATAAAAAACAACAACAATAAATCAATAAAAATCATTGTAAATGTAGGTTGGGTATCGCACATATGTATTCTTGTACATTTCTACCTAGTTTTTATGTGTAATGATGACCAGTTCCTTTTTCGCGGTTGAAAAATGACAAAGTAACCAGCTGCACTAACTCGGAAAAATAGGACTGGTAACCACCGATACCAGCGCCATTTTGTCGCGTCCCACGATCTTTTATTGTGTGCCATTATTGAAGGTCGCCGGATGTACGGATGCATCCAAGATCGGAAAGACGCGTTTTCGGAGATATAAAATGCATTTTAATATATAAACACTCAATAAAAGCTTGTATACGCATTTGTTTTTTTTATGGAAAAACAAAATACGTAGGCATCTCGATGAAACTTTCCATACTACTAGAGGCACCTGGCCGCTGCTTCCGGTGCATTATCGCCTGTATGTTGACGTCAGAGACGTCGAAAAGACGACAACGATGTACGAAATATTGGCATTCGGTACGAATACAGAGCGCAACTGTGACGCTAAGATCTGCGAGGGACTGTTTACCATCGAGGCCATCGCCGTTTTGTAGATCCCACGGCCGTTTTGTCGATCCCACGGCCATTAATCGTGTGACGAGGTTTAAAGTCGCCGGATGTATCGTTGGTCTGCATGAGCGAGAAAACGCGTATTCGCACTAAAACAAATCTACGAAGAAAACACTAGTACAGCTAGTATTCGCGCAGGTGTTTAAATATTAAATAAAAATCTTACATTAAACATAGCCAATAATAACGAATATAAAGGATGCGGTATGCGAGAATGATCCGAATGTAAGTATCCGAAAGTATAGCCTCCGAATAAGGAATTGAGTAATAAGTTAGTTTCTTATTCGGAAGCCTGTATTTCAGACGATCACTTTCGGATTTTTTATTTTTTAGATGTTGTGTGTGTTATTTAAGCTTGATTATGTTATATGGATGGATTCTGTCACATTTCTATTGTATATTATATTTGACGATACACGCTGAAAACAATTATTATGAAGACTGTAATAAAGAAATGGAATTGTCTTACTAAAACATAAATTGAAATTAACCAAAGAATACTAAATGTGATACAATAAACATGGTATATGTAGGTTCGAAAATAAAAATATTTATTGCAATATATTGCCACTGAGTTTTATTTAATAAAAACCCAGTTCCTTATTCGGTTTGAATAAGGAATAAGGAACTGGTTCCTTGTTCCTTATTCAAATCGAATAAGGAACTGGCATTTTCTTATTAAACAACTTAATTCAAATGACCCAAAGAAACTAATAAATCAATGAAAAGTATTTAAATGTAGGTTGGGTATCAAACACTGTAATTGCAGTACATCTGTTCTTCGTTTTTTATAATGATATCCCAGTTCCTTATTCGGTTTGAATAGGGAATAAGAAACTGGTCCCTTATTCCTTATTCAAATCGAATAAGGAACTAGCATTTCCTTGCTTATTGAATCAATTAAAACGAACCAAAGAGACCAATTTATCAATGAAAATCATTGTTTATATAGGTTGGGTATCAAAATATGTAAGGCATTACATTTCTTCTTCGGTTTTTGTTAAATGATAACCCAGATCTTTTTTTGCTACCGAATAAGGAAAAAGTAACCAGTTGGACTTACATCGCAAAAATAGGACTGGTTATCAAAAAGACCAGCGCCATTCTTTTGGTTCTCGCGACCTTTAATCGTGCGCTAATGTTTAATGTCACCGGATATACCGCTGGCATCCAAGATTGAGATAACGCGTTTTCAGTGATAGTTAGTCTATTTAAAAAGAAACACTCAATAACAGCTTGAGTACGCTTTTTTTTTAAATTGAAAAACAAAATACAGAGGCATCTCGACGAAACTAAACAGACATCTAGAGTCACCTGGGCCGCTGCTTCCGGTGCAGTCCCGCTTTTATGGTGACGTCAGTGACGTCGCACTGACGACAACGCTGTACAACCTATTGGCATTCGGTTCAAATACAGAGCGCAATTATGACGCTTAAAACGGCGAAGGACTATTAACCATCGAGACCATCGCCGTTTTTTTAGGAACCCTGGTCAATAATCGTGTGCCGAGTTTGAAGGTCCTGGTATGTACCGTTGGTCTGCATGAGCGAGAAAACGTGTATTCGCACTCAAACAAATCTCTGAAGAAAAACACTTGTACAGCTAGTTTGCGCGCAGGTTATTGAATAATAAATAAAATGTTGAGGCATCTCGATGGAACTTTCCAGTCTACAAGAGACCGATGCTTCTGGTGCAGTCTTGATTTTATGGTGACGTGTTGAAATCTCTTAACATCCTTAATCATATCCCTTCGTAACCTTTTACGTATGAGAACGGAATGAGATATCTAAAACATGCTTAGAAAAGAGATTTCGTGTAGTCTTGGCCAAAGGTAAGGGTCAGACAAAACTTAAAGAACTGTATCAGAGATATAAATAAAAATCTTACATTAAACATAGCCAATAATAACGAAAATAAAGCTGCACTATGCGAGAATGATCCGAATGTAAGTATCCGAAAGTATAGCGTCTGAATAAGGAATTGAGTAATAAGTTAGTTCCTTATTCGGAAGAGCGATTTCGGATAATCACTTTCGGGTATTTTATTTTATAGATGCTGTGTGTGTTATTTAAACTTGATTATGTTATATGGATGTAATCTGTCACATTTCTATTGTTTATTCTTTTTGGCGATACACGCTGAAAACATGTCTTATGAACACGATAATTAGGAAATAGAATTGTCTTACTCAAAGATAAATTAAAATTAACCAAAGAATACTAAATGTCAATGAAAATCATGGTATATGTAGGTTCGAAATTAAACATATTTATTGCAATACATCGTTACTGAGTTTTATTTAATGAAAACCCAGTTCCTTATTCGGTTTGAATAAGGAATAAGGAACTGGTTCCTTGTTTCTTTTTCAAATCGAATAAGGAACTGGCATTTTCTTATTAAACAACTTAATTTAAATGAACCAAAGAAACCAATAAATCAATGAAAAGCATTTAACATTTAGGTTGGGTATCAAAAACTTGAATTGCAGAACATCTGTACTTAGTTTTATATAATGATATCCCAGTTCCTTATTCGGTTTGAATAGGGAATAAGGAACTGGTTCCTTATTCCTTATTCAAATCGAATAAGGAACTGACATTTCCTTGCTAAACAAACCAATTAAAATGAACCAAAGAGACCAATTAATCAATGAAAATCATTGTAAATATAGGTCGCGTATCAAAATATGTATTGCAGAACATTTCTTCTTCGGTTTTTGTTAAATGATAAGCCAGTTCCTTTTTTTGCTTCCGAGTAAGGAAAAGTAACCAGTTGGACTAACATCGGAAAAATAGGACTGGTTATCAAATAGACGAGCGCCATTTTTTTTTTTGGTTCTCGCAACCTTTATTTTCCGCGCCAATGTTTAAGGTAACCGGATATACCGTTGGCTTCAAGATCGAGATAACGCGTTTTCAGTGATAGGAAATCTATTTAATTAGAAAAACACTCAATAAGAGCTTGAGAACGCATTTGTCTTTAAATTGAATAAAAAACGGAGGCATTCCTACGAAACTTTCCAGACTACAAGAGGCATCTGGGCCGCTCCTTCCGGTGCAGACATTTTTTATGGTGACGTCAGTGATGTCGCACTGACGACAACGCTGTTCGCAACTTTGGCATTCTGTTCGAATACAGAGCGCAACTGTTAAGCTAAAAACGGCGAAGGACTCTCAACCATTGAGACTATCGCCGTTCTTTAGATACCACGGTAAATAATCGTGTGCCGAGGTTGAAGATCGCCGTATTTACCGTTGGTTTGCACGAGCGAAAAAACGCGTATTCGCATTTAAACAAATCTATGAAGAAAAAACACTATAACAGCAAGTTTGCGCGCAGGTGTTTGAATGTTAAATAAAATAAAATGTTGAGGCATCTCGATTGAACTTTCCAGTCTACTAGAGACACCTGGACCGCTGCTTCCGGTGCAGTCTTGCTTGTATGGTGACGTGTTGAAATCTCTTTGCATCCTTAATAATATCCCTTCGTATTCGTTTACGTATGAGAACGGAATGGGATGTCTTAAACATGCTTTGTAATGAGATACCGTATAGTCTTGGCAAAAGGAAGGGGTCACATAAAACTTCAAGAACTGTATCAGAGATAGAATAAAAAATCTTACAATAAACATAGCCAATAATAACGAACATAAAGCTGCGCTCTGCAAGAATGATCCGAATAGAATTATCCGAAGTTAAAGCATCTGAATAAGGAATTGAGTAATAAGTTAGTTCCTTATTCGGAAGCCTATATTCCGAACGGTCACTTTCGGATATTTATTTTTTTAGATGCTGTGTGTGTAATTTAAGCTTGCTTATGTAATATGGATGTATTCTGTCACATTTCTATTTTATATTCTAGTTGACGATACTGAAAACAAGTATTATGAAGACGATAATAAGGAAATGGCATCGTCTTACTCAAACATAAATTAAAATAAACCAAAGAATACTAAATGTCAAAGAAAATCAAGGTATAAAGATGAAGGTTGGAAATAAAAAAATATATATTTATTGCAATTCATTGCTACTGAGTTTTATTTAATGATAGCCTAGTTCATTATTCAGTTTGAATAATGAATAAGGAAATGGCTCCTTTTTCCTTATTCAAATCGAATAATAAAGGAAGTGGCATTTTTTAAATAAAAAATACAAATAAAATGAACCAAAGAAGCCAATAAATCAATGAAAAGCATTTAAAATGTAGGTTAGGTATCAAAATCATTAATTGCAGTACATTTCTACTAAGTTTAATTTAATGATAACCCATTTGCTTACTCGGTTCGAATACAGAGTGCAACTGTTACGCTAAGAACGGCGAAAAACTGTTCACCATCGAGGCCATTTCCGTTTTGTAGATCCGAATAATCGTGTGCCTAGGTTCGTACAAACTTAATTAAACACTTGATCTGGGGAATATTTAGTACGTAATAAAATGCGACACAATTTTGATTAGTTAAAGAAAAAAAAATCATTATTTTGCTATCCACACTTCATCCGAAACAATTAAACATTTTTGTTTGTGACCAATCATTTTCCTTTATATTTTACTGTTGTTTATTGGAAAATATAATTGATTTAAAATGGGTACGTCACAGTGTCAATCACACAGTACATCGTTGTGAAAGTAAATTGACATTTTGTTAGTTGGTTATATAAGCAAATCAATAGACGTTATTAAAATATGTTTCGTTTTCTATTCTAACTGTAATTGGCAGATACTAGATAATAACTTATTAACCACCTCGTACAACCTAGAATTTGGCTCGTCTCTGCTTTGCTTTTACACCTGAGAACTAAACTTCATTTACTACTTGCGTATTTGATACCACTTCTGTATTCCAGAAACACACATTCGGATGGTCGATACCTAAGCCAGCTATAAATAAAGAGTCGAAATGGTTACGGCCATTGACATGGACTTTGTCCCTTATTCATGTTAAGAAATAACTGATTAAGAGTTGTTTATTTAATCTCTGAAGTTGACGGAAGAACTAACGTGAAAAAAAGAGAATCATACTAAAAAGGTGAAAGCAAATAAAATGATTCCAAAACAGATTTGGTATATGTTTACTGTTAAAGTAAGCATACCCCGATCGGTTTGAATATGCATGTGATTAATTATTATAATGCCGCGAAAAAGTAAACTAAACAATACTGAATATTACTAGGTAGAAATATATAAGAAATATTTTCTATGCACATGTCTACATGTTTGTCATATTTATAATTCACAGTTGGAAGGCGAACAACCCCGTTGTAAGTTTGAAATTGTCGTTCCTTTTTCCATAGACTTATTTCACAACGGATGAAGAACACGCAATATTTAAGACTTAAATAATACACATGTACGTTAGAATAAATAATTTTGAAACAAATAACTTTAAACATTTTTTTTTCTTTAATGGTTCATCTTATTTCATTTCATATCATAAGATGAAACATGTGTCTATAGAGAATTTCCGCGCCTCTCGGTTGTTTGGCCACAGGTTGCAGTAAATATTTCGGATTATGCAGCCATGATCTTTTTGTTAAGCACTACACATATAAAATCCGGGACTGATAAAAAAGTAAGCATTTATTGACTGGTCAAAACAGACCTATCACAGATTGAGCTGTGCTTCGTAAAAAAAAAACAACAACAACACTAAGAACGCTAGCCCATTTTATTCACCAATGGACTTAGTTTTTTCACATAATAAAGGTCGATATGGTATGTAATTTTGAAAGAATTATAAATCAGCCAGCTTTTGTTCCAGTAGATTTGTGTGTTTTTGTTCCGCAAAAGCTAGCTTATTTCAGGATACGTAAATTGACAGGTGCAAGAAATAATAACAAAGCAGACATATAGAAAATAAGTGTAATGTTGTTATATATATGCAACGCTAATAATATATATAAATATATTTATATATATACATGAGGCATACCTTCAAACATACCCGTATGTGTTTTTCAAAATTAAATATTACACCCGACAGTGCTGTAAGGTTTGAAAATTTGATAAATACTATTACCTTACGCAGTTCAGCAATAACTTTAACCAAAAGCATACATTGTTAAGAAATTAAGCAACATCGGTAAAATGTCGAATCATACAGCTTTATAAAGATTGAACACTTAAATATGGTTTGGAGATTTATACACTTCAAAGAAAAAAACACTATTCGGCAATCATATAAACCATATCTGATAATTACTATAGTGTAACCAATAACACACAACAGAATTTGTCAAAATCTAAAGCGAAAATTACAGCAACAAGAGCTCCATGATCGGAGACTTTTGCCCCCAACAGGGTCTTGACACAGGGTTTTCTGCAACAAAACTGACCATAAATGTTAATCTTATCATATTAGTTTGACTAAGCCACTTTAATAAAACCTTATGTCACAGTGACCTTGACCTTTAAACTAGTGACCCAATTTCAATCGAGGCCATCTACTGTCCAACGCCAATGCACAAGGGAAGTATCACGACAATCGGTCAATTCGTTGACGAGATATTGATCGGAAACAATTTTCAAACTTAGAATGACTGAACTTAACCTTAAACCTTATAACCCCAATATCAATCAGGGCCATCTACTGTCCAACGCCAATGCACAACGGAAGTATCAAGACAATCGGTCAATTTGTTGACGAGTTTTTGATCGGAAACAATTTTCAAACTTAGTGTGACTGACCTTGACCTTTGACCTTGTAACCTAATTATCAATATGGGTCATCTTCTGTCCAAGACTAAAGTACATGTGAAGTATCAAGCCAATGGGTCAAACCGTACACAAGTTATTGATCGCAAACAAACTGGTCTACCGACTGACATTTAGCAAAACAATATAACCCCTCTTCTTCAAAGGGGGGCATAATAAAACTAAACAAGAAATGTCGCAGTTGCCCTCGAAGTTTCCTTTTCTCGTTAGAGTAACTTGAATTTTTCTACAACACATTCATTACAATATATATATATTTCTGTAAAATATACAGTTACATAAACTGGCAAGTGCTTTCATTTATAGAAAATAAAGGGTTGCTGTGTTTAATGTTAGATAGAAAACCACAAAGCCATTTTTGGCCATCATTCGTTAGTTTGTTTAAAGATGGGCAAGTATAAAATGCAACTAATTGGCAGTACACACATTCAAACTCTTTGTTGTTTCTTTATGTACCACAAATATGGGGAATAAATGGTTAAATTTTGACTGAAATACCAAACATTTCTGAGTAGTTCCAAACTTGAAAGACTGAAAACTGTGCAGCCAAAGTGAACATCTGGCGAGAGTAGTGTAAATTATATTGAGAGGTTTGTGCTAGATAAGTACATTGTAATGACAGTTTAGACAGAAATTTGTCATAACAGTTTAAACAGAAATTATGCATCATACATACTCAAAAAATCAAAACATTACCATATTATACAACATTATAATTAAAGGCATTCAAACCATGACAACAATTTACAAACAAACAAATATACTTTATAAAGTATTTGTAAGTAATTACAAATAGGAAGATCATTACCAACATGGTGTAAGTTATCATATAAAATGGTAGTAAAGTTTTCGAAACATTTAATCACAAAAAGGCTAAAAGGCTCTTATCTGTGAACCAAATAAATAAAACATTGCTTAGCTGGAAATCTACAGAAGCTTTCACTATAGCCTTATAAACATAACTGAACTGCCCCTGGCTGCCATGTTTTTCATATTATCCAAACTGTTTTGGAACTCGACCAAGATATCATTAGAACAAATATTCCTAATTTAATGATGATCCGGCTAGATTGTGATTTCTATAGTTTTCACATGGTTTAACTATAGTCATATAAGCTAATTTTCCCCGCCTCCTGAATGCTATTTTTATTAACAAACCGGCACCATTTGTTAAATTAGTCAAGATATTGCTAAAACAAAACAATTGTATAACATGAAGACACTTTAATTAGTAAAACAATAACAATCCTGTTAAGGTACGGGGAATACCTTTATAACTTGATATATGATGATATTATTTTAACAATTCACATCATTTTAAGTCATTTTATTGTGAAATTCACCTGTGACAAATGATAACATGAAGTTAAATATGATTACAGTATAAGAAAGTCAAAGTCGTGTTGACAACTCTTCACAATTTAACATCATGGCAATATGTGCTTGTTCCTTGAATCAAGCATTGAGTCCTACTTTGGCTTTTACTTTCGCAGACAATATGCAATTAATAAGAATATACTTAACACAGAAATATCGAGTCTGTATACAAAAAGGAGCATCTACAAGCAATCATGTCTTTTAATAACAAAACATGTGTACACAGTACAAACATTAAGTGTTACAGATCTGAAGCTGGAATGACTTATCATGATTATTTAAGCTCAAATGTACATGTTTAAATGTAGTATTAACAAGAGATGTGTTTGTCAGAAACACAATGCCCCCTATTTGAACTTTGACCTTGAAGGATGACCTTGACCTCGACCTTTCACCACTCAAAATGTGCAGCGCCATGAGATACACATGCATGCCAAATATCAAGTTGCTATGATCAATATTGCAAAAGTTGGTAGATATCGACTAAGGCTACATGAATATACCAGATATCCTGAACTAGACATCAGTAATATTGTCATGTATATTGTATTAGGGTAGAAAAATGGACACTTTGACCCCCCTTAGCCCACCCCCACACCAATATGTAGGTTAAAGTATTTTTTTCGCTTCGGAATACAAATAAAAATAATTTTGCTAAGTTTGAAGCAGCCATGACCGAGTTTGGTAACTTTAAAAATTAAAAAGAACATACCTGCCTAAAAAAATCTCATTTTTGACGAGGGTTCCCTACTTTGACACACCCTATTTCGACCCCAGGGCACAACTAAACCCCAATGCGCACATCAATGTGTTCGTGGTACTTTGAACTAACGGAAAAGAAAGACATGCGACACCTATGGCTAGGGTGTTATAATATTTCAATACCAAACAGGCCAGCAAACAGTATAATGTTAGTGCAAATTCGGTATTTCGGACCCCTATCAAACATCTTTCAACTTTTCCTGATTATGTTTTCGATTTTACTTTTAATTCACCAACGTTTACTCAAATAATACTAAATAAAAATATATTTCGATAAAAAAAATCACACAATTTTATCAAAATGTCCTATTAAGGTCCAAAAACCACCTTAAGAACGCACGTGGCGCGCTTAATTTCCCACCCTTTCCCCCGGGCCGACCCGTGAGCTTACTCCCGGGCCGACCCCTTCCAAAATATACCAAATATTCTGGCTATAGACATCAGAAATATAGTACAGTATATTGTATAATGGTAGAACAAATGGTAGAGTAAGACAATTCCATTGCCTTATTATCGTCTTCATAAAACTTGTTACAGCGTGTATCGTGAAAAAGAATATACAATAGAAATGTGACTGAATACATCCACATAACATAATCAAGCTTAAATAATACACGTAACATCGAAAAAAATAAAATATCCGAAAGTGATCGTCTGAAATACAGGCTTCTGAATCAAGAACTAACTTATTACTCAATTCCTTATTCAGAGGCTATCACTTCGGATATTTAAATTCGGATCATTCTCGCATTGCGCAGCTTTATATTCGTTATTATTAGCTATGTCTAATGTAAGTTTTTTATTTATATTTCTGATACAGTTTTTGAAGTTTTATCTGACCCTTACACTTGGCCAAGACTAAACGATACCTCATAACTAAGCATGGTTTAGATATCTCACTCCGTTCTCATACGTGAACAGTTACGAAGGGATATGATTTAGGATGTAAAGAGATTTCAACATGTCAGCATAAACGCAAGACTGCATCGGACGCAGCGGTGCAAGTGCCTCTAGTCGACTTGAAACTTTCATAGAGATGCCTCAACATTTTATTTTATTTAACATTCAAACACCTGCGCGAATACCAGCTGCAATAGTGTTTTTTCCGTAGATTTGTTTAAGTACGAATACGCGTTTTCCCGCTCATGCAGACCAACGGTACATACGGCGACCTTCTACCTCGGCACACGATCATTGACCGTGGTACCTAAAAAACGGCGATGGTCTCAATAGTTAACAGTCCTTCGCCGTTTTAAGCGTAACGTAGCGTATTCGAACAGAATGCCAATATTTTGAACAGCGTTCTCGTCAGTGCGACGTCACTGCCTTCAACATAAAAGCGAGACTGCACCGGAAGCAGCGACCCAGGTGCCTCTAGTAGTCTGGAAAGTTTCGATGAGATGCCTCCGTATTTTGTTTTTTCAATTTAAACACAAATGCGTACTCAAACTGTAATTGAGTGTTTCCATTTAAATAGATTTTCTATCACCGAAAACGCGATTTCTGATCTTGGGTGCCAACGGTATATCCGGCGACCTTAAACATTGGCGCACGATAAAAGGTCGAGGGCACCAAAGAAATGGCGCTGGTCTATTTGATAACCAGTTTTATTTTTCCGAAGTTAGTGCAACTGGCTACTTTTTCCTTATTCAGAAAAAAAGGAACTGGGTTATCATTTTACAAAAACATAAGTAGGAATATACTGCAATACATATTTTGATACGCGACCTATATTTACAATGATTTTCATTGAATAATTGGTCACTTTGGTTATTTTTCAATTATTTTTTTAGCAAGACAATGCCAGTTCCTTATTCGATTTGAATAAGGAATAAGGAACCAGTTCCTTATTCCCTATTCAAACCGAATAAGGAACGGAATATCATTATATAAAACTTAGAACAGGTGTACTGCAATTAAAGTTTTTGATATACAACCTACGTTTAAAATGCTTTTCATTGATTTATTGGCTTCTTTGTTTCATTTTGATTAAGGTTTTTAATCAGAAAATACCAGTTCCTTATTCGTTTTGTATACGGAACAAGGAACCAGTTTCTTATTCCTTATTCAAACCGAATAAGGAACTAGATTCTCATTAAATAAAATTTAGCAGCAATGTATTGCAATATTATTTTTTTTACATCTACCATCATTTCATTGATATTTAGTATTATTTGGTTAATTTTAATTTATGTTTGAGTAAGACAATTTCATTTCCTAATTATCTTCTTCATAATACTTGTTTTCAGCGTGTATCGTCAAATAGAATATACAATAGAAATGTGACAGAATACATTCATACAACATAATCAAGCTGAAGTAACACACACAACATCTGAAAAATAAAATATCCGAAAGTGATCGTCCGAAATACAGGCTTCTGAATAAGGAACTTACTTATTACCCAATTCCTTATTCAGAGACTATAACTTCGGATACTTAAATTCGGATCATTCTCGCAAAGCGCAACTTTATGTTCGTTACTATTGGCTCTGTTTAATGTAAGATTTTTTATTTATATCTCTGATACAGTTCTTTAAGTTTTATCTGACCCTTACCTTGGACCAAGACTGTACGATATCTCATTACTAAGCATGTTTTAGATATCTCATTCCGTTCTTAACGTAAACAGTTACGAAGAGATATGATTAAGATGCAACGAGATTTTAATACGTCACAAAACAGCAAGACTGCACCGGAAGCAGCGGTCCAAGTGCCTCAAGAAGACTGGACAGTTTCCATGAGATGCCTCAATATTTAATTTTATTTAAAATTCAAACACCTGCTCGCATACTAGCTGTAATAGTGTTTTTTTCTTCATAGATTTGTTTAAATGCGAATACGCGTTTTCTCGCTCATGCAGACCAACGGTAAATACGGCGACCTTCAACCTCGGCACACGATTATTTACCGTGGTATCTAAAGAACGGCGATAGTCTCAATGGTTGAGAGTCCTTCGCCGTTTTTAGCTTAACAGTTGAGCTCTGTATTCGAACAGAATGCCAAAATTGCGAACAGCGTTGTCGTCAGTGCGACGTCACTGACGTCACCATAAAAAATGTCTGCACCGGAAGGAGCGGCCTAGATGCCTCTAGTAGTCTGGAAAGTTTCGTAGAGATGCCCCCGTTTTTTGTGTTTTTTTTTCAATTTAAAGACAAATGCGTTCTCAAGCTCTTATTGAGTGTTTCTAATTAAATAGGTTTTCTTTCACTGAAAACGCGTTTTTTCGATCTTGGATGCCAACGGTATATCCGGCGACCGTAAAGATTGGCGCACGATAAAAGGTCGCGGGAACTAAAGAAATGGCGCTGGTCTTTTTGATTACCAGTCCTATTTTTCCGAAGTAAGTGCAACTGGCTGCTAATTTTTCCTTATTCAGAAGAAAAAAGGAACTGGGTTATCATTTAACAAAAACCTAAGTAGGAATGTTCTGCAGTACATATTTTGATACGCGACCTATATTTACAATGATTTTCATTGATTAATTGGTCTCTTTGGTCCATTTTAATTTATTTGTTTAGCATGGAAATGCCAGTTCCTTATTCGATTTGAATAAGGAATAAGGAACCAGCTTCTTATTCCCGATTCAAACCGAATAAGGAACTGGACTATCGTTATATAAAACTAAGTACAGGTGTACTGCAATTAAAGTTTTTAATACCCAACCTACGTTTAAAATGCTTTCAATTTATTATTTGGTTTCTTTGGTTCATTTTAATTCAGTTTTTTAATAAGAAAATACCAGTTCCTTATTCGATTTGAATAAGGAATAAGGAACCAGTTCCTTATTCCTTTTTCAAACCGAATAAGGGACTGGGTTATCATTACATACAACTCAGCAGCAATGTATTGCAATATATTTTTGTTACATGTACCATTATTTCATTGACATTTAGTATTCTTTGGTTAATTTTTTATTTATATCTCTAATACAGTTCTTTGAGTTTTATCTGACCCTTACCTTTGGCCAATAATAAACGATATCTCATTACTAAGCATGTTTTAGATATATCACTCCGTTTTCATACGTAAGCGGTTACGAAGGGATATGATTAAGGATGTAAAGAGATTTCAACACGTCACCATAAAATCAAGACTGCACCGGAAGCAGCGTTGAAGGTGCCTCTAGTCGACTGGAAACTTTCATCGAGATGCATCAACATTTAATTTTATTTAACATTCAAACACCTGCGCGAATACTAGCTGAAATAGTGTTTTTTTTTCGTAGATTTGTTTTAGTGCGAATACACGTTTTGTCTTCATGCAGACCAACGGTACATCCGGCGACCTTCAACCTCGTCACACGATTATTGGCTGTGGGATCTACAAAACGGCGATGGCCTCGATGGTAAACAGTCCCTCGCTGATCTTAGCGTAACAGTTGCGCTCTGTTTTCTTACCGAATGCCAATATTTCGGACAGCGTTGTCGTCAGTTCGACGTCACAGACGTCAATATAAAGGCGATAATGCACCGGAAGCAGCGGCCAGGTGCCTTTATTAGTCTGGAAAGTTTCATCGAGATGCCTACGTATTTTGTTTTTCCATTAAAAAACAAATGCGTATACAAGCTCTTATTGAGTGTTTATATATTAAAATTCATTTTCTATCTCCGAAAACGCGTCTTCCCGATCTTGGATGCCAGCGGTACATCCGGCGACCTTCAATAATGGCACACAATAAAAGATCGTGGGACGCGACAAAATGGCGCTGGTATCGGTGGTTACCAGTCCTATTTTTCCGAGTCAGTGCAGCTGGTTACTTTGTCATTGTTCACCCGCGAAAAAAGAACTGGTCATCATTACACATAAAAACTAGGTAGAAATGTTGTACAATACATATGTGCGATACCCAACCTATATGTACAATGATTTTAATTGATTTATTTGTCTCTTTTTTTCCCTTTTTATTCAGAAAATGGCAGTTCCTTATTCAATTTGAATAAGGAATAAGGAACAAGATCCTTATTCCTTATTGAAATCGAATAAGGAACTGGGTTATAATTAAATAAAACTAAGAAGAAATGTACAGCAGTTAAAGTTTTGGATACACAACGTGAAAAACAATGATTGCCATTGATATATTGGTCTCTTTGGTTCATTTTCATTTATTTTTTTTAGTAAGAAATCGCCAGTTCATTATTCGATTTAAATAAGGAATAAGGAGCCAGTTCCTTATTCATTATTCAAACCGAATAAGGAACTGGATTCTCATTAAATAAAACTTAGCAGCAATGTATTGCAATATTTTTTGTTTTACGTGTACCATCATTTCATTGACATGTAGTATTGTTTGGTTAATTTTAATTTATGTTTGAGTAAGACAATGCCATTTCCTTATTATCGTCTTAATAATATTTGTTGTCAGCGTATTTCGTAAAATAAAATAAACAAAGAAATGTGACAGAATATATCTATATAACATAATCAAGCTTAAATAACACACACATCTAAAAAATAAAATATCCGAAAGTGATTGTCCGAAATACAGGCTCCGGAATAAGGAACTAACTTATTTCTAATTCCTTATTCAGAGGCCATAATTTCGGATACTTTAATCGCATCATTCTAGCATCTGGACCTTACCTTTGGCCAAGACTATCCGATAGATGAGTATGAGACATGTTTTCATCATGTTGAAATCGAATAAGGAACTGGGTAATAATTAAATAAAACTTATTAGAAATGTATTTCAATAACTATTTTGTTATACCCAACCTACATTAACAGTGGTTTTCATGATTCATTGATCTCAGTGATTCATTTTCACTTATTTTTTATTAAGAAATCGCCAGTTCCTTATTCGATTTGAATACGGAATAAGGAATCAGTTCCTTATTCCTTATTCAAATCGAATAAGGAACAAGGATAAAATTAAATAAAAATAGTAGACATGTACTACAATACATATTTTTGATGCCCAATCTACATTTATAATGATTTTCATTGATGTACTGGTCTCTTTGGTTCACTTTAATTTATCTTTTTGGCAAGAAAATGGCAGTTCCTTATTTGATTTGAATAAGGAATAAGGAACCAGTTCCTTTTTCCTTATTGAAATCGAATAAGGGACTGGGTTATAATTATAAAAAACTAAATAGAAATGTACCTCAATAAATATTTGTTATACCCAACCTATATTTACAGTGACTTATTGATCTCTTTAATTCCTATTTATGTTTTTGTTAGTAAGAAAATGCCGTTCCTTATTCGATTTTGATTTGTTATTTATAGTAAGTACATTCCAGTTCCTTATTCGATTTCAATAAGGAATAAGAAACCAGTTCCTTATTCCTTATTCAAACTAAATAAGGAACTGGTTTATCATTACTTAAAACTTAGTAGAAATGTATTGCAATGCGTATTTTAAATATCCAACCTATGTATACACATGTATATAATGATATTCATTTTTATGTTGAACAATTTTGATCATTTTCATAGATGTTTAAGTAAGAAAATGCCGTTCCTTATTCGATTTTGATTTATTATTTATAGTAAGTACATTCCAGTTCCTTATTCGATTTCAATAAGGAATAAGGAACCAGTTCCTTATTCCTTTTTCAAACTGAATTAGGAACTGGTTTATCATTACTTAAAACTTAGTAGAAATGTATTGCAATGCGTATTTTAAATATCCAACCTATGTATACACATGTATATAATGATATTCATTTTTATGTTGAACAATTTTGATCATTTTCATAGATGTTTAAGTAAGAAAATGCCGTTCCTTATTCGATTTTGAATTATTATTTATAGTAAGTACATTCCATTTCCTTATTCGATTTCAATAAGGAATAAGGAACCAGTTCCTTATTCCTTATTCAAACTGAATAAGGAACTGGTTTATCATTACTTAAAACTTAGTAGAAATGTATTGCAATGCGTATTTTAAATATCCAACCTATGTATACACATGTATATAATGATATTCATTTATATGTTGAACAATTTTGATCATTTTCATTGATGTTTAAGTAAGAAAATGCCGTTCCTTATTCGATTTTGATTTATTATTTATAGTAAGTACATTCCAGTTCCTTATTCGATTTCAATAAGGAATAAGGAACCAGTTCCTTATTCCTTATTCAAACTGAATAAGGAACTGGTTTATCATTACTTAAAACTTAGTAGAAATGTATTGCAATGCGTATTTTAAATATCCAACCTATGTATACACATGTATATAATGATATTCATTTTTATGTTGAACAATTTTGATCATTTTCATAGATGTTTAAGTAAGAAAATGCCGTTCCTTATTCGATTTTGAATTATTATTTATAGTAAGTACATTCCAGTTCCTTATTCGATTTCAATAAGGCATAAGGAACCAGTTCCTTATTCCTTATTCAAACTGAATAAGGAACTGGTTTATCATTACTTAAAACTTAGTAGAAATGTATTGCAATGCGTATTTTAAATATCCAACCTGTGTATACACATGTATATAATGATATTCATTTATATGTTGAACAATTTTGATCATTTTCATTGATGTTTAAGTAAGAAAATGCCGTTCCTTAATCGATTTTGATTTATTATTTATAGTAAGTACATTACAGTTCCTTATTCGATTTCAATAAGGAATAAGGAACCAGTTCCTTATTCCTTATTCAAACTGAATAAGGAACTGGTTTATCATTACTTAAAACTTAGTAGAAATGTATTGCAATGCGTATTTTAAATATCCAACCTATGTATACACATGTATATAATGATATTCATTTTTATGTTGAACAATTTTGATCATTTTCATTGATGTTTAAGTAAGAAAATGCCGTTCCTTATTCGATTTTGATTTATTATTTATAGTAAGTACATTCCAGTTCCTTATTCGATTTCAATAAGGAATAAGGAACCAGTTCCTTATTCCTTATTCAAACTGAATAAGGAACTGGTTTATCATTACTTAAAACTTAGTAGAAATGTATTGCAATGCGTATTTTAAATATCCAACCTGTGTATACACATGTATATAATGATATTCATTTATATGTTGAACAATTTTGATCATTTTCATTGATGTTTAAGTAAGAAAATGCCGTTCCTTATTCGATTTTGATTTATTATTTATAGTAAGTACATTCCAGTTCCTTATTCGATTTCAATAAGGAATAAGGAACCAGTTCCTTATTCCTTATTCAAACTGAATAAGGAACTGGTTTATCATTACTTAAAACTTAGTAGAAATGTATTGCAATGCGTATTTTAAATATCCAACCTATGTATACACATGTATTTAATGATATTCATTTTTATGCTGAACAATGTTGATCATTTTCATAGATGTTTAAGTAAGAAAATGCCGTTCCTTATTCGATTTTGATTTATTATTTATAGTAAGTACATTCCAGTTCCTTATTCGATTTCAATAAGGAATAAGGAACCAGTTCCTTATTCCTTATTCAAACTGAATAAGGAACTGGTTTATCATTACTTAAAACTTAGTAAAAATATATTGCAATGCGTATTTTAAATATCCAACCTATGTATACACATGTATATAATGATATTCATTTTTATGTTGAACAATTTTGATCATTTTCATAGATGTTTAAGTAAGAAAATGCCGTTCCTTATTCGATTTTGAATTATTATTTATAGTAAGTACATTCCATTTCCTTATTCGATTTCAATAAGGAATAAGGAACCAGTTCCTTATTCCTTATTCAAACTGAATAAGGAACTGGTTGATCATTACTTAAAACTTAGTAGAAATGTATTGCAATGCGTATTTTAAATATCCAACCTATGTATACACATGCATATAATGATATTCATTTATATGTTGAACAATTTTGATCATTTTCATTGATGTTTAAGTAAGAAAATGCCGTTCCTTATTCGATTTTGATTTATTATTTATAGTAAGTACATTCCAGTTCCTTATTCGATTCCAATAAGGAATAAGGAACCAGTTCCTTATTCCTTATTCAAACTGAATAAGGAACTGGTTTATCATTACTTAAAACTTAGTAGAAATGTATTGCAATGCGTATTTTAAATATCCAACCTATGTATACACATGTATATAATGATATTCATTTATATGTTGAACAATTTTGATCATTTTCATTGATGTTTAAGTAAGAAAATGCCGTTCCTTATTCGATTTTGATTTATTATTTATAGTAAGTACATTCCAGTTCCTTATTCGATTTCAATAAGGAATAAGGAACCAGTTCCTTATTCCTCATTCAAACTGAATAAGGAACTGGTTTATCATTACTTAAAACTTAGTAGAAATGTATTGCAATGCGTATTTTAAATATCCAACCTATGTATACACATGTATATAATGATATTCATTTTTATGCTGAACAATGTTGATCATTTTCATTGATGTTTAAGTAAGAAAATGCCGTTCCTTATTCGATTTTGATTTATTATTTATAGTAAGTACATTCCAGTTCCTTATTCGATTTCAATAAGGAATAAGGAACCAGTTCCTTATTCCTTATTCAAACTGAATAAGGAACTGGTGTATCATTACTTAAAACTTAGTAAAAATGTATTGCAATGCGTATTTTAAATATCCAACCTATGTATACACATGTATATAATGATGTTCATTTATATGTTGAACAATTTTGATCATTTTCATTGATGTTTAAGTAAAAAAATGCAGGTTCCTTATTCGGCTTGAATACGGAATAAGGAACTGGTTCCCGTTTCCTTATTCGGCCGCGAAAAAGGAAATTGAGTTTAAATGAAAACAAAAATTAGGAAATGTACTAGATTGCATTTTTATATCACATAAATGTTAAATAAGTATACAGGCTTAAGGTTTGGTTGATTTGAAGTTAGAATTCGAAGTAGATAATGCCGGCTCGGGTTATTCAAAAAATCCTATTAAAACGCTGAGAAGAAACATGAATATGTATCGTTATACACAAATTAAATGTATTCTTGTTATTTAGCTTTGATTTAATTGAGAATTGTTTGCATTATTTTTCTTTAAAAGCTTAGTCAAATATGTTAAGCGTAAATAAGGAATAAGGAACCGTTATTTATTCCTTATTCGAATAAGGAATCGTGAATAAGGAATAAGGAACTGTTCCTTATTCCTTATTCGAATAAGGAATAAGGAACTAGGAAAAAGGAACCAACTTACTCTCCATCTTCAACTCTTGACATTGTTGTGAATCGCTTTATAATTTTATTCCGTTTAACATTCTGTCGCATTAACGCAATTGAATGTACACGCCTACCAGTATATACAATATATATAGGATATGGCATGAGTTGTCATATCATATCATATTTTATTAAACGAGTTCAGGAATTTTCTTAGTAAGCGAGCCTTTGGCGAGCTTACTAACGATTTTCCTGGACGAGTTTAATAAAATATGGTATTATATGACAACGAGTGTCAGATCTTTTTATCACATGCTTTTAAATGAGCAAATTAAATAGTTATTTACGCAAACATAATGATAAATCCCGAATGCTGTTTGCATTTCTTGACGTCATTTGACGTTGCAACGTCATTTCAGCAAAATAACAAAATGCGATTGGTCAATAAACGAAAACTAAGCCAATGAAAACGCTTAAAGGTATATTACACATGTGTAACATAAAAATATATGTAATGGTTATATTACATGGGAAACAGGGTATGACATGTGATAAATACACAATATAAAATACCCAAAATTTATTAAACAACTTGCACGAACTAGAACTATTTTCAACGCATCAATTGTTAGTTATATTGCTATTTGTATTTAATATGACCTCTGATCGCCAAAACAATGGTTGGGTTTAACATATGAAAATCAGTTTTAATCTTTTTGTTATGTTTGTCCTTTCTATTATAGAGAAGCGAGATGAGCGTTAATGGATCAAGTATAGATGTGGAGGTGGCGCGCAGGCATTGCACGGCTGCCATAAACGGTTCCGTCGCAGTGTCGAACAACGCAGAGTCTTTAGGTGGCGAAAGCCCCGATGAGGTCATCAACCAATGCATGTTTGATGTACAGGTGCGATTGTGTTGCGTTTAAGTTCATTCAAATATTACCGCAACTGTTAAAATTGTTGTTTCAAAGAAATTAAAGTTAAACATAGATACACATCAATGAAAGAATATTGATAGTTCAACCATTATTATGACTAAGAATATATTCAAATACTATTGTATGCGTTTTAAACTATCATGAATTAATTAAGCATGTGTCAATTGTAAACCAACATAGATATTGGTTTAAAAGTATTTCATGAGATATAAAAATGCTATTGTGACACTACAATGGATTGCAGGCTGGCGACGATCTTTCGCTGGCACAAGTTCACATAGATTCACTGAATGGACTTGTTGAGAAGGAACTCGCTAAGGATCCAGAATATGTTGCTAACAACGCTGATAAAGTCCAAACATTCATTAAAAACTCTTGTCCTTCAAATTGCAGCGGACAGGGGGTATGCTCGGATGAAGGTAACAGTCTTGTTTGACATTATAATTGTATTATTTTGTTTAATTGTAGGGCTTACAGACGTAACAATAACCGTATTTATTGATAGTTCTAGTAGCGAACTTATGAATAGTTATTTCAGAAAAAAAAACATATTTATAAAGTGTCATAAAATTAACGGAATATCGTTTTAAAATTAAGATAAAATTACAGAACCAATTAATAAATTGTGCATACGGTTACAAGTCTTTTATAAAAACTCATAACACATGAATTGATTTCTAAAATTTTAGGAACCTGCATTTGTAGCAAGTACACACATGGTTCAGACTGCAGTATCGATGAGAGGGTGGCATTGATAATTGACGACATAGAGGGTGGAGGTCTCTGCAACTTGACAGATGGAGACGGATGCACTTGCTTTTACGTCAGGACCATGAATTTACTACAGAACTTTTCATGTCAGATAAACACGAAAGTCGTAAGTCAAGTGTCGAAACACAATTGGCTTTGTTGAGGATTTTTCTGTGTTCAGGCTTTCAATTAAAAAAATGTATAGATCATCTAGCTATTATGTGTTCCTCAATATGTGAACGTGTGTTTTCAGTCATTCGATAAAAAAAGAAGATTGCATGCAATATATATTCATTTCCATCATTATGTAAAAGTGTGCATCGGTATACATTTTCTCAGCAATATTAATTATCAATATGCATATTAAATAAGTTGTTATCAATTTGTATTGATTTACTAAAATTAAGGTAATTGTTAAATTATGTATGCACCGCTGAAATGAATAATAATAATAATTAATTATAATAATCTTAATAATATTATTAATAATGTTTTAAGATTACTATGATTATTATTATTATGATAATAATAATTATTATTATTTTTACAATAATAATTATGATTATTTTCATTATTTTAATAACAATCATTTATTTATTATTATTGTTATTATCATCATTTATTATCTTAAATATTAATAATGTAATACCTCTATTAATATATAACATATAAAAATGTAAGCTATGAAAATATTACAGCAAGTGACAAATACACACTATATTTATTTTATTTTGTAAGGGATTGACAGATGGTACCATATTAGGTAAAACGCCAGTCCATTTATCGGGTGAATATGACGACATGTTTACCGGTGTGTGCTGCGTACAAGCATCTGAAGATCCATCAAGGGAAAGACGCTCTGTGGCGGAGAGTCTTTTGTTTTGGAAGAAGTATGATATCGCTATAAGCAACGATGGGACAAACTTTGGAAGCCCTGTGTCCATGATTGTATTTGATTCTGTTTGTCAGGAAGTTTTAGACCTAGGCGAAGTGACATTAAAGGTAGAGTAGACGAATTATATTAAACCATTTAGATAACAGTGGGACGTTTAAGACTCACGTATAAGAAACAGAAAAAAAACTAATTAGAAGTGATATTGTTTACACCACATATTTTACAGACTATATCCAGTATCACACAATGCTTTAGTTTCGCTATATCATGCAAGTAAATTATATGTAAACTGTTTTGAAAACATTTTTTTTTAACTTCCAGGACGACTTCTGTTTCATTGACGGGACCTGCGTAGCATCATACGGTTCACATATCAGTGATGAATGCTATCAATGTGAGCCGAGCACCAACAAATACGCCTGGACACAAGGTAAACAGTCATTAAACACGAATATTGTCTTCATTTTGATTCACAATATGTTTTAAGGACATCAAAGTATGTATATTTATTTAATAATGTTACTTGCGTGTGAGTGTTTGCAATGCATATGGTGTTCGTTTAAACAAGTCCACATTACTATGCTATTATTTCTATGTTATCTTTAGCGTATACCATGGAGCAGAAATCAGCATAGTGTAAGTTAACAACTACTTCTATATGCACTATATTCGTTATGTTGTGTTATTTTAAGTTTGTGAGCCCGAGAAACCGCAAAATCAGACGGCCGTGATAATTGGCGTCGTAGTTAGCTCCGTGTTGGCGGTTGCTTTGATAATTAGCGGAATTGTCATCTGGAAACTGAAGATTCAGCCACGGATGAAAAAAACGAGGTAAGCAATGTCAAACTGACAGGTCGATTAAAAAATAATGCTGTGCTTTAAGTCTATAGTATATATAGTAGTGTTTCTTTAACTTATTTTACTTAATAACCACAATAGTTAGTGCGTAAAAGTAAATACAGGGTCCACAAGGATAAAAGCTGATAATAATGCGTGTTCGTTGAACATTTCGAAGCATATCCATAATTATTATGATATTATCAGCGTTTATCCTTATCCAGCTAGATCTATATATATATAATTGTATACAAATCTCATGTTTCTGTTCACTTTTTCAGATCTGTCAATGTCAGTCAACAGTTTCATTCCGAAAACATGAACTGAAACAGGAAAACACTGTTCGTCGACGAAAAACATTTGTATAATCATTCCAAATATACCATTTTACTATTTATCTGAACCAATGTATTTCCACATAGAATCTACAACGTGGTATGGTCTGTTTTTCAGCATTCCAAGGCGATGACCCCAGTTTTACAAATTTAAGCGTTTGTACTTACCATGAACAACTTCGGTCAATGGTGCTGATGCAACTGGAATTTCATTTGGTTTATAAAAGCATGTTTAACCAGAACATTGTATTTACCATTAAAACGTGGTCTCGACGTTTCTCAAGACTCTTTACACATATAATTGTCAATACACGTTTGGGCAAATTATACACAACGTGATCATCTATTAGAGGCCAAAGATTAATGCCGTCAATACGAAATTGTGTCAAGATGTGTTTGAGTTACAATAAAATTTCTCTATACATTGCAGCATTACAGCATTTGTATTAATTATATTTTTTTTTTATTTAAAACAATCTGGCTGTTATTTCCTGGACATATTTTCTTTCTGCAAAACTGAAAACTAACTTACATGTATTGAAGCTGACTCATGATTTCATTTTCAGGTTGTACAAAATACCAAAATGTCAACAAACGTGTTTGTCTATTTTTGTGATATCTTATTTTATCTTTTGATTGTGTGTTGACTACCTTTTTGTAGTCTATTCAATTTTCTTTGGCGTATCTAACTGTCGAAAAAATATTCTTTGAAGAGTAAAAGTTTTATTTTATATTAGGACAATAAATATAACACGAACATACCCAACGAAAATAGTATTTCTTATCGCTCTTGACATAATTTTATGTATGGAAGCATCGGTCCATTTCACATTTAATACACTGTTCAAAAAATAACAGAGCAAACGCATGGTACGGAAACTAGTCAACGGTTTCCAAAATATTCCTTCTCTCATACAACGTCCTTATATGTACACGTATCTAAAATGTATATTACAAATTAAATTGTATAAACAAATGGACCTCAGGTGTTCAAAGCAATCTTCCAACGAGGTTTCACTCGATGAATGTCGAACAAAACATATTTTCGTTTATTAACAACAGGCTTACGACTTAATGTAAAAATGGTTTAAAATAACACGCAATTTTCAAATAATCCAAAAACCAGCATTTCTTGTATTCTGACCTACGTATAAAACACCTTTATAATTTCGCATTTAAAAAAATGACTGATGTAAAGTTTTATTCTTATTAATTAAATACAAGTGAAATAAAACTAACACACATTCAGGATAAAAATAGGTGAACTGCTTTTAAATAAATGTTTATAATAATATAATTTATGAAAAAAACATGTTATTTACCATCATATATTTTTGAAACTAATGTCTGCAACTGCCATGTCATTTTTCCACAATAAAGCATCTACCAATCACGGATTCGTCCATGTTAATATTTTGAACGACCCGAGTGAAAAGTTTGTTATCTTCTGTCAATATGAAAACTGTTTCGATAAGTGTCTTTTTTAAGGTAAAATCAGTATGTGATACACGTATAGATACTGCGATATAAACAGTTGTGTAAACATTATTCATATTTACCACGCGATAAGTGTAAATTTTTCGCAAAAATATGTGTCATTATTATGTCAATCATCATAATAGGATATAATTGTCTAATTAGTGAACATAATTTACAATAATAACAATAATTATTACCACGAGGAGTGTGTACGCTTAAGAAAAGGCGAGTCTAACTGCAACCCGAATAGCAAGACAAATTAAGGTAACAAATGTGCGTCATCGGAGGACAAGTGGATAGGATAGGCCCAAAAATACCCGTTTGTTAAATGAACCTTACCGTGATTTCATTTCGACGTCAATATGCAATGTCAATGTCCTTAAACTTCAACTGTTATCATAAATTGCACAACTCGTGCGACTTACTAGACAAAGAAAGGTGTCGTCTATTTTTTAATTACGAAATTTTGTAGAATTTAATGCATGCTGTAGATATTACTTAAGCATGCATGTCATTTTGGGTTATAATTTCTGCTTTATTATTGATAAGCTCATGTGAAATTGTTTACTATTTCTCTAGACTTAACCAATGTCTCACTCGTCAAAAAAATCATTAGAACAAATGTTCAGAGCAAATTTAATGACAATTGCGATAACCAATATTACCTTAAGAGTGTTCGAAAGCTTTTTATTGGCCCAGTTTTGATCCCACATGACCCAAATGAGACCTCATCCGAGCTACGATTGGGACAAATGTTATTAATGATGATTAGACAAAACATTGTTTACGCTAATTTTGAACTAAATCGAGTCATTGAGCTAATGTTCTGACCAAAGATTTTTCCCATTGCACATACATTTAAAGAGGAGAAACCAATCGAACCATTTTCTAAAAATGATTGAGTGACAAATGGGGATCCTGACATCTTCCACATAACTTAATAAAACATGCCTTTGACTACTTAACTAGACAGGGCGCACGACGAAACAACTGATACAAAGCAATCATTACATCAGTCAATACAAATCTACAAAATGCCGCTCTTGGCCGTGTCTTATATACAGCAAAGATCAACAAAATTCAATAATTCATAGTTACTTTTAAGCTATGCTGAACGATTTTAAGTGTAAATGGGAAGACATCGTTAATAGAGAACATGGTCAAATACGCGCAAATGTGGGTATTTACACGAAACTAGAGGCATTTTAAGACAGAGGTCACTGTAGAGCCATACGTAAAGTGTACTACAATAGGTCGAACACTACGAAGTGCCTTGGCAAAATTCCGCGGTGGTGTTGCACCTGTTCGTATAGAAACAGGACGTTATGAAGGTGTACCGGAAAATGAACAATATTGTTTTATCTGATGCGTGTGTCGAAAGTGAACAGCGTGCCTTAATGATGTTTCCGCTATACCCAAATATAAAAGCCACTTTTACAAAAGGTGCTCTTTTGGTAAATCAACGCACTAAACCCAAGAAAGAAAATGAACTTCTTGCTGTGAGATGAATGCCTCATTAAACCCATTTCCAGAGCATGTCATGACATTTTAATGAAGCGACGCATAGATGTGTCAATTGCGTATCAAATAGTAATTACCTTGTAATTCATAACTAACTAATAGTTAATAATGTACACATTGCATTGATGTGTGTTAATATATTTTTATAAATTGTTTAAAAAGAAAATTCATCATTTTAATTTCCATAAGGATCTTCGTTTATATTTCTAACAAATGTGAAAGTTTTTACGATGCGTATAATCTTTGAACTCTTTTTAAATGTTTAACACGTCTTTCCTAAATCTTTTAGAGCGGTTTTGTACCCATATAAAGTTTGTTTACTGCTTTACTGTCGTGTTATGTACAAAAAATGAAACGTTAATAAACTAGTCGGTCTGTCTGTCTGCTTGTCCGTCTGTCCGCCCGATTGTCTTTCTGTCTGTCTGTCTGCCCAAAGAAAATGCAAATCTCATGGAATCAATTTTTATGCAAGATGATATTTGTGGTATACTATTGTATTGTCAGAAGTGTGAGGCAGATTATAAAAAACAGAAGTACAGTAATTGTATGAAAGAAGAGACGTGGCCAAATGGCCATCAATACTAAAAAAGAATTACACAGCTGTTAAAAGCAACAGATTAACAAAACAAGAGCATCGCATAACGGGTGTCACGCTCGGCTGTGAAAGCTTGTCAGAATTTTTTTTTTTTTTGAGGTCACAGTGACCTTGACCTTTGACCTAGTGACCCAAAATGGGTGTGGCGTGTAGAACTCAAGGTGCATCTACATATAAAGTTTCAAAGTTGTAGGTGGAAGCACTTTGATTTTAGAGGCAATGTAAAGGTTTTTGTTAAAGTTTTATATTAGAGGTCACAGTGACCTTGACCTTTGACCTAGTGACCCAAAAATGGTTGTGGCATGTAGAACTCATCAAGGTGCAACTACATGTGAAGTTTCAAAGTTGTAGGTGGAAGCACTTTGATTTTAGAGCCTATGTTAAAGTTTGATATTAGAGGTCACAGTGACCTTGACCTTTGACCTAGTGACCCAAAAATGGGTGTGGCGTGTAGAACTCATCAAGGTGCATCTACATATGAAGTTTCAAAGTTGTAGGTGGAAGCACTTTGATTTTAGAGCCAATGTTAAGGTTTTAGCACGACACCTATGGCGGACGGCGGACAAGCTGGCTATGACAATAGTTCGGGTGTTCTCCGAAAACAGCCTCGCTAAAAATGTTATTTGGTGACAATTCACATTATTTATTATAAAATGAGCACAAACGTCAAAACTGTTCTTATGCCTTAATATCAGTAAAATTAATAAATTAAAAAGACTATTGCCAAGCAATATATGTCCCCTACCGGCTCCACCATTGTCAGAATTATTTTTTGTTATTTGTTGCCATAACAACCAGAATTTTTGACATAGGAAGAAAAATAAATAACATGCATAATGTCCATATTGCCATCTATTTATGTTTCAAGTTTCATGAAAAAATATGAAGAACTTCAAAAGTTATCGCAGAACCATTTTCAGCAGTATTTCTAGTCTATTTGTTGCCAAAGCAACCAGAATTCTTGACGTAGGAACAAAATGAAATGATGTGCAAATCTCAATATTGCCATCTGTCCATATTTCAAGTTTCATGAAAAAATATGAAGAACTATTACAGTTATCTCAGGATCTAGAAAAGTGTGACAGACTGACGGACAGACGGACACACAGAGCGCAAATCATATGTCCCCTCCGGTGAAACCGGTAGGGGACAAAAAAACATTTCTTCATGCACATGAGAACCAACAGTTCTTCAAAAGTCGAAAATGTATCAAAGACATAAAAAAAATACTTTAGCAAAATAACAAAACCAAAACACAACCTTTTACAACTAATTGGCTAAAAAAATACTTTTATACAACAAAGGTTTAAACCCCAGGATAATGCATACATAATGTATTCATTTCAACATTACAGTATGCGAAAAATATTTAAACATGCTAAAACAATGTGATCATGGTTGCTATATAAAGTGCACATGAATATTATTTAATTGTACATTTGTTTCAAGTTCTATGTCTATAAGTTGTTGCAAAATACTTTACAAAACCCATATAATACAATTCATGCAAGTATACTATTTCAGAAACATCACATATATGGCCATGAAAGTCAATGACAAAGCAACAGGTATGTGCAACCTTGTCCCAATCACAGATGCTGAAATGAAGAAAAAAACTCAATTAAACATCTACAATTTAATACTTTTTTTTCAAAAAATATTATATCATTGAAAAGCAGCTAACAAAAACTACACAAGATAGGGAAATTAACCAATTAAATATTAACAATCTTGATTAAAAAATAAATGTATGTATTTCTAACATGAATCAGGAAAAAACATTTTGCATTTTACATCCATTTTAAAGCATGTGTATGCTTTATACTATTATAAATATTTAAATATAAATATATAAAAATTAAATCAACCTTACATAATTCCAAAACTGTTGCTGCTGTGTTTGTATTGCAGAGAATGCTAAATGTTCTTTTATCATTTATTATAATTTCTTACAATAAATGAAATGCAAAATTATTAATTACTCAAAATTAAATTGTAGAAATGATTAATCATATCATATACCTTTGTAAAATACACCAAGAAAGCCTTTCTTTTCAGACAGAAACCATTGCTTTAACCGTGGCACTCTCCTCATGTATGCACATGTGCAGATCACAAGCATGCTGAATATCAGCACGCCCTCAAATGAGTACGCTGCAAAATAGGAGAAGATATTGTTAAATAATAATACTTCTGAATCAATCCTATTATATGTCTACTTTTCAGACCACACAACAGTATAGATTTATTAATTGAATAATATGCACCCATAAAAAATGATCAGTCATGAAAAAGGAAACTCCATTTTCCCTCTGAAAGTGTGAACACAAACATCTACTTTTATCACTGAACTGCTTTTTCAGCTACAGCAAAATCATTCATAATTTAAGGTAAGAGATTTTGTGGAGTTTTTTTTGAAGAAGATGGCCCTTAAGCCCACACCAGTTCACGGACAAAACAGTTTACGGCCAAATTATTTTTTTTACCTTTGTGATTTTGACCGTAATACAGGCCACACTCAGTGGCCTCATGATAGTCATTTGCAGAAAGCTGTCATAAACATTACTGCCAGGACAAGCTGTTTTATAGACAAATTTGACCTGTGACCTCTTAATGTGACCAATCCTCTGAAGTTCACATGAAATGCCATGTCCTCATGGTCGCCTACTTGGAAAGAGGTTATAATAAAGAGCTGCGCCATGAGCGCATGATACGCCCGTCGTTCGCCAATGAAGTAGTAAGGTAATAAATAACCCTTTGAATCATTTTTTTACTTCAGTTTATTTGTATTTGAATACATGGTTTATTTTATAAGTACATGAGCATGGAGCGCCGTCTCCTTGACATTCAACAAAGTCCCATAACTGTGGAACAACAATTCAGAATTCCGTCAAAAACGAAAGGGGATCAGGGTTTATCAATATTAAGATTGTGTTGAAATTTGAAAAAAATCCATCGAAGGATATTTGAGCTACGGTAGGACATTCAATGAAATAACGAAATTTTGACGAACAAAGTCCCATAACTCTGGAACGACAATTCAGAATTCCGTCAAAAACGAAAGGGGATCAGGGTTTATCAATATTAAGATTGTGTTGAAATTTGAAAAAAATCCATCGAAGGATATTTGAGCTACAGTAGGACATTCAATGAAATCACGAAATTTTGACGAACAAAGTCCCATAACTCTGGAACGACAATTCAGAATTCCGTCAAAAACGAAAGGGGATCAGGGTTTATCAATATTAAGATTGTGTTGAAATTTGAAAAAAATCCATCGAAGGATATTTGAGCTACAGTAGGACATTCAATGAAATCACGAAATTTTGACGAACAAAGTCCCATAACTCTGGAACGACAATTCAGAATTCCGTCAAAAACGAAAGGGGATCAGGGTTTATCAATATTAAGATTGTGTTGAAATTTGAAAAAAATCCATCGAAGGATATTTGAGCTACAGTAGGACATTCAATGAAATCACGAAATTTTGACGAACAAAGTCCCATAACTCTGGAACGACAATTCAGAATTCCGTCAAAAACGAAAGGGGATCAGGGTTTATCAATATTAAGATTGTGTTAAAATTTGAAGAAAATCTGTCAAAGGATATTTGACGTAGCGTACGACATTAACAGACGGACGGACGGACAGACGGACGCGGGGTATACCATAATACGTCCCGTCATAGACGGGCGTATAAAAACAATGAATGAACTTAGCACAGAGGCAGTCATGAGGCAACAAATAGCGTGTAAAACTTGTGGCCTGTCACAAATGTCAAGGTCACATTTTATAGGTTCAAAGATAAAGTTGTCCACATAACAGCTTGTTCAGAGTTATTTGGTCATTCAAATTCACCCTACTATATTTAGTCAATGAAATTGGCAAATCACACATTTTACAAATGTAATTTACAGCTTTAACTATTATCTGCAGAAATAATTCCATAGATAAACACTTAAAGACATATCAACTCTGAAGTCTCTAGCATTTATTAACAACAATCAAATAACCAGACAGATGTAAACAAAAAGACGTTTGGCATTGAATCTTATCAATATGCATTAAAACACTTTTTACCTTTACGATAAGTTCAAATATTGTATCACCAAATTTTATGTAGATCTTTAGATATTAAAGGGGCCTTTTCACAGATTTTGGCCTGTTTTGAAGTTTGTCATTAAATGCTTTATACTGATAAATGTAAACATTGGCTCTAAAAAGCTCCAGTAAAAACCAAGAATAGAATTTAAAAAAAAGGAAAAAAAAGTAGCCTGCAGCAGGGCTCGAACCAGTGACCCCCGGAGTCCTGGAGTAAAAACCAATTAGACCGCTCGGCCATCCTGCCAAGTATGTAAGAGAGGCGTATTTTATACTTTATAAGCAATCTTCGTAGTTTCAAAAAATTAAACGACAACAACAGAACTCTCCAAATTATTCAATCGTTTCGCGTTGCAACGCTTTATAATTTTCAGGTTTTTAAATTGTCAAAAGATGCATATAATGGCTATTTTAGAAAATGGTACATGTTCAGTATTACTGTTTCCTCACAACTATCATAACTAAAACAAAAATTTGCGAATCTGAAACAACTTTTTTCAATTTTGCCAATTTACCAAAACGTGAAAAGATCCCTTTAAGTATATGTTTATTTTCAAAACAAAACTGTAAGTGTTCAGATTGAACATCTTTAAGTCAAACTAAGCAGCTAATTATAAATATATATCTATACATATAGATGATACATCTGTAGATGTTGATTGTCTATAGATTGTTGATCAGTGCTGGTGATATCTCCTTCATAACTAAATGTTGATTACATTTCCATTACACAATAATTTCAATAAGGTATTTTATATAACAAAACAGGATAAAATTGCAATTAAATAATATTTTACTAATTAAGAACGCTAGCCTCAGGGTACCAATTCTCCAACGATTTTTTGCCGATTTTATTTAATTTGTCAAACTGTTTCATGTTTTTAAAATTAATTTAAGCTGATATTTCAGGTAAAAGACTGCTCTTTCTGAAACTATAAAATGTCAAGAAAACAAGCGTTAATAACTCGACCTTACCGTTGGTCAAATGAAGTTGGTTCTGTTTACATTTTGCAACCCGTTTGGAACCAATTATCGAACGTTCACTAAAGCAAGCCATCAGACATTTGCAACACACACATACACTGGTAAAATAAAAAAAATTACATAGCAACTGACGTGGATAATCCTTACTTATATATATTTTGTTCATTTAATCGAAAGATACATATTGACTTTTGACAAACATTTTCCTTTTTTGACTTCTCTAACAGCTGCTAGTAAAGCACTGAGTATTTATTTGATTTTCTTCATGTCATTTGTCAAAAAGAAATAAAAATAAAATTTAAATAGATGTATTATATTTATGAATGAAATGATTCTTCATAAATGTGGTTGAAAGCAGAATGTTACCAAGTTACGAGTTGGCTTAAGTACGAATTGACGATAAAGAAACTTAGTTGTTTGCAACCTAATCCATCAAAATAAAAAATAGAAAACAGGGCAAGGTCAAGGATGTAATCGCTTATTTTGACAGTTGTAAACAAAGTGAAAGGTAGTAAAAAGCCTGACTGGGGAATGAAAACATCGCTCATATTGTTAGAATGTTATAAAACAAAACATTTTGATGACTTATAATGATCTAACTGAATTAACCACTCATTTATCTGGTCAAATATTAAAATTTTACTTGGTTCAATGAATCTTCGTCTGCAGTTGCGTTTACGAAGAAGAGGCTGTCAAGTGGGAAGTTTGCCATTAGAATGTATTCATATTGGACTTACTTAGAATGGGACCCGATTTCAAATTGAACAATTCCACCAAAAGTAAATTTTATAATTTATAAAAATTGTTCGAGAATTGGTTCTGTTCGAGAATTGGTACCCTGAGGCTAGTAACTGTATCTAATTTCATGAACTGACACTGACATAAACAAATTTCGCTGACACCCACACCACTGCTTTATTTGCTTAAAATATAGTCCGAATTACAATCAATTAACACAGACCGTTATCTCTTCAATCTCTTAATTAATGGACAACGATCCATAATGGAACATATTTATATGGTAAGAGGCACGCTCCATGTCTAAAAAGCCTTTCTGTAGCCTTTCAGGCCTGAGCTCAGTATTTACACATTAATGGCGCCGAGGTAAAAAGGTACTGTGAATGCGGGAGTCGGTCTGAGCTGTTTAATGGTTTCTGGTAGGGCCATGCGGTAGCAAGACATGCTGTAGCGGGCGTGTCTGGGCCTTGAATCATTAAAAGGGGGAGGGGTGTAGTAAAAAGTAAGGTCACTTCCAACAGCCTTCCTGTTGGGCTAGCTCTTTAGCGACGTGGTTAAAGTGTCGGACTACCACTCTGGAGATCGTGGGTTCAATTCCCGACCTGAGCTCAGTATTTTCACATTATGCTATGTTCTCGCACATTTGTGCCCCTTAACTTTGTATTTCGCGCATGCGAATACAATGACAAGTATTTTTAGCATTGTATTACTTTTATATCCTCATTAAAATACTATTTCAGTATTAAACCATCTGAAAATCGTCTTTGTTTACATATTTACTATTTTTTTCAACTCGTGAAGGTGAAGGCCAATGATCTGCATCATCCAGAAGATTATTCTCATTGGATTCGTGCTCCTTGCTTGACCGCGTTCTAAATGGGGCTCCCAGTGGGGAAGTTATTTTTATACATAACGGATTGCAATGTCTTATATACAGCAAAGATCAACAAAATTCAATAATTCATAGTTACTTTTAAGCTATGCTGAACGATTTTAAGTGTAAATGGGAAGACATCGTTAATAGAGAACATGGTCAAATACGCGCAAATGTGGGTATTTACACGAAACTAGAGGCATTTTAAGACAGAGGTCACTGTAGAGCCATACGTAAAGTGTACTACAATAGGTCGAACACTACGAAGTGCCTTGGCAAAATTCCGCGGTGGTGTTGCACCTGTTCGTATAGAAACAGGACGTTATGAAGGTGTACCGGAAAATGAACAATATTGTTTTATCTGATGCGTGTGTCGAAAGTGAACAGCGTGCCTTAATGATGTTTCCGCTATACCCAAATATAAAAGCCACTTTTACAAAAGGTGCTCTTTTGGTAAATCAACGCACTAAACCCAAGAAAGAAAATGAACTTCTTGCTGTGAGATGAATGCCTCATTAAACCCATTTCCAGAGCATGTCATGACATTTTAATGAAGCGACGCATAGATGTGTCAATTGCGTATCAAATAGTAATTACCTTGTAATTCATAACTAACTAATAGTTAATAATGTACACATTGCATTGATGTGTGTTAATATATTTTTATAAATTGTTTAAAAAGAAAATTCATCATTTTAATTTCCATAAGGATCTTCGTTTATATTTCTAACAAATGTGAAAGTTTTTACGATGCGTATAATCTTTGAACTCTTTTTAAATGTTTAACACGTCTTTCCTAAATCTTTTAGAGCGGTTTTGTACCCATATAAAGTTTGTTTACTGCTTTACTGTCGTGTTATGTACAAAAAATGAAACGTTAATAAACTAGTCGGTCTGTCTGTCTGCTTGTCCGTCTGTCCGCCCGATTGTCTTTCTGTCTGTCTGTCTGCCCAAAGAAAATGCAAATCTCATGGAATCAATTTTTATGCAAGATGATATTTGTGGTATACTATTGTATTGTCAGAAGTGTGAGGCAGATTATAAAAAAACAGAAGTACAGTAATTGTATGAAAGAAGAGACGTGGCCAAATGGCCATCAATACTAAAAAAGAATTACACAGCTGTTAAAAGCAACAGATTAACAAAACAAGAGCATCGCATAACGGGTGTCACGCTCGGCTGTGAAAGCTTGTCAGAATTTTTTTTTTTTTTGAGGTCACAGTGACCTTGACCTTTGACCTAGTGACCCAAAATGGGTGTGGCGTGTAGAACTCAAGGTGCATCTACATATAAAGTTTCAAAGTTGTAGGTGGAAGCACTTTGATTTTAGAGGCAATGTAAAGGTTTTTGTTAAAGTTTTATATTAGAGGTCACAGTGACCTTGACCTTTGACCTAGTGACCCAAAAATGGTTGTGGCATGTAGAACTCATCAAGGTGCAACTACATGTGAAGTTTCAAAGTTGTAGGTGGAAGCACTTTGATTTTAGAGCCTATGTTAAAGTTTGATATTAGAGGTCACAGTGACCTTGACCTTTGACCTAGTGACCCAAAAATGGGTGTGGCGTGTAGAACTCATCAAGGTGCATCTACATATGAAGTTTCAAAGTTGTAGGTGGAAGCACTTTGATTTTAGAGCCAATGTTAAGGTTTTAGCACGACACCTATGGCGGACGGCGGACAAGCTGGCTATGACAATAGTTCGGGTGTTCTCCGAAAACAGCCTCGCTAAAAATGTTATTTGGTGACAATTCACATTATTTATTATAAAATGAGCACAAACGTCAAAACTGTTCTTATGCCTTAATATCAGTAAAATTAATAAATTAAAAAGACTATTGCCAAGCAATATATGTCCCCTACCGGCTCCACCATTGTCAGAATTATTTTTTGTTATTTGTTGCCATAACAACCAGAATTTTTGACATAGGAAGAAAAATAAATAACATGCATAATGTCCATATTGCCATCTATTTATGTTTCAAGTTTCATGAAAAAATATGAAGAACTTCAAAAGTTATCGCAGAACCATTTTCAGCAGTATTTCTAGTCTATTTGTTGCCAAAGCAACCAGAATTCTTGACGTAGGAACAAAATGAAATGATGTGCAAATCTCAATATTGCCATCTGTCCATATTTCAAGTTTCATGAAAAAATATGAAGAACTATTACAGTTATCTCAGGATCTAGAAAAGTGTGACAGACTGACGGACAGACGGACACACAGAGCGCAAATCATATGTCCCCTCCGGTGAAACCGGTAGGGGACAAAAAAACATTTCTTCATGCACATGAGAACCAACAGTTCTTCAAAAGTCGAAAATGTATCAAAGACATAAAAAAAATACTTTAGCAAAATAACAAAACCAAAACACAACCTTTTACAACTAATTGGCTAAAAAATACTTTTATACAACAAAGGTTTAAACCCCAGGATAATGCATACATAATGTATTCATTTCAACATTACAGTATGCGAAAAATATTTAAACATGCTAAAACAATGTGATCATGGTTGCTATATAAAGTGCACATGAATATTATTTAATTGTACATTTGTTTCAAGTTCTATGTCTATAAGTTGTTGCAAAATACTTTACAAAACCCATATAATACAATTCATGCAAGTATACTATTTCAGAAACATCACATATATGGCCATGAAAGTCAATGACAAAGCAACAGGTATGTGCAACCTTGTCCCAATCACAGATGCTGAAATGAAGAAAAAAACTCAATTAAACATCTACAATTTAATACTTTTTTTTCAAAAAATATTATATCATTGAAAAGCAGCTAACAAAAACTACACAAGATAGGGAAATTAACCAATTAAATATTAACAATCTTGATTAAAAAATAAATGTATGTATTTCTAACATGAATCAGGAAAAAACATTTTGCATTTTACATCCATTTTAAAGCATGTGTATGCTTTATACTATTATAAATATTTAAATATAAATATATAAAAATTAAATCAACCTTACATAATTCCAAAACTGTTGCTGCTGTGTTTGTATTGCAGAGAATGCTAAATGTTCTTTTATCATTTATTATAATTTCTTACAATAAATGAAATGCAAAATTATTAATTACTCAAAATTAAATTGTAGAAATGATTAATCATATCATATACCTTTGTAAAATACACCAAGAAAGCCTTTCTTTTCAGACAGAAACCATTGCTTTAACCGTGGCACTCTCCTCATGTATGCACATGTGCAGATCACAAGCATGCTGAATATCAGCACGCCCTCAAATGAGTACGCTGCAAAATAGGAGAAGATATTGTTAAATAATAATACTTCTGAATCAATCCTATTATATGTCTACTTTTCAGACCACACAACAGTATAGATTTATTAATTGAATAATATGCACCCATAAAAAATGATCAGTCATGAAAAAGGAAACTCCATTTTCCCTCTGAAAGTGTGAACACAAACATCTACTTTTATCACTGAACTGCTTTTTCAGCTACAGCAAAATCATTCATAATTTAAGGTAAGAGATTTTGTGGAGTTTTTTTGAAGAAGATGGCCCTTAAGCCCACACCAGTTCACGGACAAAACAGTTTACGGCCAAATTATTTTTTTTACCTTTGTGATTTTGACCGTAATACAGGCCACACTCAGTGGCCTCATGATAGTCATTTGCAGAAAGCTGTCATAAACATTACTGCCAGGACAAGCTGTTTTATAGACAAATTTGACCTGTGACCTCTTAATGTGACCAATCCTCTGAAGTTCACATGAAATGCCATGTCCTCATGGTCGCCTACTTGGAAAGAGGTTATAATAAAGAGCTGCGCCATGAGCGCATGATACGCCCGTCGTTCGCCAATGAAGTAGTAAGGTAATAAATAACCCTTTGAATCATTTTTTTACTTCAGTTTATTTGTATTTGAATACATGGTTTATTTTATAAGTACATGAGCATGGAGCGCCGTCTCCTTGACATTCAACAAAGTCCCATAACTGTGGAACAACAATTCAGAATTCCGTCAAAAACGAAAGGGGATCAGGGTTTATCAATATTAAGATTGTGTTGAAATTTGAAAAAAATCCATCGAAGGATATTTGAGCTACGGTAGGACATTCAATGAAATAACGAAATTTTGACGAACAAAGTCCCATAACTCTGGAACGACAATTCAGAATTCCGTCAAAAACGAAAGGGGATCAGGGTTTATCAATATTAAGATTGTGTTGAAATTTGAAAAAAAATCCATCGAAGGATATTTGAGCTACAGTAGGACATTCAATGAAATCACGAAATTTTGACGAACAAAGTCCCATAACTCTGGAACGACAATTCAGAATTCCGTCAAAAACGAAAGGGGATCAGGGTTTATCAATATTAAGATTGTGTTGAAATTTGAAAAAAATCCATCGAAGGATATTTGAGCTACAGTAGGACATTCAATGAAATCACGAAATTTTGACGAACAAAGTCCCATAACTCTGGAACGACAATTCAGAATTCCGTCAAAAACGAAAGGGGATCAGGGTTTATCAATATTAAGATTGTGTTGAAATTTGAAAAAAATCCATCGAAGGATATTTGAGCTACAGTAGGACATTCAATGAAATCACGAAATTTTGACGAACAAAGTCCCATAACTCTGGAACGACAATTCAGAATTCCGTCAAAAACGAAAGGGGATCAGGGTTTATCAATATTAAGATTGTGTTAAAATTTGAAGAAAATCTGTCAAAGGATATTTGACGTAGCGTACGACATTAACAGACGGACGGACGGACAGACGGACGCGGGGTATACCATAATACGTCCCGTCATAGACGGGCGTATAAAAACAATGAATGAACTTAGCACAGAGGCAGTCATGAGGCAACAAATAGCGTGTAAAACTTGTGGCCTGTCACAAATGTCAAGGTCACATTTTATAGGTTCAAAGATAAAGTTGTCCACATAACAGCTTGTTCAGAGTTATTTGGTCATTCAAATTCACCCTACTATATTTAGTCAATGAAATTGGCAAATCACACATTTTACAAATGTAATTTACAGCTTTAACTATTATCTGCAGAAATAATTCCATAGATAAACACTTAAAGACATATCAACTCTGAAGTCTCTAGCATTTATTAACAACAATCAAATAACCAGACAGATGTAAACAAAAAGACGTTTGGCATTGAATCTTATCAATATGCATTAAAACACTTTTTACCTTTACGATAAGTTCAAATATTGTATCACCAAATTTTATGTAGATCTTTAGATATTAAAGGGGCCTTTTCACAGATTTTGGCCTGTTTTGAAGTTTGTCATTAAATGCTTTATACTGATAAATGTAAACATTGGCTCTAAAAAGCTCCAGTAAAAACCAAGAATAGAATTTAAAAAAAAGGAAAAAAAAGTAGCCTGCAGCAGGGCTCGAACCAGTGACCCCCGGAGTCCTGGAGTAAAAACCAATTAGACCGCTCGGCCATCCTGCCAAGTATGTAAGAGAGGCGTATTTTATACTTTATAAGCAATCTTCGTAGTTTCAAAAAATTAAACGACAACAACAGAACTCTCCAAATTATTCAATCGTTTCGCGTTGCAACGCTTTATAATTTTCAGGTTTTTAAATTGTCAAAAGATGCATATAATGGCTATTTTAGAAAATGGTACATGTTCAGTATTACTGTTTCCTCACAACTATCATAACTAAAACAAAAATTTGCGAATCTGAAACAACTTTTTTCAATTTTGCCAATTTACCAAAACGTGAAAAGATCCCTTTAAGTATATGTTTATTTTCAAAACAAAACTGTAAGTGTTCAGATTGAACATCTTTAAGTCAAACTAAGCAGCTAATTATAAATATATATCTATACATATAGATGATACATCTGTAGATGTTGATTGTCTATAGATTGTTGATCAGTGCTGGTGATATCTCCTTCATAACTAAATGTTGATTACATTTCCATTACACAATAATTTCAATAAGGTATTTTATATAACAAAACAGGATAAAATTGCAATTAAATAATATTTTACTAATTAAGAACGCTAGCCTCAGGGTACCAATTCTCCAACGATTTTTGGCCGATTTTATTTAATTTGTCAAACTGTTTCATGTTTTTAAAATTAATTTAAGCTGATATTTCAGGTAAAAGACTGCTCTTTCTGAAACTATAAAATGTCAAGAAAACAAGCGTTAATAACTCGACCTTACCGTTGGTCAAATGAAGTTGGTTCTGTTTACATTTTGCAACCCGTTTGGAACCAATTATCGAACGTTCACTAAAGCAAGCCATCAGACATTTGCAACACACACATACACTGGTAAAATAAAAAAAATTACATAGCAACTGACGTGGATAATCCTTACTTATATATATTTTGTTCATTTAATCGAAAGATACATATTGACTTTTGACAAACATTTTCCTTTTTTGACTTCTCTAACAGCTGCTAGTAAAGCACTGAGTATTTATTTGATTTTCTTCATGTCATTTGTCAAAAAGAAATAAAAATAAAATTTAAATAGATGTATTATATTTATGAATAAAATGATTCTTCATAAATGTGGTTGAAAGCAGAATGTTACCAAGTTACGAGTTGGCTTAAGTACGAATTGACGATAAAGAAACTTAGTTGTTTGCAACCTAATCCATCAAAATAAAAAATAGAAAACAGGGCAAGGTCAAGGATGTAATCGCTTATTTTGACAGTTGTAAACAAAGTGAAAGGTAGTAAAAAGCCTGACTGGGGAATGAAAACATCGCTCATATTGTTAGAATGTTATAAAACAAAACATTTTGATGACTTATAATGATCTAACTGAATTAACCACTCATTTATCTGGTCAAATATTAAAATTTTACTTGGTTCAATGAATCTTCGTCTGCAGTTGCGTTTACGAAGAAGAGGCTGTCAAGTGGGAAGTTTGCCATTAGAATGTATTCATATTGGACTTACTTAGAATGGGACCCGATTTCAAATTGAACAATTCCACCAAAAGTAAATTTTATAATTTATAAAAATTGTTCGAGAATTGGTTCTGTTCGAGAATTGGTACCCTGAGGCTAGTAACTGTATCTAATTTCATGAACTGACACTGACATAAACAAATTTCGCTGACACCCACACCACTGCTTTATTTGCTTAAAATATAGTCCGAATTACAATCAATTAACACAGACCGTTATCTCTTCAATCTCTTAATTAATGGACAACGATCCATAATGGAACATATTTATATGGTAAGAGGCACGCTCCATGTCTAAAAAGCCTTTCTGTAGCCTTTCAGGCCTGAGCTCAGTATTTACACATTAATGGCGCCGAGGTAAAAAGGTACTGTGAATGCGGGAGTCGGTCTGAGCTGTTTAATGGTTTCTGGTAGGGCCATGCGGTAGCAAGACATGCTGTAGCGGGCGTGTCTGGGCCTTGAATCATTAAAAGGGGGAGGGGTGTAGTAAAAAGTAAGGTCACTTCCAACAGCCTTCCTGTTGGGCTAGCTCTTTAGCGACGTGGTTAAAGTGTCGGACTACCACTCTGGAGATCGTGGGTTCAATTCCCGACCTGAGCTCAGTATTTTCACATTATGCTATGTTCTCGCACATTTGTGCCCCTTAACTTTGTATTTCGCGCATGCGAATACAATGACAAGTATTTTTAGCATTGTATTACTTTTATATCCTCATTAAAATACTATTTCAGTATTAAACCATCTGAAAATCGTCTTTGTTTACATATTTACTATTTTTTTCAACTCGTGAAGGTGAAGGCCAATGATCTGCATCATCCAGAAGATTATTCTCATTGGATTCGTGCTCCTTGCTTGACCGCGTTCTAAATGGGGCTCCCAGTGGGGAAGTTATTTTTATACATAACGGATTGCAATGTCCTTTTTCTAAGACACAATTGAATGTGTATTTAATGATGTAATCGATTTATTTTCAAATATAAAATTCCAAATAAGAGCAGGGATGTTAATATTTTAACCATGGTTACTTTCAACAAAACAATGCAAACGTGCTAATTGAAATATAATTGTCTCGCGCGTCTTGCATATTGAGTTACAATACCCTGTCGGGTACCTCTCAGTGCTCCGAATTAAATAGAGCGTGGCCTTCCTTAGAAATGATTCTGCCACTTGCACCGAATTTCTAAACTTTTTTGTTTTAAGTGCAAGCGATTTATAATGCAATAATACTCTGCAATTGTATTTTTTACCACAATTTAAGCAATATCTATGTCTGTGTGGAACATTTCTTGTTTAAAACTCATTTTCTCGGCAAAATAGTCAGCAGTTGTAAACGCTCGATCTACTTGCATAGAATCCTGACACGCGAAGTATTTGGCGAGAGCGAAAATGACGTATTAAATTGAGCACGAATCCAATGAGAAGACAAAAAAGTATGAGAACGAGGCATAATTAAAAGAAAATTTCAATTCATTGAGAAATCCAAAAGGAATGATGTTGTAAAAAGATCAACAATTGCTTGTTAAGCCAGAAAGTGTTTAATTTACCATTCGTCATGCTGACATCGCAAATAGAGCATTGATTTAGAAATAAAATGCCTGTGTTCACGACTTGTTGTCACCGGAAGTTGTTATATGGTCATTTTGATTTTCCTGTGTGATAATTTTATTTTTTTTATTATACCAACAAAGCTGAATCTATGTCATTATGTTAATCTCTTGTAAAGTATTTGATAAAATACACACGCATGCATCCGTTTACTTAACTTAATACGGTGATACATTGTCATTCCAAAATATAGTCGATTAATAAATTGACTTCAACAATTAATCAAGTAACGATAAATTCGTACCCTAATATTTCGAACCGGAAATCGCTCAATATGTCATATGCCAAAAAACACTAGATTTGTTTTACGTAAACAATAATAAATGCTTTCATTTAATGATAACTAGTTTCGATTTTAAGAAAAGATACTATATTGTTTATACCTGTATACGGTGTGTGTTTCACTGGTTTGTATTGATTGTTAAAATTTGTTAGCTAAAATGAAAGTGATTAAAATTGCAAACTGAAAGTGAGTTACAACTTGCAGTAAAGTGCTCAAAGAATCAACATTTTCATCAACTGCTTCAATATGAACATGAACAATTTGATGAATGTTTACTTTTTGGTTTTGATTGAAATTGCAAACAAAGTTATTCAAATTAACAGACTGTGAAATCAAAGTACAAGATATTTATCTTTGTTGCCCTCTGGTGAAAATAACTGGCATGTCTATCCTACATGTAGTATCAGCCCTCTTCATGAATACATACAAATTTTGGAAGTGAACAAATACAAAAATACGCATGTTTTATATGTCAATCTATAGTTAAATGTGTATTCTTGGACATAACAACGAAAACTGCATTTAAATCGGCAATGTTTTGACAAAATACTGGCTTGACTTAGATTCCCGGTAGTAATCTGCTGGATGTACAATTTTCTCGTAGTATCGGCCCTTCTGATTGGTTGCTAAGATTTACTACTATGTGCATGTGCTTGTTTTTTAAAAAGTAACTTAATGGAAACACGAAACTCTTGCTCATGTTGTTCTTAAAATATTTTTACATTTTATTTAAAAATAAGCGCGCATATAAAACATTTGACAGAGCTACTATTAATCCATAAACAAACTAACATAATTGTGTGTTACTTATTAAAAATCATAGCATCACCCTGGCATAAACATTACCTTCTTTCCAACTAACACCAGAAATCACAAGAATCATCGTCGTAATACTGAGTCCTGGATTACATGTACCATCAAATAAATGTCAACTTCTAAAAATTGAAAAAGCATTCACTTTCCGGCACTTCTTGAAGGTTTTTTGTTAAAGGCGTGATGCTATGAGGAGGACCTATACTATGAGATTAAGGGATTCATAGAAATAAAGGAATCAAACCATAAAAAACATTTATTGATAGAGAAAGTTATGAGTAAGAGCAGATGGCTATTACTCTATTCAATATTTACATGTTTTTAGCAGCCCTTTTTAAAAAATTGTATGTGACATATTCTTAATCAGTATTCAAGGAATTAAAAATATACAATTATAAAGACTGTTCATTAAGTGCAGACTGCCATAATCTAATTATTTTATCAATATTTTAAGAATAATTGCGTGATAATTGATAATTTGATTACTTCGAGAAATATGCCAGAAGAGCAACTCTAAAAAAATATTGAAAGGATTCAAATTATGCTCTGTACAAATATACAGCTATTTTATAGTCAAGTGTTTGTATATTTAAGTTTGTTAATTTAATCCATATTGTATAACTTTTCAATATAATGGGCTAGTCTATTTGTTGAAGATATATTTTGTAATATCATTAAATGTTATTAGTTTGAATGGTTTCCCTCAAGCTATTCCTGAAAAACTTGCTTACTGAACTTAAACCTGCCTATATAGTGCGCTTTAGCCTGGCTTGGACGCAAATGCTGGGGTGTGAAGAATAGATTAAATTTTTAATTGAAAAGTTAATTTAAAATGCCTTCATCATGCAACTTAACTAGTAATAAATGACACTTTAAAAATGACTATTTTTATCAACAGAATTAATTTTCTTCAGAGGAGTACGATGGCTGACAACCGAACCATGCCTCTTCAGTTTGCACCTTTCAGCAGTTTTCTGGATGGAGGCTTCTGGCATCAGCTGTGTCACAACAAAGTCAATGTTTATGGTTTAGACGATTCTGCCAGGCCCATAAATGCATCATATTATAATGGTATTGTTTTGATTAATATCGCTTTGACACAGTGTTTTTTCCACCATTTCGGGAATGAGTCCAGGTCGCTTTGGATTGGGAAATATCGCGTCTTAAATATACCGACTTAAATCGGGAAATTAATGTTGTTGACTTTCTGCTTACAAATACCTTATAATTGATACTTAAAGTGATTTCAATATTATATTTACTAAGGTTCAACTTATTAATAGATGAATGACATGTTGAGACTTATAAAACAAAAGATTATTTTTTGGAAACCTTCAATTCAGATTTTTATTGCCCCTGGTAGGGTGGTATAAAGCAGTTGAACTGTTCATCAGTCTGTCCGTCCATCCGTCCGTCCGATAATTTCTAAACCTGCCAAATGATATACCCCGGTATTAAAATTTTATTTCAAAGCGGCGCAATAGGGGGCATTGTGTTTCTGACAAACACATCTCTTGTTTAGGTCCCATTTGGGAAAAATAAATACTTAATTCCATTGGGGATGGGTTCCACTACAGGACCCACATTTGAACGAAAAAAACACTTTGTATGGAAGTTATTACTTGTTTTGAAGTTTTGATCATTGACTTTGTTTATTTTATTTTTTTGCAGCAAAATATTGTGGAATTGCTTTTGATTGGGTTAATAAATGCCTGTACTATGAAACAAAATATTGATTTTATGAAAAGATGTATACTCATTTTTTTATGCTTTAAAATACTTTGAATTTAATTTGTAACCATTTTTATTTAACTGGTAGCTTGTCTATTGTTTTGTTATCACTATTTTTATAACTGAGTCATGATTTATGCAATAACAATCTATCGGTACTGTAATTTCTATTCTCAGGGGATGCCAGTGGAATGCCTTGCAGAATGAGCTTAGAACATTCATCATTTGATATGTAAGAAATTTCAATTTTAAATTATTTCTGTGGCATAAAAGCCACTGACCCATGCCACCAAAGAAACCATCTATATTATAAACAAAGACTTGGTATTGCAAAACCAGCATCAATGGGTTACTTTTTAAAAGTGTTCTTAACATAAAAAATTATCTTCTAAATTTAAATACTTAGAGAATAATTCTTTATGTCTGTTGTTCATCGTCTGTAGTGTCAACATTTAAATTGTAATCATTTATCAACCAAACCTCGTGTACAGAAAATTTGACCCAATTATATCTCGACTGATTAAAAAAAAATGGTTATAGTAAATTGACAAACATGGCCGCCAGGGGCGGGGCAGTTTTCTATGTATCTCTATAGTGAAACCTTTTGAAAACACAAGAGATCACATTGATAGCCCAATCTTCAGGAATCTTAGTCAGAGTAAGAGCATTATATCTTGGTAGAGTTTCAAATTGGTTCCTGTCTGTTGATACACATTGCCACCTGGGGGAGGGGTAGTCGTCCTAATATAGCTATATAGAAACCTTCTTAACACCTCAGAAGTCACATTTTTTGTCTTAATCATCACGAAACATGCTCATAAAAAAGATATCCAGTCTGAATTCTAAACACATCTAAACATTAAAAAAAAACTGATCAAAACAGTTCAGTTTCTTCAGGTCTCAGGTGTGTTACCTTTAAACTTCCGACCTCTTGTTTTGACAATTATCATGAAGCATTTGGCAAGCCATGTGCTCATCTGCTTGTTAGCTTCACAAAGTTTTCCTTTTTCAAATACTTAGTTAATATCCTCTCTCTCTATAATGGCCTATACCTGTATTTGCCTGGATTTATTTCCCATGCAAACTCTGGAGTTATAACCTGGCTCAAAATTTGTGTCATCCAAATTTTCCTGGAAACAACAAAATTCTTGTTGATTGGGTATTTACTAGATTTCCTTTAACCAGATGGGTCAGTTTGGAGTCATTGGTTAATTTGGCTGATGGAAAACTGAGCCCTGCATGTATGTGCTTGTAGGTCCAGTAAGACTCCCAGCCAGTATTTCCGTGCGGAGGGCCATCTGTACAACAAGAACACCCTTGAGGACTTCAAGAACACAGACAAGAAACAGCTGCTGGACCAGGAGGGAGCTCAGGTTAGTTTAAACCTATTTATTTAAGCTTGATTGCATTGAAAGCCTAAGGCTTATTGAAATGATCTCTAGTCTATTTCCTGGGTAGAACCAGTACTTGGTGTCTTTTGGGAAGATCTAAAGAACGCTCTCAAAGTGGGGATGGAACCCGGTAGCTAGGGGGACACCATATCCACTATGCCACGCGGACCTACATTTGTGCTCAGGTTGGTAAATTTATTCATTTTATGCTCACCTGAGCACGTTTAAGAGTATATTGCGCTCATGGTGGGCTTTTATTATCACATTTTGTCCGTCATTTCTTGTGCATGGTGTGTCATCTTTTGTCAACACTAGAAGCTGCATTTATTACCAGTTGTCATGAACCTTATTCAGAATTTCTATCCCAATGATGTTGCGGTTGAGTTCAAAACTGGGTCACATGGGAACTAAAACTAGGTTAATAGCTCAAATTAAAGAAAAATAACTGTGAACTCTCTTGATACCCCATGGGTCATTTGCCAATTAAGCCAACATATAACGTTGTAAAGAATAATTCATCTTAAACTTTTGTTATTAAACTCTATGAAAAAGCCAAAATGCGGCAAGAACATAAATTTGCTGATGTATAGAATACACATGTATGTGGCTAATGACCATCCGAAATTGTACTTATACGATTAGATTATTTTTAAGTTTTCTATCATGAAAATAATAGTTTCCACCTCTAATCCAAATAAACAAATTCCTTTAAAAAGCTATTATTTTAAATTTTTGCCTTGAAAATATTATATTGTTTATTGCCAAATCAGAAATTGTTTTATTCTTCAGGTTTCTATGTTGGGCAGAATGCCTTTTAGCAAGAAAAATCTATATATGTATGTACTAATGTCTGCCCAGCTTGTTGTTTTTAGCTCACCTAAGCACAACATGACGATCATGCTTATGGTGAGCTTTTGTGATCACCTTTTGTCTGCTGTGCACTGTCTGTCGTGCGTTCTCAGCATTTGCCATGTTCACCCATTAGAGGCCACATTTATGTCCGATCTTCATCTTCATGAAACTTGGTCAGAAGATTTGTCCCAGTGATGTCTCGGATGAGTTCGAAAATGGTTGCGAATGGTTGAAAAACATGGCCACCAGGCGGCTGGGCATTTTTACCTTTATGGCTATAGTAAAATCTTGCTAACACTCTAGAAGTCACAATTATTGTCCAATCCTCATGAAACTTGTAAGAACATTTGTTCTAACTCTTGATTTGATATTTTGGCCAAGATTGAAAATGGCTTCAGAAATATCTCAAAAGTTGCCCAGAGCACTTGAGTTCCCTGAAGTCTCAGGTGAGCGACAGTGGGCCTCTGGCCCTCTTGTGTTATAAGACTATAAATGTTGAACTTTGTAAATATCTGTGATTGCACAATGTTGTACTCTTTGAATTATAGTATTCACACATCTCATCAAACAGGAAGATATTTCATTTAAAGTCCACAGAAAAGTACAACTACATGTACTAGTCTGATTATATTCATAAAGTATTCAAGGCTCAAGTTTACCGGTGACTCATAATGTTGAGAAGTGCTTTTTCCCCATGAAACAAACAAGCTGTCAATCATGTCATGATAATTTAAGTGCTCCAGCACAGCCTAAGGGCGTAGCACCATTCTTCCCTAATGTCCCACCTTGCACTTTTTGATTCCAACAATACCCTTATTTTATTTGATCTCATGATAATAATGCATATTTTATTTGAAGTTTGTAATACATTAACAAAATTGTAGGGTTAACTGGTTCTATTAAGTACAGAAACAATTTTTTTAATTAAACTACTATTTACTATTAAGTATAATTTGTACATATAATACATGCTACATTGAAAATATGTAACAGGGATAATATGACAGCCCAGGCTAAAGTGACCTTTTGACAAAAAAACACCCTTTGAGCTTGAGTCGAACCTTGTGGCTAATTGAGCTTTCAAACCCTTAACCGTTGCTTGCAGAATGGTAGAACCAGTATTGGAGACACCTGAAAGTTTATTGCCTTGGTGGAACCAGTATTTAGGACACCTTCAAGTCTATTCAAGTCTATTACCTTGGTAGAACCAGTATTTGAGACACCTTCAAATCTATTACATTGGTAGAACCAATATTTGAGACACCTTCAAGTCTATTACCTTGCTAGAAAAAGTATTTGAGACACCTTCAAGTCTTTTGCCATGGTGGAACCAGTATTTAGGACACCTTCAATCCTGCTTCCTTGGTATAACCATTAATTGAGACACCTTCAAGCTTTTTGCCATTGTAAATGTAGAACCAGTAATTGAGACACCTTCAAGCTTTTCGCCAAGATAGAACCAGTAATTGAGCCACCTCTTACTCTATTACCTTGGTAGAACCAGTAATTGGTAGCTTTGCTAAGTATCAGTAAAACATAACTTTGAAAGATTACACACAAATTCCTGATTGCAAGATAGAATCCATATACGTAAAACAGAGCTCCAGATAAGGATTTGTGAAATAAGTAACGGTACTGCCACTGACAGAAAGATAAGGAGTAACGCTTAAAATCAATTAGTACCTGTACTACCATATCCAAAAATACAGGTGGTACTGTACTACCCGTGTTCTTGGATATTGAAGGGTGTATAACTGACTTTACAGAAACATTTGCAACAATTATAATGAATATATGTAGCTTCTTAAACAGTTACTGTATTAGGTTTTCCATTCTGAATTATGATGCTAATACAACTACACATTAAAACACATGACTAATACTATTTCTTCATTTTTCTTGACAAAAAAAACACAAGCCAATTAGTAAGCTAAGTAAATGAACACTTATTTCACTGTCTCATCCGTTTCCGATCGTGTTTTCTAACGTTTTACGCCACCGATGCAATCAAATCGTTTAGTTCGGGGTGACAATGTCTTTTTCTGGGTTTACAGATTTAATGTCAGGATGGTTAGAAGACACAGTATGTAGTCATTATATGACAACAAAGTGTTGTTTTGAGCCAATTCCGGTTAAGCCGGCATTCAATTGCGCGCAGACATATCGTTTTTGACAGATTTACAAGTTACAGGAAATCACGCGACAGAATAGACAATAATATATGACCCCAGTCTACAATTTTTCGGTAATTTAAATAAACGAAAAGCGCCGTTAGGTTAGAGACCAACAAATCACGCAGCGCTGACGCAGACGTATCGGTACGGCTAGATTTTTTTCGTAAATGCGTAAAATGGATATTAATGTCGTAATTGTACATCCAGTTTATAAAAATAAATGCGTAAATCTTCATGAAAAATGCGTATTTACGGCTGTACGGCCCTTATCTGGAGCTCTGGTAAAACCAATGTTGACACCACTTTTGCCTCTCTTAATCATCTATATAATGGCCCATTTTAGCCTATGTAGGGAGAAGTGACATATCCTTTGACAAAATTTTGCAAAAGCTTGATTAAAACTGTCAACTGAAAATGGCCCATAACATGGTTGTTAACCCTCACTCAGAGGCAATGCAAAATGGCTATGTGCAAACAGCATAAAACCAGAACAGCCTGCAAGTAACTCATCAGTATCTAAGGGTTGGAAATGAAGCCTTTAAAATCTAGTAAGAAAGGTCTTTGAATAAATATATCTTTCTTAGGGACTATGAATGCGTAAAAATACGTATATAAGTGGTAAAGGGTTAATTTATTTACTTTTGATTTATCAATCCCAATGGCCAAAGGAATATATTCCTAATGAGCCTTGCTTTGAGAAAATGGGTCTGAATGCGGCAGCAAGATTTACCCAAATACACCCAAATACACCCAAATACACTCAAAATACCCAAATAATTATAATTTAGACTCATTATGGCATGTTTGTCCATATTTTTTATTAAGAAAGGGATAGGGTTAAGATATTAAGATATTACGTTTTTCTTAATATTGCTTCACTTGATTAAAAAAGTCCAAAAATATGGACAGACATGCCATGTGTCAAAATAATGAGTATTTGGGTATATTATTTGGGTATTTTGAGCGTATTTGGGTGTATTTGGGTAAATCGTGCAACCCGCTCAATGAATGTGGGTAAAGTTTTTTCCCAGATTAGCACATTTAAGCACATGCATTTAGCCCTGCAAATTGCACAGGCTAATCTGGGAGACACTTTATGCACATGCATTATGCCCAGTTTTCTTAGAACACGACTCATTTGTATGCAGGTGTGGAAAGCAATCACATCTGGAGCTGCACTAGAGAACACAACACAACTCTCCAGGCTTCTGCTACTAACATTCGCAGTAAGTAGAAAATTTGAATTTATATTGGCTTGTAATAAAATCTGTATGCTTGTAGAGACACAAACACACATGGATGACATTGGTTCGGTTTAAAATTTATTATTTTGAGTTTGTATGTAACAAAATATGGACTGTGAAACTTTCAATACAATGACTTGTGTGGTTTCAGCATTGTTCCTTTGTTTTCATCTTTTGAATGATGCCTTAGTAAATATCATAGGGTGTTGTATAAATTAAGTTTTATGCCAAAGTTGTAGGCTACAGTTTGTGAAGACGATTGAGTTTTAGACATAATCATATATAGAAAATGAGTTTTTACTTGTAACAAAATTTTTTTTTATCAATTTGTATATTAATAAAGAGTTTTGGATGCATACATTTATAGAAAATTTGTTTTTAGAGCAAAGTGGCTTTTTAAAAGGTCATCAATTCCTTTTTTTAAGTGGACAGACATGCTGAGCTGGAGTATTTTTGAGTTTGTTAAGAAAAAAGCAATCATTCATCATTCATATGGCATATGAGACACATCATGCGAAAATGGGTCTTATTACATATGCATGCGCATAGTCTGGCAAGAAGCTACCCTGTCTGTAATAAAGTCACATAAGGTTTTGGGGTCTCAATAGCGGTCATAGTAGCTCATGATCAGACTGTGCAAATGCGCACGCTGGTCTGGAGCTTTGCTGGCTGCATATGGCATAAAACCCATTTTCTCATGATGTGACTCATATTCTGAATAAGATGCCTAGGTTATCAGACACATGTTTGTCCTTGTCAAAAACATGTCTTTGTTATCCTGGCAGGACATCAAGAAGTACCACTTCTACGATTGGTTTGCCTTCCCCTGTGGCCTTGGTAATCAGTCTCATGTTTGTCCTTGTCAAAAATGTGTCTTTGTTATCCTGGCAGGACATCAAGAAGTATCATTTCTACTACTGGTTTGCCTTCCCCTGTGGCCTAGGTAATCAGACACATGTTTGTCCTTGTCAAGAATGTGTCTTTGTAATCCTGGAAGGACATAAAGAAGTATCATTTCTACTATTGGTTTGCCTTCCCATGTGGCCTTGGTAATCAGACACATGTTTGTCCTTGTCAAAAATGTGTCTATGTTATCCTGGAAGGACATTAAGAAGTATCATTTCTACTATTGGTTTGCCTTCCCCTGTGGCCTTGGTAATCAGACACATGTTTGTCCTTGTCAAAAATGTGTCTTTGTTATCCTGGAATGACATTAAGAAGTATCATTTCTACTATTGGTTTGTCTTCCCATGTGGCCTTGGTAATCAGACACATGTTTGTCCTTGTCAAGAATGTGTCTTTGTTATCCTGGCAGGACATCAAGAAGTACCATTTCTACTATTGGTTTGCCTTCCCCTGTGTGTGTCCTGCTCAAGACTTCACCCTGGTCCGCCCTCCACAAACACTGCTGCAGGCTTTCACACCAGAACAGGTGAGACTTGTACATACTGTGGCCCAGTTCTTAGCTCACCTGATCACTACATGATTATTGTGAGCTTTTGTGATCACCCTTTTCCTATCAATCGCTGTTTGTCGTCCGTCGACAGCATTTACCTTGTTCATACAATAGAGGTAATTTATTTTCCAATCTTCACGAAACTTGGTCAAAACATTTGTCCGATTGATATCTCGGCAGTTTGAAAATGAGTCATTTGAGGTCAAGATTTAGGGTACTTGGTCAAATTAAAGAAATGCTTGTTAACACTCTATACTTTTTTTTACCCAAAAATCCTGAACATGGCCAACAGGGATGGGCATTTTTCAATGTATGGCTATAGTGAAACATTGTTAACCCATAAGTAGCCAATTTTTTGTCTAAATCATAATTAAAGTTGATCAGAAAATTTTGTTTTAATGTTATCCGGGATGAGTTTGAAAATAGTTTTGGTAGGTTGAAAAAAAAGCCACCAGGAAGTTGCTTTGATATGTCTAAAGTGAAACTTTGTAAATACCATACATCACATTTTTTTTGTCCATTTTCATGACTTACATTTTTATAATTATATCTTGAGTTTGAAAATTGTTTGAGTGTCAGTCTTCTAAAAAGCATCAATACCAGGGTCAATAAGTTATCCTTATGGGGTAATTGTGGAACCGAATGAACACTCAATTGTTTGCTTATTTTCCCCATAAAATTCGCCCTCTTGTTATTAAAAAAGACCAATTGTTATTTCTCTAATACACACACACTTGATGCTCCTTGCTGAATTGATCACCATCCAAATGCAGCTAAAACTATTAACTAGATATGCATGATTAAGCTTTTATGTTTGTTATAAAAAAGAAATAAGCCTCCAACCTTAAACAAAGTGTTAGAACAACTGGCACCAGGTGAGCTATGTAGGTACTCTTTATCTAGGGTTTGTATGCTCCCTCCCTGGACATGAAACACAACTTGTATGGTGTTTTGTCATTCAATTATTTCCACAGCCGTTCTCCCCTACCAGCAGCATAGTTGGCAGTTACTGGTGTAAGCGCTTCTGGTACTAGTAATTGGTTTAGATTGGGTAAGATTCATCATATGACATCCGTCGTCAACTTTATTGGGTAAGCTTGTAGTGCAAAAGTGTCAGTAGGTTAAATTACTTCTGTGATAAACTGGTAAAAACATTGAAAAATTCAAACAGATGAATCTCCTCTGGGAAAACGGGGCTTAAGAAATGGGGTAAAGTTTCACCCCAGATAAGCCTGTGCAGTCTCTTGATGGAAGTTTCGTCGTATTAAAATTCCAGTTAAGGTGGAAAGTGTTGTCCCTGATTAACCTGTGCAGACTGCACAGGCTAACCTTGGACGACTCTTTATGCACATGCATTAAGCCCCATTTTCCCAGAGCAAGGCTTAACTGTATTGTCCGTTTCCTAGCATGTTGTAGGGCAGCAGTGATGCAGTATGCCTTTTTGTCTTCTGCTCAGAATCAACACTGGTTTTAGTTGTCAAGAGACCACTGTACATATGTTTTTCTTTGATTGGAAGTGAAATTATTGATAATTGATTTGTGCAGGCTTATATCATAATAAAGAAGTAAGTTGCCCTGTAAGATAACAACCATTCACTCAAGAGAACGTGCATGTTTTTCATAAATTGTTTCATTATTTGTAAGAACTTTCTAACAAACATCAATTTTTAACATTTAGTGAAACCCATGCACATTATTTCAAATTCTTTAAAAAAAAAGATACATATCCGGTGTTTTTATGCTAAAATCTTGTATCTGGTGAATATTTAGGAATGAGATACAGCTGTCTATTTCAAATTTCTCAATACTTTTCCTAGGCTGACCAGATATTGGAGAGATACAGGGAGTTCCAGTCCAGGGGTAAGGAAGGTGTAGCATTCTTCATCATTGTTGAAGAAGCCTGTACCCTGTCAGTTGATACACTTGCCTCTACTGAGAGACATATGCAAAAAGGGCACAAGGTTAGACGTCACCTTCAAAATGATAAGCCTTTTCTGCTCAGGTACGCATTTTGGCCCATTTGTAGTCCCTTAGACAAGTACTTTATTTAAAGACCTTTCTTATTAGATTCAAGTTTTAAAGCCTTCAATTCCATCCCTAAGATACTAATGAGCAGCAAACAGCATAAAACCTGAACAGATTGCCAGTTACTCGCAGACTGTTCTGGTTGTATGCTGGTTGCATACAGCCATTGTCAATTTACTTCTGAGCGGGAAAGGGTTTATGTGCATGTTAGAAATGTCAAATTTTGTATTTTATTAATAATACTGATGTTTTATGAAAGAAACATGTAAAGTAGACATGATTGTAAATTAGGCCATGAAAAAGATAAACTCAAAAACATACAGGCAAAAACATACAGTGTGAGAACTACATTATTCGACATCTATTAATTATGTATTGCCGCCTATTTAAGGGGGAGCTCTACCACATATTTTCCTCTTCTCTATATCAGAAGCTAAATGGTTCTGAAAAGTTTTCTTAAGTTCTTCCATGTTGCCACAAATAAATCTGATTTTAAGCGATATTCTTTAATATAAAAGAAACTTGTAACTTGCATATATTTCAATTAAAAAAGCAAAATACTTCTTCATTTTAAATTTAAACAGAAAACTTAAGTGCCAATTTAGTTTTACTACATGAAGTGCTGACATTTGAGGGTCAATCTTTTTTTTAAAAACATTTTGTAAATGGTGCCAAGGCCCTTTTCATTGTGAAAATTGCGTTTTATTTTCACTTAAATTGGTAAAGTAGTGTTGTTTTTGTTTTTTTTGCAAACAAATACTTGAAATTGAGAATTTAAGTATTAAATTTATTAAGGTTAAACTTATAAGCTGGATAGGAAAATGAAAAATAAAATGTTGCAATTAAAAAAAAAATGTTTTCCTTTCAATGTGGAATTCTAAGCAGTCATTTGGGAAATATATGAGTCGCGTTCTGAGAAAACTGGGCATAATGCATGTGCTTAAAGTGTAGTCCCAGATTAGCCTGTGCAGTCTGCACAGGCTAATCAGGGATGACACTTTCCGCCTTAACTGGATTTTCGTGTAGAAGGGACTTCCGTTAAACGAAAAATACTATAAAAAAGCGTAAAGTGTCGTCCCTGATTAGCCTGTGCAGACTTCACAGGCTAATCCGGGACGACACTTTTTTTTTTTTTATTCAATATAATACATACAATGTATACATGAATATATACAACATAGTGATTGTACAAAGCAATAAAGTTCAGACATGTTATACAAGATATGCTAATTTTTTTTAAAGAGAAAAGAAAAAAAATAATAGAAGAATTGTTATGAAAAATAATGAGTTGTATAAAGTCGGAAGAAAGCATACTGGACTTGTGTGTTTCGTTGTATATTCAAAATGATCTTATAAGATTGAAAAAAAAAAACATACAAAAATATTTTAGAAAGATAAACTTACATTAGAGTGAAATGTATATAAGTGGACAAACATCATGAGAATTTAATCCGATTCCATTTTTGTTCAAAGTTTTGTAATGTGTCATTACTGAGGGCTATTTCTTTCTCAATCTGGACTTTAAGTTTGAGACTATGGATAAAACAATTAAAATTTGGTACTTCTTTTTTGAACTTCATGTTAAAGATGAACAATTTCATCATTATAAGAATAAAATTCACAATATTATTACAATCTTTTGATTTCAATGAGTAAATTCCGAAATTTACATTTAAGAAAGATAGTTTAACGTTTAGTTGCTGTTGTTCAAGAAAAGATGTTAATTGATTCCAAATAGGCTGGATGTGTTTGCACTCCCAAAACAGGTGTTCTATAGTTTCGATGTTTTCACTGCAGAAGTCACACAGATTTGAATTAGATAATTTGCATTTAAAGAGATATTTATTTGTAGCTATAATTCTATGAATGTATTTATATTGAAAATTTCTCAGAGTGCTTTCAATAGTTGCTTTATATGGCATGGTAAATATGTGTTTCCAATTAAGTTCATGTACTCCGAAAAGGACTTGCCATTTATTTTGGGTTTTTGAGTTTTCTGTAGGGTTTTTAATTTGTAGTGTGTAAAATATTTTATTTGTTTTGTTTTTTCTTCCAACTATATTTTCTACGAATGTTGTTTGAGTACATGGTGTATTATTTGTATTGATTTCAGATTTAATATGTTTGGGTATGCTTTTGATTAATGTGTAGTACTTCAAAAAATTATTTGAAGGTATTCCGTATATGTAGCATATATCATTAAAAGAGTAGAAATCCTTAATTCTGTAGTCATATAATTGGTCCACATATTTAATGCTTCGTTCAAACCAATCTTTATAGAAAAACGTCTTATTGTTTGAAGTTATGTCTTTATTGTTCCATAGAATAGTTTTGCTGCTTGTTTGGGTTTCTAGGTTATGAGTGACATCACTCCATGCTGATAGAACATCAGACAGAAATATGTTTTCGTTTGCAATTTCATGTAAGATAGTATTGCTGATGTTACATTCAAAGAGGAAGGAGTCACCATATTTTTTTAGAATTTTCTGATAGAATAATTTCCATTTACTTGTATTGGCATTATCTAGGTATCTTTTAACCCAGCTGCATTTGATTGCATTCAAGAATGAGTCAATGTTCGTTAATTGGATACCTCCATTTTCTACAGATTGAATTAACTGAGTTCGTTTTATTTTATCAGGCTTACCGTCCCATATGAAATTAAATATTGCTGATTTTATATCGTTAATAATATCATTTGGTGGATTTGGGAGGACTGTTAATACATAAATTAATTTAGGAAGTGCAAACGTTTTCAATACTGTGTTTTTTCCGATAAGTGTAAGTTTACGGTGATGCCATGATTTTAAGCAGTTTTTTAAATTCTGTAATTTAGGTAGTATGTTTTTAAGAACTGTATCTTTTTCATTATTTGTGAAAGTAATTCCTAACGTTGTGGCTTCATCGGATGTCCAATTAAATTTCATTTCTTTTTATATTGGACATTATTTTGTTTTAATTTACCTACTCGTAGCACAGTACATTTGCTTTTGTTTAGTTTCAGACCCGATGTCATTCCGTAAAGGGTTAGCGATTCTATTAGGTTATGGAAAGAATCGTAAGTGTCGTTTAAAAAATAAGTTGCATCGTCAGCAAATAGGGACTGTTTGATTTCTTCGTCAGGTTCTAGTGATATGCCTTTTATGTGTTTATTTGATTGGATGTGATGTGATAGATACTCGATGCAGATAATAAATAGCGATGATGAGAGTGGACATCCTTGTCGAACCCCTCGTTCGATGTTAAAACTGTTTGAAAAGAAGCCATTGTTAATGATTAAACTGTTAATATCGGTATAAAATAGTTTGACCCATTGAATGAGACTTTCACCAAAGTTCATATTTTCTAAGCAAGAGAACATAAATGAATGATCAAGCGAATCGAATGCCTTTTCGAAGTCTGCAAAGAAAATTAGACCAGGATTATTTGAATTGTTGAAATAGTTTATGCATTCTTGGATAAGACGAACGTTTTCACCAATGTAACGTCCTTTTATGAAACCAGATTGAGATCTTGAAATGATTGCTGGTAATATTTTTTTTATTCTGTTTGCTATACTTTTAGTTGCAATTTTATAATCATTGTTTAGTAAACTAATCGGGCGCCAGTTTGATAAGGATTCTAAGTTTTTTCCAGGTTTTGGAATAAGTGATATAATACCTTGTTTTTGTAGCGTAGTTAAGTTTTCGTTGTTAAATGAATAGTTTAGTGAATTAATTAGATGTGTTTTTATATCATTCCAGAATATTTTATAAAATTCGATTGTGATGCCATCAGATCCTGGGCTTTTGTTATTTTGCATATCTTTTAGGGCTAATCCACATTCATATTCATTAAGCAATCCGTCGCACAGTTGTTTTTCCTCTTCGTTTAAAGCGTGATGTGTATTTTTAAAAAGGGTGTTATTTTCAACATTTTTTCGTTTATAGAGGGTTTCGAAAAATAAACGTTGTTCTTCTAGTATTTGAGTCATGTTTGTTATATCTTTGCCTTTGACTACTAATTTGTGTACAGTTTTTTGTTCACTTCTACGTTTTTCAATGTTTGCGAAGTATTTTGTATTTTTTTCATTGTGTTCAACATGCTGTGCACGCGCTCTTAGTATAATTCCATTGAGACGTGTATGATAGATTCCATCTAATATTTGTTTTTTTAATGTTATTTCATTTTCAATGTCGGTGGTATCATTTGTGTTTGTTTGATGCAATTGTTTTTCAAGTGTTTCAATGGTTTTGATGGTTTTAGTTTCAAGTTTGTGTGTTTCTTTTTGTTTAAATGATGTGTATCTAATTGTTGTGTTACGTATATTTCCTTTAATTACTTCCCATAAGGTGTTTGGGTTTGCATCTTTATTATTTTGAACTGTATTTAATATTTCCTGTTTTATTTGTGTTTGATATTGTGTATCCAATAAGATGCTGTTGTTAATTTTAAAGTATCCTGGGCCTCTTTCAGGTTGTATATTATGCAGTTTAAGTTCAACTAGAGAGTGATCAGTCATAAATCCTGGTTTTATGTTACATGTGTCAATAATGTTGCAAAGAGATTCAGATATTAAAAAATAGTCTAGTCTACAAAATATTGTTGGTTTTGTGTTTGAGTGCCAGGTGAATTTGCTTTCGTTTGGGTATACTGTACGCCAGATATCTATCATATTGTAGTTTTCAATTATGTTATTTAAAATATTTCTATTTTTAGGATGAGTATAAAGGTTTCCATTCTTTTTATCTAATAATGGGTTCAGGACAGTATTGAAATCACCACCGATTATAATATTTTTATCTTGGTTATTAATTATAAAAGATTGTAATGTTTCGTAAAATGTGGAATCATCTATGTTAGGACCGTAAACGTTGATTAATGTTAGTTGTGTTTCATGTATTTTGATATCTATACTTGCTAGTCTGCCAATTATTATTTCGTTAAAATTATCAACTGTGATCCCTATGTTACTTTTTATCAGAAAGGCAATGCCTTGTTTATTAGTATATTGTCCACTGAGGTAGATGTCCCCGTCCCATTCATCTTTTAAGGTTTGTGTTAAAGTATGTGTCAAGTGACTTTCTTGTAGTAGGCATATATTTTTTTTTTTTCGTCTAACCATTTGAAGATTTTAATGCGTTTGTCTTTATTGATTAGCCCTTTTACATTCAGAGTGCATAATTTAATCATTTAAAGAAAGGGAGGGTGTGTAAATATTATTGTGTGGATTTGTCCAGTAAGTTTCTATTTTAAAACATGTCCAGTAGGTTTCTCTTATAGGACATAAGATGTCCATACATACATACAAACGTTTAATTGGTATACAGCATACATCAACATCATTTTTAACTCTAAATTTCTGCATTTTAAGATGAAAGCAATTCAGCAAATTAAGTACAAAAAAAAACAAAGAAACAAGAACAAAAAAACAAACAAAGGGATAGCAAGGTAAAACAAATGATCGTGATTGCAAGCAAACAAATCAGTTTGTTTACATCAAAATACATGATTTTACAACAGGTTTTTTACATATATGTGTTAAAGAAGTGACTTTTACAACATAAATGTTTTGAACGTATTATTGTATATGTAGTGATTCATCTTATCGCATCCAATGCAGAACATATAGTATGATATTGAGAATGAGACAAAAAACACCCGATTCTTACGCATAATGACATTTAAATACTTATAAAGCATAATGTCTTAGATGAAAGCATGTTTTCAAGTTATTTACATATACTTACATATATTTACATCTATATAAATAAATACTGACATATACAATCACTCACAAAAACATTCCCATATACATTTATATCTATATCTCAAATAAATGCATAATTTCTTAGATCAAAAGCAAGTAGATAGCTGCATGGGATATTTTTTGAGTTACATGTGTACCTACATATATTTATATTAACAAGCACACAAGTTAAGACAATGACCACTCTGTTTGAAAAACAAATAAGAGTATGATATGAATAGCAATGACATATAAGGATTGACAAATAAACATCAGCGTTTTAACAGAAACATTCAATTAAAGAAATAATTTATTTGTTTTTATTATTACAGAAAAGGTTTATACGTTACTTTTTTGCAAATTTGCATATTCTAAACACATGTTGACTTCATTTAAATAAGATAAGGACTATAGTCTCACTAGTGGTTTGTGATGGTTTAAATAATCCAATTTATCAAGGTGAATGACCACATGCTAACAATACTATATGATTTATAGTCTGTTTTACAGTTTGACATTTATATTCCTTTTTATAGACTTTTTAATTACTATTTGTTTACAGGTTCACTTATATCGAATAATGTATCGAGAAGTGCATTTCTGATATATGTAAATCATTTTCTATCGCTCACTAGATAATGTATAGTCTGGTTTGAAGATTGACATATATATGCTGTTTTTACAGTCTCTTTCATTGTTAATTCGTTTACAAAGTATACTTACATAGAATAATGTATCGAGAAGTGCATTTCTGTTATATATCAAGCATCGTTTAAAACAAAAAAATCAACGAACGTTATTAGTTAATTATAGGGTATAATTACAATAAATAATAGAATATATTTACAAATGTTTTTTGAATTACAGAGAATTGTGTAACATACAGAAGCGTGAACTATTTTATTAGAATCATACCATGTTTCAGTGACATGGGGTCCATACATGGTAGTAATGATGTCTTTAACGTCCACTCACCCCCGTTCTTCTGAAGCGCCTGAATTCTTCAATAACATTGTTCACGTTGTCATAAATGTCAAATTTGATGCGCTCATCAGCAACAGTTTGACCATATACGGAACCGTTAAAGTACCAGGCACTACTTATGTCCGGGTGTAGGTGAAGCCTACTGATAAGCCCCTGGTTGGGCTTAGTGACGTCATCCACCAGTTGGTAGCCATTGTTCTTCATGGGGGTCCTCTTTCGCATAATGGTGGACTTCGCAGAGTTGTTTTTCAGTTTAATAAGGACTGGGCGGGTTTTTCCCCGCTTTGTGGGGATACGATGGATCGCCACTATATCAGTCAGCAGTAGGTCTACCCCTGCATGGGTCTTCAGGGTTGATGTTACTGCTTTTGCTAGTGATTCTTCTGATTCGTCCCTATTTTCTTGAATGTTCAATATCTTAATATTATTCTTCCTGGAGTATTGCTCATTGTTATTTGCTTTTTGATGTGCAAGTTTGCTCAGCTCATATGCTTTATTTACTTGTTCTTGTAGTGATTTATTTTCAGAGGTTGTGGTGTCTTCTATTTTTTGTATTTTTTCTTTTAGGTTTGTATTGTCAAACTCTAGGGAGTCGATTTTTGATTGCATTTCATTAATCTTTGAACTAACTATGTGCTCTATCTTATTGTTCATGTTCTCTTCAATTTTGGCCATAATTGTTGTTATTGTGCTGGTAATTAATTCTTCTATCTCTTCTTTTTTAAGCATACTCTTGAGCTCATCCCTCAAACTGGTAATTCCCTCTGTCATATTTTGCAGCTGTGTTTGGATAGTATGTAGCTCATCCATGCTTGAATTACTTGTCTCACTGTCAGGGCGTGATTTCTTAGTAGCCTGCTTTGTTTGAGGTTTTGTCCCCGTGAAAGTCAATTTTGCCTGGCCTTTTATTGTATTTTCACTCATTGTTAAAGCAACTCTTGTTGAAAGGCAAGATGGAGATAATTGAGATAATTAAGAAGAACAGTTAGTTTTCACCAAGTTTTTATTGTAATGATAATATAGCTTTTATTCAGCTTTTATTCTGCCTGGGCCTATAATCCAGGTAAGCGCAGGTAAACCCAGGTATTCAGGGGTTTTCTCAAAATAATATATTTTGAACAAATTCAACAGTCGTTCATCTATTGTAAAAAAAAACACAAAAATCCACACCTTCAATCTACTCTTTTCAATCACAATATTTCCAATGTTTCACTTCATCACTTGAAGCACCTAATATTCATGTACATGTTGTACTCAAAAAGTCCATGACATAGTCACTATAAACATGTATTTTAATGTATTTGTTTCAGAACAATTTATCCACGCATCTCTCTGTGATGACCTTGACCTTCCATCTTTCACGACACTTTACGCACAAGCAATATGCCCAGTTTTCTCAGAACGCGACACATATATTCTTATTGAGATTGGAAATAGAGCCACATCCGGCCCCAAATTAGACTGAGAAAAATACTGCTCACTAATGCCTTTGCTTACGTTCTCAGGTGCTGTTTGCCTTTGCTGACCCCTGCACCCTTGAGCAGCACCCTGGCTGGCCCCTCAGGAACTACCTGGCCCTTATTATACATCACTGGTAGGGGCTAGGGGGTTGATTTGAGACAATGCTATACTCTTAAAACTGACTGGTACAAACAGACTTGTGTTTAGTGTGCTTATGCATTTTGCAGAATGTATATTTGTATTGAAGAATGAATGGCTGCAGAGCGACCGGGAGGTCACGGGTTTGATCCCCACTGTGGGAGCATTCTTTAGATCTCCCCCAAAGATAACAAGTACTGGTTCTGCCCAGGAAACTGACTCGAGAGAGTTTCAATAAGCCTTAGGTTTTTGATGCAATAAAGATAAAATAAATAGGTTTAAACTAGAATGTATATCTGTTCAAGAAATTAATAGATGTACATAGGATAATAACTGTTAAAAAGGATAATTGTAACAAAAGATTAAGTAATTTTAAAAAGTATTAATATTATTATGGCATATTGACATATTTATTGTGAATAATACAGTATTTTGTGCTAGTACCCTTTAAGGGCTAAGTATGAAAATAGTGTATATTATAAAGAAATACAATCATCTTTTCTAGACTAGTGTGTAAACTCCCTCATTTCATCCATGTTCATAGAAAATCAGGCTTAATGCATGTGTGTAAAGTGTCATCCCAGATAAGCATGCATGTGTGTAAAGTGTCATCCCAGATAAGCATGCATGTGTGTAAAGTTTCATCCCAGATTAGCATGCATGTGTGTAAAGTGTCATCCCAGATTAGCATGCATGTGTGTAAAGTGTCATCCCAGATTAGCATGCACAGCCTTCCCAGGCTAATCAGGAATGACACTTTTGGCTTTTATGTATTTTTCGAAGATTTTTTTTATGGAAATCGAGTTTACACCTTAAGTGTTGTCCCTTATTAGCCTATGTGTACTGAACAGGCTATCCTAGGAGGACACTTTACGTTCATGCATTTAGCCCATTTTTTCACAGATGGAGGCTCATTAATTGATTTCCAGGGGCAGTAAGCTCCCATGTGTGGACGTCGTGTGTTTCCGCTATCGTAGCAAGGCAGGCACCCATGATGCCAGTCACAGTCTGGTACTGCAGGTGAAAATCAGCCCGATGGAAGACTCAGATACATCTGGTATGGGGACAGATAACTATCACTTAAACCCTTCCCCACTCAAATACATACTTTTACGTGTTTATAATCCTTAAGAAAATCTAATTAAGACAATTCTTTACTTGACTTTTTGTCACTTTTGTAGTTCCTAAGAAAATAACTTAAATTAAAGACCTTTTTTATGAGATTGAAGTTAAAAAGGCTTCATGTTCAACCCTTAGGTACTGATGGACAGCAAATAGCATTGAACCTGAACAGTCTGCGAGGAAAAATATATTTACTGGATGAAATTGTCTTCTTCTGTCTCATTTAGTATTATTAAAGAAAGTTGAATGCTTTGTTTATATAATCATTGGTCTATCACTATTAACATGAAATAAAATATTTACAGAAATCCTTTCTTATTATTCTTTACACACACAAATTAAAAGAAATGCACTTTGAATGGTAAAGTTATGCTTCAGTAACTTTATATTTCATGGTATATAAGATACCTGGGAATGTCTCTGACCTCTGAGTAAATTAACATACATGTGCCTGTCTGAGGGAGAACCAGCTTATCTCTTTACCACTTAGATACCTGTTTTCATGCATTTGTAGTCCCATAGAAAGTTATATTTAATTTAAGACCTTTCTTACTAGATTCAAGTTGTTAAGGCTTCATCTCAAAACCTTAGATGATCTTGAATGACACTTTCTGACAAGACTGGATTTTTGTTTAGATGAGACTTCCTTCAAACTAAATTTTCCCTTAAAGCAGAAAGAGTCATCCCTGATGAGCCTGTGCAGACAGCATACTTTACAAGCTTGGCTTTTTAAGAGCTGGGCTCAAATATACAATGAATAACATGTGATAATGTTCATACCAAGCAAATCTATGTTTAAATTTAATAAATATTATCTATGTTCATTAAAAAATGTTTCAATTTGAGATATATTGAGTACCATTTTTATGCCTCTGGTAGGGTGGCATATAGCAGTTGAATTGTCCGTCAGTCTGTGCGTCCGTCTGAAAACTTAAACATTGCCCATAACTTTTGCAATATTGAAGATAGCAACTTGATATTTGGCATGCATGTGTATCTCATGGAGCTGCACATTTTGAGTGGTGAAAGGTCATTGTCATCCTTCAAGGTCAAAGGTAAAAAAAATAAATCCAAGGGAAGTAACAAGCTTTAAAGGGAGATAATTTCTATTTACCATTTGGCAGGTACAGATCATATTTACAACGGAAGTAATATTTTTTTAAAGGGATATAATCAAAAACAAAAATATATAAATCAAAGCGGCGCAGTAGGTAGCATTGTGGTTCTGACAAACATATATCTTGTTTACTGTAATTTTTATTAGATTATACATTTTTTTATGTTTTGTTCATAATAATTATTCCTCCACATCCATCAGTAATATTTCAGCATATATAAATTTAATTAAATTCTTCTGTTTAAGTTAAAGTATTCTGGAATATTAGACCTATGTCTGGAAGTCAAACACTACATATCCTTATAAGTCTTTTTAAGTGTTAAGACATAAGTCTTTTTGGGGGAAAAATGGACTTCATATATTGCGCAGAGTGTCATCCCAGATTAGTCCGCACAGGCTAAGCAGGACAACCCTTTCCGCCTAAATACTATAGGTGTTTTGTCCAAAAGAGACTTCCGTTAAACAACAAATTCCCATAAAGTGAAGTATTGTCCCTTAATAATTTATGCATACTGCAGAGGCTAATATAGGGCTACACTTAACATGCATGCAGTATGCCCCCTTTTCCCAGAACAAGGCTCTGATCTTAAACATGCTGTTTTTCACAGACCTACCGAAGGTTGTTGGATGGGAAAAGAATGAGAGGGGCAAACTTGGTCCACGCTTTGTCAACCTTATTGATTCCTTGGATCCAACTAGGTAAGAAACTCAACATGAAGGTACATTAATGTAATAATGGTTTTTTTGCCCACTCTTTTTAACTGTGGGTGGTGGGGCATATATTTCTATCTGTCCCAAACATATGAACCAGCATTTGAATTTGCACACCTCCATATTTTGGGGTCAGATACTTGGGACAGTAGTTTGCATGGTCAAGGTATCTTGCTAAATATAGAAAAAAGTGTGAGGCAGTATCTCCAGTTAGAATGTAGATACTGTAATGAAATATTGTGCATATGGAGGTTAAAGGCTGATCTAGTAAGGGATTGAATTTGGGGTGAGTTGGATGAAGGTAAATGTTGCTAAAAATAAGAAAAAGTTTCTGCTTGATTACTTGAGTTTAGATGGAGGTATTTTGCTGTAATATTGTATTTAGGAAGCTTTCATACATACCAAGGGTGCGATTGCATTAGGGACCATTTGGATCAATGTCATTTTCACTAAAAATAGAAAAATGTTTTCAATCAAGAACTTGAATTTGGATGGAGATATGGTTCTTAAATTGTGTGTGTACATAGCTTATATGCAGACCATGCATACAAAGTAAATTAAATTTAACTAAATTAATTGGTGAAAAGTTGAAAATACTTTCAAAGAATGGTCGCATTTCTTGCTTTCATACTACATTTCAAGATTTAAGTTAACATTAAATATATAACTACTACATACATTTGACTTTCAATATGTCTTGATGATTACCATGTCAGGTGTTAGACAGAAAATGTACAATATACTATCAAGCAAGAATTATCGTCGATCATGCTGTCTTGGTACAGTTCATGCAATTAAGATTTGTTCAGTTCATTATTTAAGAAAATCTTCTACATGAAAACTAGAAGGGTAAGAATTTAAAATTAGATGTGTAACATTGTTTAGTGGTCCTCTACAAAGTTTGTTAAAATTATGCCCGTGCTCAAAATTACCCATGCCTTAGGGTTCACATAATTTATATATCGTTTTATTGTTCAAATTTACCCCTGCCTAGTTGAATGTGGTTGACATGTTTAATATTGAACCTTGTAGCTTAATAACGTAAACAAATTTTATCTAAAACCACAAAGCACTTAGCTGTTCAAATCATGCCAATGAGTTTGAAACTGGCCACACTCGATTACACAGACGATTGATCTAGAGCCATCTTGGCTCTGCTGTTTTAATTACCACCAGGTGTATTTTGTCTGTCTGTTTCAATGGAAGAACCAGTCCTTATTGCCCTTTGGGTGAAATCCGAAGAATGCTCTCACAGAATTGAACCCATGACCTACCGGTCACAAGGCTGACTATAATCTCAAATATAAGTTATATGATATTTATAGTACATATCTTTCGGTCAAAAAGTTATTTACAATTTTAAACTGTTTGACGCCTAAAGCTCTAATATTTCTTAAACATCTTAAACTGAAATACGATTGGGCCATTTGCCCTTTGTTGGTGGACAGTAACATTATGTTTGAAATTCGAGAAGAAAATTTCATTCAATGACAAAACTTCAATGATTTCAAGTAATTTATGCGAGGGAATTACACCTTATTGCAGACCATATAACTGTAGAGGGAAAATATAGCTTGGACTAAGTTGATAATTGTCATTTCAGGTTGGCTGAATCAGCTGTGGACTTGAACTTGAAATTGATGCGCTGGCGACTTCTGCCAAACCTTGACCTAGAAACTGTATCCAGTGCCAGGTGTTTGTTGTTAGGCGCGGGAACTCTGGGCTGTAACGTTGCCAGGTGTCTGCTGGTAATATGCCTTCAGTGTTGTCAGCAGTAAAAATATTAATTGACAGACTGCATCAATATACTGATATAGTGGTGTTGATTTTCGTTTAGTTTTTTATCTACCTATAAGCACGTTATATCATTTTAATAATATAATAATGATAAAAAAAAAATCTTAATTCATATTTTTTTTTATGAATATTTTAACATATTTTAACAGTTGGTTGGGAGATTCCATGATTTGGATCAAATACAACAAAACATTCATGTAAAATTATTATTATTTTATAATTGTTATATTTCTTAGTATCAGCTGTCCAAAAAGCAGCATTTGTTGTGAATTTCAAAACAGGGCTGGGGCGTGCGTACAATCACACTGGTAGACAGCGGTCGAGTGTCTTACAGCAATCCAGTGCGTCAGACGCTGTTTGTGTTTGATGACTGCAGGAGTGAACCCGGTGGACGCCCTAAGGCGGAGGCTGCAGCCGAGGCCCTGAGGAGGATCTTCCCAGGCGTGGTATGCACATTACCGTAATTTACTCTGTATAATGCTGAGTTTTAAACCACAGAATTGCAATTAAACAAATTGGTGTGCATTAGACATTGATAAAATCTTATTCTGTGTGCTAATTTGTGAAAAATTGTGAAATCTTATGAACACTAAATGCTCAGAACAGTTTCGTTCCTTTGGGTCTCAGTTTAGCCCTATAGGTCTTTTTGCCATCCTGTTTTAGCTTATAATAAGCAGATCATCTTGTATTGGTTATGAAATTTGACTAAGAAGTCATTGTTTAAGTTTTGTGATGAATCTCACTGTGAATTCATTAAATTGTTATCAAAGTATAGATACATGTATTCATCTATAAACGTAACATAAGCTACTACATGTATGTACAAAAGAAGCTCTTAACTGTTGCCTGGTGTTTTTTCTCATTCTATATGTATTGGCCACTCTCTAAATCAACTGTACAATTTCAAATTGTCAATAAATGATTCAGTTGACACATTATGGGGTTTAATGTCAATGGTAAATATCAATTACTTGTTTTATTTGAAATCCTTACACAGACAATCAAACAGGGAGGTGGCTCTCGTCTAGTTTTTTGCTACTTGTCAATTATCAGATCTCCCTTATTTCAGAAAGCTGGAGGGGTCAGTTTGTCCAATGCCACAATTATCAGATCTCCCTTATTTCTTAATCCTTTGAAAGACTATCTTAAACAAACAGGGAGTTGGCTCTGGTTATTGTTTTGCGAACTTGTCAATTATCAGATCTCCCTTATTTCTTAATCCTTAGAAAGACTATCTTAAACAAACAGGGAGGTGGCTGTGGTCATTGTTTTGCAAATTTGTCAATTATCAGATCTCCCTTATTTCAGAAAGCTGAAGGGGTCAGTTTGTCCAATGCCACAATTATCAGATCTCCCTTATTTCAGAAAGCTGAAGGGGTCAGTTTGTCCAATGCCACAATTATCAGATCTCCCTTATTTCAGAAAGCTGAAGGTGTCAGTTTGTCCATTCCCATGCCAGGCCATGCAGTACCAGGTCCGTAAACATACATGTACTAATCTCTGTCCTGAAAATAAACAATTCAAAGCAGGATACCAGCAAAGAAAGGTTGATCTAGTGGAATTTGTGTTTATTCATAAACTATGGTATCGAACATAATGAATAGTTCAAATAAGGGACAAAAGTTGACCAAACGGGGTACGATTTAACCACAGTGCGAGTTGACTAAAGTATAAGTTGACTGTAGATGCAAATATTTGGAATTGTTAGTGGTCTAGTTTGTATACTAGTGATGGCGTATGATGCTTTTGGAGTGAATGTACAAAGCATACTATTGCGTTTGCACAAAGGGTGTTCAATTAAAAACTAAGTTAACTGTCCATTATACAAAATTTATCATTTTTCAGTGAAATAATTAATTTTCTGTAATAAGAAAGAATACCAATCTAGGATAGATTGAATTATTTCAGATGAAAAGAGGCTTTAAAATAAAGAATTTATTGACCATATTGAATACTTAAGTAGTTATTTCTACAATATAGTGTTGCGCTCTTAAGTAGTTATTTCTACAATATAGTGTTGCGCTCTTAAGTAGTTATTTCTACAATATAGTGTTGCGCTCTTAAGTAGTTATTTCTACAATATAGTGTTGCGCTCTTAAGTAGTTATTTCTACAATATAGTGTTGCGCTCTTAAGTAGTTATTTCTACAATATAGTGTTGCGCTCTTAAGTAGTTATTTCTACAATATAGTGTTGCGCTCTTAAGTAGTTATTTCTACAATATAGTGTTGCGCTCTTAAGTAGTTATTTCTACAATATAGTGTTGCGCTCTTAAGTAGTTATTTCTACAATATAGTGTTGCGCTCTTAAGTAGTTATTTCTACAATATAGTGTTGCGCTCTTAAGTAGTTATTTCTACAATATAGTGTTGCGCTCTTAAGTAGTTATTTCTACAATATAGTGTTGCGCTCTTAAGTAGTTATTTCTACAATATAGTGTTGCGCTCTTAAGTAGTTATTTCTACAATATAGTGTTGCGCTCTTAAGTAGTTATTTCTACAATATAGTGTTGCGCTCTTAAGTAGTTATTTCTACAATATAGTGTTGCGCTCTTAAGTAGTTATTTCTACAATATAGTGTTGCGCTCTTAAGTAGTTATTTCTACAATATAGTGTTGCGCTCTTAAGTAGTTATTTCTACAATATAGTGTTGCGCTCTTAAGTAGTTATTTCTACAATATAGTGTTGCGCTCTTAAGTAGTTATTTCTACAATATAGTGTTGCGCTCTTAAGTAGTTATTTCTACAATATAGTGTTGCGCTCTTAAGTAGTTATTTCTACAATATAGTGTTGCGCTCTTAAGTAGTTATTTCTACAATATAGTGTTGCGCTCTTAAGTAGTTATTTCTACAATATAGTGTTGCGCTCTTAAGTAGTTATTTCTACAATATAGTGTTGCGCTCTTAAGTAGTTATTTCTACAATATAGTGTTGCGCTCTTAAGTAGTTATTTCTACAATATAGTGTTGCGCTCTTAAGTAGTTATTTCTACAATATAGTGTTGCGCTCTTAAGTAGTTATTTCTACAATATAGTGTTGCGCTCTTAAGTAGTTATTTCTACAATATAGTGTTGCGCTCTTAAGTAGTTATTTCTACAATATAGTGTTGCGCTCTTAAGTAGTTATTTCTACAATATAGTGTTGCGCTCTTAAGTAGTTATTTCTACAATATAGTGTTGCGCTCTTAAGTAGTTATTTCTACAATATAGTGTTGCGCTCTTAAGTAGTTATTTCTACAATATAGTGTTGCGCTCTTAAGTAGTTATTTCTACAATATAGTGTTGCGCTCTTAAGTAGTTATTTCTACAATATAGTGTTGCGCTCTTAAGTAGTTATTTCTACAATATAGTGTTGCGCTCTTAAGTAGTTATTTCTACAATATAGTGTTGCGCTCTTAAGTAGTTATTTCTACAATATAGTGTTGCGCTCTTAAGTAGTTATTTCTACAATATAGTGTTGCGCTCTTAAGTAGTTATTTCTACAATATAGTGTTGCGCTCTGGGAAAAGGAGGCTTCATGTATGTGCGTAAAGTGTCTTCCCATACTAGCCTGTGCACATTTCCACAGGTTAATAAGAGACAACACTTTCTGCTTTGATGGATTTTTTTCCTTTAAAGAAAGTCTCTTCTTAAGGAAAAGCCAGTTGAGGAAAGTGGGAAGTGTTATCCCATACTGTACAGGCTAATCATGGATGACACTGTACGCACATGCATTAAGACCTGTTTTCCCAGAGCAAGGCTGGTATCAAGGGCTTACAAACGGCTGTACTTTCCAGAAAGTGCTCAACAACAGACAAGGCTTGATGTAGAGAGGCTGGCTAGTCTTGTTTCTGCCCATGATGTTGTATTTTTGCTCCTTGACACTCGGGAAAGCAGATGGCTCCCCACTGTAATGGCTGCCGCTAATAACAAGGCTAGTAAAGCTTGAATAAGATTTTTAAAAGATATTGAGAATTGAATATCTGTTGAATGTTTATTTTTTAGCCCAAGTCTAATTGGAAAATATACAAAATGCAAATGTATTTAATGTATACAATATGTATAATAAATTATTCTTATAACATATTTTAACAAATTGAATGAAAAGCAGTCAAATTCCAAATACCGTGACCAACTTTATTATCGACCTTATTGAAAATATGTTGGTGCAGTATATTTTATGCGTTACTTCCTATTAATTCCACTTTATTTTTCTCACATCTAGACTGTGATATGTGCAGCTCTGGGATTTGATACATTCCTAGTGATGAGACATGGAAACCAGTCATACTCAGCACCGAGTCCCAGCTCACAGCAAAACTTGCCATTGAATAAAGTGATAGCAGGAGACCAGCTAGGCTGCTATTTCTGCAATGATGTTGTAGCCCCAGGAGATGTAAGCATGAACGTATTTCAAATGAGCCTCGCTCTGCAAAAACAGGGCTAAATGCATCGATGTAGAGTATTGTGTCTGGCGCAGTCTATCAGGGAAGACACTTTCTGCTTGAATGTTTTTTTTTAGCTAACCTGATTGCTCAGGTGAGCTTGTGACCAGTCTTTGTCTGTCGTCCGTCCGTCCACATTTGTTCTTAAACACTCTAGAGGCCACATTTATTGTCCGATCTTTATGAAACTTGGTCAGAAGATTTGTCCCAATGATATCTTGATCGAGTTCGAGACTGGGTCATGCTGTGTCAAAAACTAGGTCACTAGGTTAAAAAAAAAGAAAAACCTTTTAAACACTGTAGAATTCACATTTCATGGCCAATCTACATGTAACTTTGTCAAAATGTTTGCCTTAATGATATGTTGGTTGAGTTCAAAAGTGATTCCGGTCCGTTGAAAAACATGGCCCTCAGTGGGCGGGGCAGTTTTCTTTATTTGGCTATAGAGAAACCTTGTTAACACAATTGAAGTCACAATATTTGGCCAATAATCATGAAAATTGGTTAAAACATTGGTTTTATTGATATCTCGGATGAGTTCGAAAATGGTCCAGATCGGTGAAAAAACATGGCCGCCAGTGGGTGGGGCGTTTCTCTATATGTATATAGTAAAAACATGTGAACACTCTAGAAGTCACATTTTTGGCCCAATTTTCATGAAATTTTGTCAAAATATTAGCCTTAATGATATGTTGGTTGAGTTCAAAAGTGGTACCGGTCAGTTGAATAACATGGCCGCCAGTGGGCGGGGCAGTTTTCCTTATTTGGCTATAGAGAAACCTTGTAAACACTCTAGAAGTCATAATTTTTGCCCAATCATCATGAAAGTTGGTCAAAACATTGGTTTTATTAGCTCTACTGGCCAAAGGCCTGAAGAGCTTGTTTCTGTTGTCCGTCCGTGCGTGCGTTAGACTTTTTCTTGTTTTCTTGTCCACAGTTTTCATCCGATTCTTTTTAAACTTGTTCAGTGTCTTTATATTAATGAGGACTTGAACCCTATTGAAAATGGGTTACATCAGAGTAAAAAGTCCAGAATCATCTCCCCTTGAATTTGAAAAAATTGTAAAATAAGGCTTGTTTACGCAATAAAGTCCACAGTTTTCCAATTATTTCCCAACTTGCGCAGTGTCTTTATCTGAATGATGAGTCAAACCCTATTGAAAATGAGCAATATCGGAGTTATAAGTCCAGAATTATCTCCCCTTGAATATTAGAAAAAAATGAAAATTCAGTTTTTGTATGTGATAAAGTCCATAATTTTCATCCAATTCTTGGCAAACTTGCACAGTGTCTTTGTATCAATAAGGACTCAAACCCTTTTTATGCCCCCCCTTCGAAGAAGAGTGGGTATATTGTTTTGCACATGTCGGTCCGTCCGTCCACCAGATGGTTTCCGGATGATAATTCAAGAACGCTAAGGCCTAGGATCATGAAACTTCGTAGGTACATTGATCATGACTGGCAGATGACCCTGGTCACTAGGTCAAAGGTCAAGGTCACAGCAACTTGAAATAGTAAAATGGTTTCCGGATGATAACTCAAGAATGCTTACGCCTAGGATCATGAAACTTCATAGTTACATTGATCATGACTGGCAAATGGCCCCTATTGATTTTCAGGTCACTAGGCCAAAGGTCAAGGTCACAGTGACTCGAAACAGTAAAATGGTTTCCTGATGATAACTCAAGAATAATAAGGCCTAGGATCATGAAACTTTATAGGAACATTGATCATGACTGGCAGATGACCCCTGTTGATTTTCAGGTCACTAGGTTAAAAGTTAAGGTCACAGTGACAAAAAACGTATTCACACAATGGCTGCCACTACAACTGACAGCCCATATGGGGGGCATGCGTGTTTTACAAACAGCCCTTGTTTAAAATGAGCAATATCGAAGCAATAAGTCCAGAATGACTGCCCCTTATATATGAGAAATTTTTTAAATCACGCTTGTTTACGCAATTAATTCCACAGTTTTCATCCAATTATTTCCAAATTTGCACAGTATCTTTATATCAATGAGGACTTGAACCCTATTGAATATGAGCAGTATCGGAGAAATAAGTACACAATAATCTCCCCTTGAATTTGAGAAAATTCTCCTTGTTTGCGCGATTAAGTACACAGTTTCTATCTTATTCTTTCCCAACTTGCACAGTGTTTATAGCAGTAGAGCGATTCAGGCCCTCATGGGCCTCTTGTTGATATCATAGACGAGATTGAAAATGGTCCAGATCAGTGAAATCATTGCTGCCAGTGGGCGGGTCATTTTTCTCTATATGTAAATTGTGAAAACATGTGAACACTCTAGAAGTCACATTTTTGGCCCAATTTTCATGAAATTTGGTCAGAACATTTGTTTCCTTGGGGGGGGGGGGGAGTTACATTATTTGCCCAATCATCATGAAACTTGGTGAAAAGATTGGTTTTATATATATCTCAGATGAGTTCGCAAATGGTCCTGATCGGTAAAAAAACATGGCCGCCAGGGGGTGGGGCAGTTTTCCTTATGTGACTAGAGAGCAACCTTGTGATCGAACCCTATAGAAGTCACATTTTTTGCCTTATCATCATGAAACGTAGTCAATACATTGGTTTTATTGATTTCTCGGACAAGTTGGAAAATGGCTCAGATCGGTGAAACACACTTTTTAGCTCACCTGATTGCTCAGGTGAGGTTTTAGGATTGGTCTTTGTCTGCCGTCCGTCCGTATACATTTGGTTTATAAACACTCTAGCATTCACATTTCTCAAGCATTCTTTATCAAGTTTCTGAAAGATCTCAGTCAATTTTGATAATGAGAAAATCACATAATTAATGGCATAATTATTGCCCTTAGATTGTCCAAATTTTCATTTTATACAAAATCCTTGTAAACACTCTAGAGGTCACAATTTTGTTTCAGATTTTATGAATCTTGGTCATAATATTTATTTTTGTAAGCAAAGTTTTATGTTTGGTTGGGGGGTCAACTCAAAATAAAGATAACCAGGTCAAATCTTACAAAAACAAAAACACTCCATGCGCCAGAGTTTTGGTTCAATAATGACGAAACTTGACCCGGATGTTTGTCTGGGCAATATCTAGGTATAGTTTAACATTTGGTAAAGATTGAATGAACCGACTCCTCTCAGGTGAGCGAACAAGGGCCATCTTGGCCCTCTTGTTTAATGAAGTCTTTTCAATACAAGATCCAGTTTAGGCAGAAGGTGTCATCCCTTTATACCTTAACTGGCTGTTCGCTAGTTTTCCACTTCATTTAAATAAAAAATTCTTCAAATGGACAAAGATACGTCCCTTATTAGCCTGTGCAGACTGCACATGCTCTGGGACAACACTTAGCGCACATTCATTAATCTACATTTTTCCAGAGGGTGGCGCATATATAAAAAATTATTACTAATTATGATATTCAGGGATCATATTTTCCCGCAACATCAATCGGTCCGGATATAAATGGGGAAAAGTATCCAAAAATGTATATCCGAAATCATGACAAATTACGTTAAAATATATACCATTGATTTTGCCATTCATGAAGGTGGTATAATACATGTACAAGTAAAATTTCCTTAGGCATTTTTTTAAACGGAACGTGTTTTCTCAACTGGTTTTATCATTTTGTATTTCATTGTTGTTTCGTGTGCTGTTTTATAATAAATCAGACTATTTTCATCGTTGTCAATATTATTAATCTGTGTAAGTCTATACCGATTTTTTTAATTGTTGTCGACTCGATAATAGCTTACAAACATGCACTGAACCAAACAAATGTCTGTGCGTAGGTTGGCTACTGACAACAACCAAATATTTAATAAATAATTTGTTGTCAAATAACCCACGGCCGATAGTTTAGATGCGTAGGGATTTAATCACGAGAGCGAAGCATTTGAAACCACGCATCTAATTTTCCGGTCGTGAGTTATTCAACAACAAAGTATAAAGTACACGAATTATTCCGATTTTAAATCGGTTTTACTAAAGATTTATTCAATGTATATTATTTTTCTTGTGTACTATTTTATGTGAAGTTCCGCCCATAAAAATAACTTTCGGCTGTTCTGTCGATCAGATCCGCGACTTTCATTCATATTAATTACCGGATTATTACGCTGGTGGAAAATGTATCGGCATGTTTTGTTTAGTTACAGCGCGTGCATTCAGACGCGTCTTTTCGGATGCGTTTTTAATCCGCTGTTCACAAGCTTTTGATTCCTGGTCTGACACGCAATAAACCGGTCTTGACCGGTTTAGAGACTTCAGCGAATGGTTATCACACCTAATCGAGATAAGAATGTCATTAGGATGTGTTAGCATGTACACTGTGTAATCGATTTCATGACATGGGAATTTTAATAGCAAACAGAATCGGACCGACTGTTTGGGATTTTCAATCGGTCTTTAATGACCCCAATCGGTCTAGGACCGACAAAACCGAAAAAAATATGATCCCTGGATATAATATATTATTGTGTTTTAAGGTGTGAATAAAAGCTAAAAGCATTTTTACAGGGAATCTCATTCCGTATCTTTCCAGAATAAATTTCCAAATAATTTTTATAAATTCACTGATTGTGCATAAAATACAACTGAGTTATAATCTGAAAGACCTGTAAGAGTTTGTTTTTGACAATAAGAATTGATAAATTTGATTTAATATCAAAACTGAGTACCTAAATTGTATGGGTGTTCCTGAATTATTAATATACCATTAAATTCTAAAATATATACCATATTCATAAAAAACTGACAATCATACTAAACCCACATTTTTTAAAAGGCTACAAAGGACCAAACATTCAGTCCAGCAGTGCTCAGTTTTTCACCCAGTCATGTCTTGAGCTAGGGTTGTTATATTAGGTTACTATCCAATTCTCTTAACCGTGGGGTCATTATGTAAGGTCACTGACAGAAAATCTATTATTAAAGCAATATGAATAGTCTTAACATGCTTCCTTAAGGCATCAAGATGAAGTTCTGTTAGTGTATTGAGAATATAATATATTTATAGCAAAATGAAGATTCTACTAAAATCCTCTTACTGTAATTACTTAAGTTTTCGTACCCTTAATTTTTTTGGACATCCTATTTTTAAGGCAAAAATAAATAAAAATGTGTCCCAATTTTTTAGACACCCATATTTTCGCTGTTACATTATTCACTTTAGTCTACAAGGGACCGAACTCTGGACCAGCAGTGCACAGTGTCACGGCCTGGCATGTCATTCATTGCAAGCGCGTTTGCGGTCGAGCTTCTAGTCTCCGTGCTTCAACACCCGGAAAGGGGCTGTGCCCCTGCTGACACTGGGGACACTGATACAGGGTCAGACACTGACTGCCCCTTGGGGCTGGTACCTCACCAAGTAAGGGACTTTTTTTCTTCTTTTTTTTCATTCAAAATATTGTATTTTCCTTGTCAATATGTTATATTGGTTGAGGGCATCTGACTCCACATTGTCCAGAGTTTACAAGTTACATGCAAATTTTATCACAGTTTATATGCTTTACAATCAAAAGCTTTTACATGACAATATAAGAAATTATTATTTTTTGTTTAATATTATTTGAGCTTTGAAAAGGTTAATTTTTTGTTTTTTTAGTAATGGTCCTCTTTGAAGAAGGAGGGGTATATTACTTTACATGCGCAAGTCCATCAATAGGTCTGTAGGTCCGTCGACCATTCGTTTTTGGGCAATCTCTAGAGAAAGCTTTGTTCTGTAAGCTTGCACATAGATATGATGGTTATTTGGGAGGGAACGAAGATGTCTATTTATTTCAAGGTCAAAGGTCAAGGTCATAGGGGCTTGTCACTGTACATTTGTTATTGCAATATGTATTTATAATACTTTGACCTAAGATCATTTATTACTTTTGAAAAAGGGAAGATTTCTATCGATTTTGAGATAACCAGCTCAAAGGTCAAGGTTACAGGGTCTTGTAACAGGAAATTACCTCTATTTTTGAGAAAGCTTTGACCTTCAAGTATGCAAATTGGTATAGTGGTAATATGAGAGGAAAAGAAGACACATTCTATTTTTTTTAAGTCACCAGGTCAAAAATGACCTATGTGCCAGTGAGCTTGGTGCTGTTACGTTAACGCCAATATTCGAATTGCTGATTAAAATAACCTTCACTTATTTCAGCACTTAGTACCACAAGTCAAACACTTTAAAATGTGACCAACTCCTTAGACTTTATTCTATCATATAAATGCCTAAGGGCCACTGATGGGCCAGGTAGTCTTTCAGCTCTTTGGTAGACGATTCATCATCTAGAATTCCTGTAGCATATATTCAATTACAAATATGAATGTCATACTTCTTTAAGCTATAACACAATTAGGGCCGCATTATGGGAACATTTCTCTTAATGCATGTGCATACAGTGTCATTGCAGATTAGCCTATGCAGTTTACACAGGCTAATCAGGGACAACAGTTTCCACTTTAATAGAATTTTTATGTTAAAGAAAGTCTCTTTTAAACCAAAATCTATTCTGGGCCGAAAGTGTTGTCCCTGATTAGCCTGTGTGGACTTCACAGGCTAATATGTAACGACATTGTACGGACATGCATTCAGCCCAGTTTTTAGCTCGGCTGTTTTCGGAGAAAATCCGAGGTATTGTCATAGCCAGCTCTTCGTGTCGTGTCCGTCGTCTGCGTCGTGCTAAAACCTTAACATTTTGTCAAGGTTTTTAACATTGGCTCTACAATCAAAAAGCTTCCAGCTACAACTTTGAAACTTCATATGTAGCTGCACCTTGATGAGTTCTATACGCCACACCCATATTAAGGTCACTCTTGTTCAAAGGTCAAGGTCACTGTGACCTCTTAAATGACCTCTTAAAAAAAAAAATCTGACAAGCTTTCAAGTCTTCAAAAATGCACCCACAGCCAAGCGTGGCACCTGTTATGCGGTGCTCTTGTTAAAGAATGCGGCTCATTAGATCTTGTTTGTATTTACAAGATACGAGGTTTCCTGTCCAGGTTCCAGCAGATACTTCCAGCCAGTCGAGCCTTCGACAAATGTACAGCCTGTTCACATAAGGTAAGGGTTCTAGGATTGTAATGTGCTAGTTGTTGGCTTATTTCATGTGCATAAAGTGTTATCCCAGATTAGCCTGGGCAGTCCCCGCAGGCTAATCAGGGAAGATACTAGGATGTTTGAATCTAATAAGTCTGAGAACGCTTTTAACCCTTTCCCACTCAAATACGTATTTTGGCACATTTACGGTCGCTTAGAGAGTTAAATTTAATTAAAGATCTTCCTTACTATATTCAAGTTTTAAAGGCTTCATTGCCAACCCTTAGATAATGATGAGCAGCAAACAGCATAAAACCTGAACAGACTGCGAGTTACTCGCAGGCTGTTCTGGTTTTATTCTAGTTGCAAAAGCAATTTTCACTTTGCTTCTTATGGGGGAAAGGGTTTAAATACTCTCTAAAAGTTATTACACACACAAGTTTTATAAAATAAAACTTTAATCTTGAAATGTCAGCTTTTATTGTTTGGGTTATAAATGCATGTTTAAAGAAACCAAAATATGTGAAAAATACTGATGACATTTTGTGTGTTTTTCTATGGCACAACCAAAAATAGTAATAAACATTGGACAATTTTGTATCAGCTTTTGAAAAGTATTGTTTGATCATGATCAAAGTGATTTGACCTGAACATACTTGTCAGTAATGGACTGAGTTGACTAATTATGGGTTTACATGTGAGTGGTAAATAATGATACATGGTCGCATAATGTAATAGATTTCATTTCATTTGTGGAGTGATCTGTGTTTGGTAATTGCTTCCTTTATTGCCGTATCATGGTACACTTCGTTGCATTCTATAAGCAATTTATTAAATACTTTCCCGTGGTTCATAGGAAATTATAAATGATACTTCACTGTATGGTTAAAAAGGTCAATGAAAGTATCGATAATTTCAATGTTTTACTGTGATATAATGTAGTTTTTTCATCATTTGTTAGTTAAATTTCCCTGTTTAACTCTTCTTATATGTATATAAACGGTAAAACAAGAGGAAAAAACATTGATAAGAAAGAAAATTGTGTTGGTTTTGGGTAGATAATCGATTTTTATTCACTCATGATTGCTATAAATAAATATCCTGACTAATATATAAAATATTACTTTCTCTCATCACCAGTGAATTGAAATGGATAATCTACCGAATTAAACAAATATGCTCCATTTATTTTAAATCCTTGGACACTAAAAATGCAAGGTGATCAAAGTTCCTCTGCAGATAAAGTGAGCGTCATCCTGGGGAATCTTGACATAATGCATGTGTGTTAAGTGTCGTCCCTGTGCATTCCGCACAGGCTAATAAGGGACGACACTTTCCGCCTAAACATAATTTTTGCTAAAAAGAGACTTCTTTAAACAAAAAAAATTCCTAAAATCTGAAAGTGTTTTCCCTGATTAGTCTGTGCTGACTGAAGGCAGAGGCTACTCTGGGAGAACACTTTATGCACCTTAATTAAGCCCAGTTTTCCCAGAACGAGGCTCCGCCACTGATAAATTGCTGTTCTGTCTGTGTGGTGTCAGGTAATAGAGGTGTTCCGCAGTGAAGGGTTTGAGTTCCTGCTCAAGGCGTTCAATGAGCCCCACTACCTGGAGGACCTGACTGGGCTCACTGCCATGCACCAGGAGACTGCGCAGGCTGAGGTAAGTAATTGTCATGCACCAGGAGACTGCGCAGGCTATGGTATGTAACTGCCATGCACTAGGAGACTGCGCAGGCTGAGGTATGTAACTGCCATGCACAAGGAGACTGCGCAGGCTGAGGTATATTACTGCCATGCACAAGGAGACTGCACAGGCTGAGGTATGTAACTGCCATGCACAAGGAGACTGCGCAGGCTGAGGTATGTAACTGCCATGCACAAGGAGACTGCGCAGGCTGAGGTATGTAATGTCCATCACCAGGAGACTGCGCAGGCTGAGGTAAGTAACTGTCATGCACCAGGAGACTGCGCAGGCTAAGGTATGTAACTGCCATACACTAGGAGACTGCACAGGCTGAGGTGTGTAACTGTCATGCACCAGGAGACTGCGCAGGCTGAGGTATGTTACTGCCATGCACCAGGAGACTGCGCAGGCTGAGGTATGTTACTGCCATGCACAAGAAGACTGCGCAGGCTGAGGTATGTAACTGCCATGCACCAGGAGACTGTGCAGGCTGAGGTATGTAACTGCCATGCACAAGGAGACTGCGCAGGCTTAGGTATGTAACTGCCATGCACCAGGAGACTGTGCAGGCTGAGGTATGTAACTGCCATGCACAAGGAGACTGTGCAGACTGAGGTATGTAACTGCCATGCACAAGGAGACTGCGCAGGCTAAGGTATGTAATGTCCATGCACCAGGAGACTGCGCAGGCTGAGGTAGGTAACTGCCGTTCACCAGGAGACTGCGCAGGCTGAGGTATGTAACTGTCATGCACCAGGAGACTGCGCAGGCTAAGGTATGTGACTGCCATGCACCAGGAGACTGCACAGGCTGAGGTATGTAACTGCCATGCACCAGGAAACTGCGAAGGCTGAGGTATGTAACTGCCATGCATCAGGAGACTGCGCAGGCTGAGGTATGTAACTGCCATGCACCAGGAGACTGTGCAGGCTGAGGTATGTAACTGCCATGCACCAGGAGACTGTGCAGGCTGAGGTATGTAACTGCCATGCACAAGGAGACTGCGCAGGCTGAGGTATGTAACTGCCATGCACCAGGAGACTGCGCAGGCTGAGGTATGTAACTGCCATGCACCAGGAGACTTTGCAGGCTGAGGTATGTAACTGCCATGCACAAGGAGACTGCGCAGGCTGAGTTACATAACCGTAATGCACCAGGAGACTGCGCAAGCTGAGCTATGTAACTGCCATGCACCAGGAGACTGCATGGACGGTACAGGCTGAGTTACATTACAGTAATGCAGGAGACTGTGCAGTCTGAGGTATGGGGGCCAGTAGGCACTTACATCCTTGGGCAAATGGCAACTTATTACTAGTAATGAGGAAACGATTCATGTACAATATTCCTTGTGGAAACGAATGTTTCATATCTAACTTATTCAAAATGTGGTGAATAAGCAGCATAGAATAAGAAATTGTTCACAAAAATACTAATACCCAGTTGGCACAAAGATCCAAAGGAAAAAAATCACATATTACTGAAGAGAAAAATTTAAAGACAATACAGTATTCCTTGTAAAAACCACTGTTTCATGTTTTAAATGTGGCAAATAAGAAGCGCTTTTATTTTTTACAAAATGTACTGCATTTTGTGACTGTTTTCATTATGTAAATTCCCACTATTTGTGTTTTAGGTGTGGGACTTTGATGATGAGGACTCGTTTTCCAGCATGGAGGCCACCTGATGTCTTGAACCTCACAACAGACATACAAGAGCCGCGCTACGTGAAAATATGGCTTAATGCATGTGTGCTAAGTGTCATCCTTGTTAAGCCTGTGCGGACTTTTAATTCCGCTTTCATGGAATTCTTTTGTTTAAAGGAAGTCTTTTCTAAACGAAAATCTGGTCTAGGTGGAAAGGGTCCTCACTATTTTGCCTGTGCAGACTGTACAGGCTAATCTGGGGCAAAATTGTACTCTTATGCATTAAGCCCCGTTTTCCCAGAGCAAAGCTTTCTTTGTTTATTGGGAATGGACTTTCATCAGGAAATACTGTCATTATGTTTTGTGATTTAAATTTTTAAAGTCTATAATTTGTTTGCATTACAAAACATCATTTTGAAATATTTTAATATCAATGAAAATAATATATGTGCCATGTTATAATTTAGACTGAAAGCAAATCATATTTAAATACATGTATATGTTTACGTAAATCATTAAAACCACGTTGCCCCAATAATAATAATAATTACTGCTATCAAAATAACTTACCCCACTGCTGCATTTATGACAACTCGCGTTTTTTACATGTATCATAAATTGTTATATGTGTTCTTCTGTTAGTAAGAATTTCAAATTAAAGAGAGACCAAAGTCGTCACCTTAAAATGAGCACATAGCATTCACCTTCCAGATTTTTGGCAGACATCAATTTGTATGTCCCAAGTTTATGAGGGGAGGAGGGAATAGATTTGCCCTTGTTCTATCCAGCTTTCCATCCTTCCCATTTTTTTTTTGTGGCACGCAAATCAGAAACAATTTGATGCTAGAGTGAATAAATTTTGCAAAACATAAAGTATCATCCTTTAAGAGGTTGCAGTGGTGTAGTGGATAGGGTTCCCGCCTAGCCATCTGGAGGTCACTGGTTCGATCCCCACTGTGGGAGCGTTCTTTATATTTCCACATTCACACCAAGTACTGGTTCTACTCCCTAAAAACGGACTTGAGAGCATTTCAAATAAACCTAAGGCTTTCTATGCTATCAAGCTTAAATAAATAGGTTTTATTCTATTCTAAACTCGCGCTTGGTTTGGATATTTTCTACATAATTGGGGTTGCTGCCTCTTTTTAAGCAAATATTACGTTACATTTTTAAAACTTTTGAAACTGTGTTGCTTGTTACTCAAAAGTATTGCTGCTACTTTACAAACAGGGCTGAAACTTGACGAATATATTAACCAGCATGTGAACCAGCGCACCTCTATATTTTAGGTTTAGCAGATATTCAACACAACTAGAGTTTTGGCCCCTTTTTATATGAAAAAAATATAATTTTCACTTCTGTTGGTTATAACTAAAAAATTATTGCTGCTTGGGGGCTTAAACATAATGATCAGCATGTTAACTAAAGTTCCACCATATTTTGGCCCTGATATTTTTGACACAACCAGATTTGCAGCCCCTTTTCATAGAAAAAAATAACTACATTTTTAGCTCACCTGAGCACAACGTGCTCATGGTGAGCTTTTGTGATCGCTTTTTGTCTGTCATCTGTCGTCAACATTTTGCCTTGTGAACACTCTAGAGGCCACATTTATTGTCTAATCTTCATGAAATTTGGTCAGAACATTTGTCCTATTGATACCTCGACAGAGTTCGAAACTAAGTCATGCTGGGTCAAAAACTAGGTCAAACAAGAGGGGCTGAAAAGCCCAAAGTCGCTCACCTGAGATAACAAGATATTATTGGGACAAATCTTCTGACCAAGTTTCGCGAAGATCGGAAAATAAATGTGGCCTCTAGAGTGTTAACAAGGTTTTACTATAGCCATATAAGGAAAAATGCCCCGTCCCCTGGCAGCCATGGTTTTTAACCAACCGGCATCATTTTTGAACTCTTCCAAGATATTATGGGGATGAATCTTCTGACCAAGTTTCATGAAGATTGGACAGTAAATGTGGCCTCTAGAGTGTTAACAAGATTTTACTATAGCCATATAAGGAAAAATGCCCCTCCCTTTGGAAGCCATTTTTTTCAAGCAAACATAATTATTTTCGAACTCATTCAAGATATCATTGAGACCAATCTTCTGAACAAATGTCATGAAGATTGGACAATAAATGTGGCCTCTAGAGTGTTAACAAGGTTTTTACTATAGCCATAAATAGCCATGTGAGGAAAAATGCCCCGCCCCTTGTGGCAATGTTTTTAAAGCAACCAAAACCATTTTCGAACTCATCCAAGTTATCATTGGGACAAATCTTCTGACCAAGTTTCATGATGATCGGAAAATAAATGTGACCTCTAGAGTGTTAACAAGGTTTAAGTAAAGCCATATAAGGAAAAAAGCCCCGTCCCCGTGGTGGCCATGTTTTTCAACCAACCGGCATCATTTTTGAACTCGTCCAAGATATTACTGGGATGAATCTTCTGACCGAGTTTCATGAAGATCGGACTAAAAATGTGGCCTCAAGAGTGTTAACAAGATTTTACTATAGCCTTATATAGCAATATAAGGAAAAATGCCCCGCCCCTTGGCGGCCATGTTTTTCAAGCAACATAACCATTTTCGAACTCATCCAAGATATCATTAAGACAAATCTTCTGACTATATTTCATTAAGATTTGACAATAAATGTGGCCTCTAAAGTGTTAACAAGGTTTTACAATAGCCATATAGGGAAAAGTGCCCAGCCCCTTGGCAGCCATGTTTTTCAAGCAAAGGTTACCATTTTTGAACTCATCCAAGATATCAGTGGGACAAATCTTCTGATCAAGTTTCATGAAGATCAAAAAATAAATGCCGCCTCTAGAGTGTTAACAAGGTTTTACTAAAGCCATATAAGGAAAAATGCCCTGCCCCCTGGCAGCCATATTTTTCAACAAACTGGCATCATTTTCGAACTCGTCCAAGATATTATTGGGATGAATCTTCTGACCAAGTTTTATGAAGATCAAACAATAACTGTGGCCTCTAGAGTGTTAACAAGATTTTACTATAGCCATATATAGCCATGTAAGGAAAAATGCCCTGCCCCTTGGCAGCCATGTTTTTCAAGCAAATGTAACCATTTTCAAAATCATCCAAGATATCATTGAAACCAATCTTCTGACCAAATTTCATGAAGATAGAAGCCATAATTTTTGTACGACCATCATGAAACTTTGTCAGAAGATTTGTCCCAATGATATTTTGGACTTATGAATCTTCATGAAAGTTTGTCAGTATATTTGTTTAAATGATATCTTGGATGTGTATGAAAATGGTTCTGGTCTGTTGAAAAACGTGGCTGCCAGGGTGTTCACTAGTCATGAAAGTTGGTAAGAACATTTTGTTCTAATGACATCTTGGGCTGCACAGAGCAGGTCAGTTCCTTTGAATCTCAGGTGTGCGACTTTGGGCCTTTCTGGCGCTCTTGTTTAACTTGTGTGGCCCAAAACTCAAAAGGTACTGCTGATATGGAGAGCTTTAATTTTGCAATTTAATAACACATTGTCCAGCATTGGAAGTTTCACACCTTTATATTTTAGTTAGGATAGTATTACACCACCAGACTTCTTGCCTTTTTTTTTGAAAAAATAACACCTTTTTTAACTTTTTGTGCGCATAACCAAAGAAGTTTTGCTATTAGAGGGCTGAAAGCTCATAAACATATTCACCAGTGTGTGATCCAGCGCACATTTATATTTGTAATTAGTTTTTCCAATATTAGTGGAGTTTTCAGACAAAAGCGTTATGTGGGGGCAAACATGTCCTATGGACACATTTTTATTTGGGTACATGAAACATCTTATTTTACACTAAAGCAGGGTTGTATGTGTATTTGTTTTTGCATTACATAGAAATACAAGTTTAGAGTAGACATGTTTATTCATTATTATTTATATAAGATTTAAATCAATGCATGCATAACATGCCTTCTTAATTGTTTTGAAATAAATCTACTTGAAATATAAAGTGTTATAAATATGCAAATGTATGTATGCAATAGACCATACAGTATAGTTTAAGACAAAAAAGTAAAAACTAATTAATTACAATACAGAAAAAAATCTATCTCATTTAAATTATTTGAAGTTTAAATAAAGTTTCAGTCCAAGTTTAGTGGGTAACATGGATGGATTGGGACTGTTAAAAAAGAACAAGTACCAAAATGTTGAAGAGTGGAGTATCTGGTAAATTATATATTTTAATGTCTGATGCAGTTACTGAGAAATGGAAAAAAAAGACGTTGAGGGAATGAAATACTTTATTATACAGCTTGGAACAAAATGTGTTTGATTCATGATGTGCCTGTAATAACCAGTATGTTTTGTTCCCTCAGACATATGTATGAGCTAATGTGAGGGCTGTTCTTATTAAATAACTGCCTGTCATGGTCAACAATTTTCTTCAAGTAGGTGCCTGTTACCTATCTTGGCAGCATTCTGGACAACCATGGAGGAACAGATGCAGATATCAGAACCTGCATCGGTAAAGCAAGAGCAGCCATCCACCAGATTGAGAACATCTGGGGATCCAGCACACTTGGCATCACCACCAAAAATTTGGCTCTTCAATACCATTGTGAAGCCACTACTCCACTATGGAACAGAGACCTGGAGAACCACTGTCACCACCATAAAGAAAACACAGGTTTTCATAAACACCTGCCTCAGGAAGATCGTCAAGATCTGCTGGCCATACAAGATCTCCAACAAAGAATCATGAAGAAGAACAAAGCAGCAGCCTTTTTAAGAAAACATCCTTCAGAGACGTTGGTGATGGCCACACTCTTCGAAAGCTTCATCCAATACGACAAAGCAATCTCTCGCCTAGAAGCCCTAATGGAAAAGGAAGAGAGGGCGGCCTGGAAACGCCTGGCGCATTGACCTGGATGAAGATGAGCAAACATGGGGGCAGCTGGAGACTCGCCCAGAACCGAGATGCCTGATGCCTGGAGGAAGCTGGTCCAAGAAAGGACCACAAGCCAAGATGAGATGATGTGCCTGCCGGCAACATGTTGAGCCAATTGTCAATAATGCTTGTAATTATTTAACAAGCTGATCCAAGCTAACAGGTTTTATAATTCACCTTTAGTGTGACCTTGACATTTAAACAATGTGTAATACACCTCCACAAGGTTCACATTATTGGTAAATAAAACTATTGGGCCTGAAAGGCCCAAAGTCACTCACCTGAGATACAAAGGAACTGACCTGCTCAGTGCAGCCCCAAGATATTATTAGACCACATGTTCTGACAAAGTTTCATGACGATTGAACTATAAATGTAACTTTTAGAGTGCTAACAAGGTTGTACTATAGCCAAATAAGGATAAATTCACATACCGGTACCCCTGGTGGCCATGTTTTTCAACAGACTAAAACTATTTTTGAACTGATCCAATATATAATTAAAACAAATGTTCTGATCAAGTGTTTTGAAGCTTGGACAATAAATGTGACTAAGAGTGGTAACAAGTTTTTACTCAAGCCATATCAGGAAAAATGCCCAGCCCCCTGGTGGCCATGTTTTTAAACCAACTGAAACCATTTTCAAACTTGTCCAAGATATGGTTCACAGGGGGCTGACGAGGTCAAAGCGTAGTCCGTTTCGCCATGACGTCGTGTATATGTTTTACTACGAAAATATTGTTTAAATACACATGACATCAAGAACGAATTAGTCGAAAATTGTGTTTAGACATGTAAGATTATGCTTTTCTAATAACAAAACTCTGAATTTAAGCACAATGACATTTCATAGGGCTGTTACATCAAATTATAATCAAAGATGTGTCTGGTTTATGCGGTTAAACATGAAATATACCGCTGATTTATAAAACCGAAGTAAAGTTTCACTTTAAAAAAATGCAATTAAGGTTTACAACTGTGTTTAAGTGACACAATTTTACAATTTCCATATTGGTCTATGTATCGTTAAGTCACTGGTGTGTTTAGAAATGTGTAGGGTGACCCAGTTATCAGAAATAAAGGCTAAATATTATTATTAGGCATGATCATGTCTCTGACAGTATACGTATATGCCTCGCTACGACAACGCTTTAGCGTGTATGCGTTTCTCACAGAAGACATATTGGTTATCTCTTAAAGGCCTAATAAAGAAAAGTGTTTTTGTAATACGGAGTCATGGAGTGGCTGGATGTTTCCTTTGAGGAAGAGGTAGTAACAACGGCACAACATGATCCGAAGCGCACAGTCGACATGGTAATGCACATTATTATGATCAAATTAAATTCACGACTAGGCCAAAGGAAACGATTAAAATCGAAAATCCATATACATGTATAAGATGACAGTTGAGAGTCGAGAACCCAATGTCGTCGGTCTCAATAAAATTGACGCATCTTCACGTTGTGACAATCCCTTATACGTTCATTTTGATAGAGACCGACGATAGGTTTTCAGCATACGGTGCTCTTTATCAAATAACATTCGATTCTCGTTATCCCCAACTCGCTTATCTCGAAACTCTGCTTATGTCAAAGTAAATCCCATGTCCCAACTTTGATCATTATTTATCTCATACGGATTTTGATTTTTTCATTGTATATATCAAAGCGAATTTCTTGAAAATCGGTTATCGTCAACTAATTTTGAGATGAATTTCATGTTCGTATACATGATTTTACCTGTAAAATCCACACCTGTAATAGCCGGAAGGTGTGGAAAGTAGGACCCCAATGGCATAAATCCGCAATTGCATAATCAATATATCGTTGTAAAGGTGTGGCAGTGGGTTTCTGTCACAGGTTATTGTTTACTGCGTACATGACGGCCGGTAAATTTACCTCGTGTTACAATGCGGTTAAGGCCCAGTCTCAATATGATGCCGGCAGAGCCCCAGTGCGTGATCAGGCATCTACCGGGATGAACCGGGGCCCTACCGGGATGAACCGGTGCTCCACCGGGATGAACCGGGGCTCCACCGGGAAAGTATTAAAATGTTTAATACCTCCGGGATGAAGCGGGAGTCACCGGGTAGGACCGGTAACGACCGGCGTGGCAACGGGAACAACCGGGACGGCACCTTAGCTCCACCGGGGCCTAAACACACCCCGGAAGAGCTACGGCAATGCCCCGGTAGAGCCCCGGTGAATGCTGGCAGAGTCCCTTTATAGCTACGTTGCATAAGTAAACCGGATCTCTGACGATGCCATCCCGGTTGTTCCTGGTGTAGTCCCGGTTGTTTCCAGTGCCAAGCCGGTCATTGCCGGTCCTTCCCGGTAACTCCTGGTTCATCCCAGAGGTATTGAACATTTGAATACTTTCCCGGTGGAGCCCCGGTTGTCCCCGGTTAAACCGGGGCGTTGCCGCAGCTCTGTCGGGGTCTGATGCCGGTATAGCCCCGGTGAGTGCCGGCGTAGTAACGGTATACCGGGGCTCTGCCAGCTTTCACCGGGATCAACCTTTTCGTTTTGATGTTCATGCGCACAGTGAAGCACGGCATCTTTTGCACTGGGCAATGGCAGTCTGCAGTAACTGCAAACTGCATGTGATATGTCCTGAAATGGATACAGAGACTCCGTTGAGCAACCTATACATTATATTTGTACTTCGTTGCGCAACCAATACATACTCTGTGCGAAACCTATACATAAAGCGACTTGTAATTACCTTTGAAACAAAGCATTTGAATAATTAAAACACATGTTCGTAACCTGTTATGTACTTTAAAATGTGTAATGTACACTGAATCAAAGTAACATGTAGTTTTATTTAATTTAAGTTACCGTAATTGGTAATTTTAACAGAATAACCACCTTATGCATTGCTTCAAATCAAAATATTTCGATTTTAGCTCTAAATAAACTTAAAGGTTGCAACTACGCGCATTTGTTATTAGTTTGTTATTGAAAATAAGTGCCTAACATTACTGGATGTTCCGTTCTCTAATCCATAAACACCAGAAAAGATGTAACTCGCCTGATTAAGAAGTGTATTTACACAATGTTTTCGTAGTAAAACATATACCCGACGTCGTAGCGAAACGGACGACGCTTTGACCTCCTCATCCCCCAGTGTGGTTGGAACAATTCTTCTGACCAAGTTTCATTAAGATCGGACAATCAATGTGGCCTCTAGAGTGTTAACAAGGTTTTACTAAAGTAATATATAGCCATATAAGGAAAAATGCCCCACCCCATTGTGGCCATGTTTTTCAAGCAACCAGAACCATTCTCGCAATCCAATATATCATTGGCACAAATCTTATAACAAAATTTCATGAAGAACGGACAAAAATGTGGCCTCTAGAGTGCTAACAAGGCAAATGTTGACGACGGACAAAAGGCGATCACAAAAGCTCACCATGAGCACATTTTATAGGTAATAACTTTTTTTTAAAGAAAGTCTTGGATTATGGTTCTTGAGCATGGCACTTCTAATCAATATACACCCATGAAGTTTCATGTTGATATCTGATATAGTTTCTGAGATAAAGCCCTAAAAGGTTTTTGACAGACGGATGGACAACCCCAATTCTATATCCCTTCGCCTTCGGCGGGGGATGCAAAGTATTGAATTGATTCAAATGAAAATATATTGATAAAAGCTATTGCCCTTTGTTCTTTCTAAAGCATGCCGGCTTTCATATTTATTATTACTATGGTAGATAACGATGAACAAAAGATCTAAAGACAACATAAGAGACTGAAGAGTGCAAGAACTATAACTATCTTTTTCTTCCATGCTTTGGGAGTTATTTCCTCTTATATATTTCTTTTACAGAGCCCAATCACAAATTTGTCTTAATTGTGCAGATCATTACTGAGAAAGAATAAAAAAGGATTAAACCCTTTACCACTTAGATACTTATTTTTACGCATGTTTAGTCCCTTAAAAAGTTATATTTAATTTAAGACCTTTCTTACTAGATTCATGTTTTAAAGGCTTCATTTCCAACCATTCAATACTGATGAGCATCAAACAGCAAAAAACCTGAACAGACTGTGAGTTACTCGCACATAGCCATTTACACTTTGCTTCTGAGTGGGAAAGGGTTAAATTAAAATTCATATAACACCAAATTAACATAGCTGTGAAAACGTTCAAAATGTCAAATACAAACCAGTAGATTCTCCTCTAAGATTTTGAACTCAAGCCATTTTCTGTGTACCCACAGTTTTCCATATATTCAAATGACTTCAAAACCATCTCCGAAACATTCATGTATTTTGTTCAAATTTTCAAAGTAGTTTTAGAGAGGTTAAAGCCGATTGAAGATAACAAATGGATTGTAACTAAGAATAGATAGCACTCTTATCAAGTTAAACATGTCCAATTTTGCATGTTTTTAAAGTATGTTTGATTTCGTGATGTTTGCCGTGTTATTTTTGTTTTTTTTGGGGGGAGGGGGGGGTATATTAATTGTGCTCTTTTAATGTACTAGGTTACAAGTTTCCAAAAAATCTTAGTTTTCCATATAATCAAATGAACAGAACAAATTGGATAGAAGACCATCACAGCAACATTCCTGTTTTGTTCTTTAAATCTCCTAAGCAGAAAAAATATGGAAATTATTTTGTAAGACAAAAGCAATAAGGTATGACAAATTCACAACTTTATTGACATTAATTTCACATGGGATAAATACACTTATGCAAATGACAATTTGCTTCATGACATATTCGTAAATTATTAATTAAAATGCTAAAAATATTAGCCTAATGTGAATGTGACAATTTTCATGTATGTAACATGTAAGCATAGCTTTGAAAGCAAAAATCTTCCTCCAAGTTTCGAACTCCTACATGGAATGCAGAGAGTACTCAGTGTCAATTATTTACACTTGTGAAAAGTTTTGTTCATAAAATTAACATTCCAACAGATGAACACAAATTCTACATGAACATCATTTTATCAACAAAACTCATGCTGTGAAGTCATAAATGCCATTGCTTAGTGAAATATATAAGCTTCTAACTGTAACAACCAAATCAATGCCACCATTGCCTACGCAAACATGGCCGACTTGTGCGAGCCTTTTATTTTATATTCTTCTTAATGAGATTGCTAAGACCATTTAACACTATCCAGAGAAAAATAAATCCTACCCACACAGCGTGAATGAAACACCATTTACAGCTTTTTATTCATGATCCATAGGTTCACTTTCATCTGAACGTAGGTCCTCTACTGACTCTGGCTCTTCTGCCCGTTCATTGCACTTTCAGTTTCCATGGCTACCTCATCCTGCGTCACATGTTCCTCAGCTGCATTGTCCGTCATTGTGTTTTCCTGCTCCGTCTGTTGATCCTTCTTCACATCTGTTTCATAAACTTGATCTGTTGGGTCTTTTTTACCTTCATGGCTGATAGCTGCGACTGATGTATCATCCTTAGCATCCTTCCCTAAGTAATCTTCAGCTTTTTTATTTCTAGTTTTTCCTTTTCTTTAGCTGCCTTTTCAGATTGGTCTGATTCGGGAACAGGTGTGTCAATAGGGCTTGCTTGTTCAGGTGTACTACTTGCAGTGGTAGATGCTTCTTCAGTTTCGTCTCTCTTGACATCAACATTTGGTTGTTCTAAGGTCTCTGAACTAGCCTCATCTTCGTTTGATTCTACTTTGTCACTGACAACCTCAAAGCCTATAAAATAGGGAAATCAACAATGTAAACGTTGAATGCCACTCTTGCACATTAAACAGACATGTTAAACCAAAATATGCCAGAAATACCTTAAAAATTAGGGATGCAACAGATTATAAAAATCATTAACTGGTTAACCTTTTTCCGTAACCGGTTATTAACCGGTTAACTGAAACGCCTTAAGTAGTTAAAATGACAGTTTCGTAATAAAATGTATTATACATTTATTTTAATATTTTGGAAATGTACATATATGCTATATATTTTCTTTATTTTTCCTGTGTAAAAAATTAAAGAACTACACAATTTTCATTTTAACGTGTTTATTCACTTATTTTTGTTTGGGCCGCTTATATT